>NW_017728992.1:25321118-25344998 GCF_001723915.1 Gavialis gangeticus | reverse complement strand
GGAAGAAAGGGAACGAGTCCTTGTTTGCAAGGCATTTCAAAGAGTTTAGTTCAGCTTGCATTCTTCTACTACTCTGTACCAAAGAATTATAAAGCATCCCTTATGGAAAATTCCTATGAAATGTAATTTTAAAAATTATATCCTTTCTATATAGTTTTACCCATTTTATATTGTGTAATGGGAAGTTATTTCTGCTATAGGATTTTATGGGATGATTCATAATACTGTAGATGTAGAATTCAGCACTAAATGAAAGCTTTAGCTTCTCAATGAAATCTCTGCAGAATTTTTTTTAGATCCATTTATCCTCTGCCTATGGAACTGCACACAACCATTACTTAAGGGATAAACTCTGAGTTGGTAGAGACAAAAGTCACACTGTGATACCTTAATCTTTGCCTATCATGATTCAATTTACAATGCAAATGGGATTGACCAATTTACAGGATTGCTCCAGCCTTTTGTTTTGAGCCAAATGTGCATGCTCACAGAGCAGCCACAACACAAGAGAAATTCCTTGGTCAGGAGAGCCTTCTATCACCCATTCTCTTGTGAAATATGAAACATAACAAGAAAGCAGCATAATTCCACATCCTGCTTGCCGTCAGACAACTCTGAGGTAAATGGATTGCTCCAACTTTTACCTGTACCTGTTTTGCATAAAATGAACTTTTCCAACCAGGAGATCTTAAAACGCCTTTCAGCTCTCCTGTGAAATATGAATTTCCATTTCCACCTGGCAGAAATTTTACAACCTTTGCACTCTCCTATGCCTAAGGAAGCATGTGTGCCTGAAAGCTTGCAAATAAATTGTTTTTGCAACTATCTAGTTGGACCAATAAAAGATATCACCTCCCCAAGAGTTCCAATTACTTTTTCCATTGCTGTGTTCTAGCTTTGAATTTACATGTTTGCTGCTGCTAAAAAACCAAAATTGGGCTTCTAAACCCTAAGATGTAGAGGAGATAAGTCTTCTCATAATAAATTCCCAGTTCTATTTTCTGCTTGTGCTTGATTTCTCACAAAAAGATCTCCTACATCTAAGGCATACGACTGAGAACAAGTAACAAATATTAACACTGTTAATATAATGAGATTAGAGGCCAGAGGAGCAGTTAGTGATATTGTGACAGGGGGCAGTCCTAAAGCTATTCTCAATGTCAGCCTACCCACATGTCTAGGGCAAACCACCCACCTGACTCCTCTGCCAAACCTATGTTGTAATTGTTGTTCCTAGGCAGCATGCTGCAACTTTAATATCCTGATGCCAAGGGTGTAATGCATGGCTCCAACCTGCCCTTTACCATGTCCCATGCCTCACAGATGGCATCCAAAAGTCACTTCCAACTCCCCTGGCCCCATTGCTGAGCTGCACTCTGTCACTTCTCCAAACTTGGCCACAGCCATACTCGATGTCTCTGGCCACATGAACCTCTCTGGGGCCTCTATGCCCACATACACTCTGGGCTTCTTGCTTCTCATTAGGCTCTTTGGCCCTTGCACTCTGCCCACTCACTAGGATCACTACTCTTGTCCCTAACCTCCTCTTGGGCCTCAGGTGTCTGTCAATGTGCTTTGACCCCCTAACTTGGCCCAAGCCCACTCAGTCATCAGGTGTCTGTTGACATACTTGGACATCACTCATATTCAGGCCTCCCACTAGGCCTTGGGCCCTCCTGGCCACCGTGTTGCCACCCAAGATGGCTACTTTTCTCTCAGGATGCAATCCCCTAGACTTTCACCTCCACAGGGTCACCCACAAAGCAGTGGAGGCTGAGGCTTTCCAGCACCCCATACTTGTCTTTCACTGGAGAGACAGCTGTAGCATTTCTGTGATAGCCTCTTGCAAAGATTTTATTGAAACTATCTATTGGGCAGAAGCCCAATAAAGTGACATTGCTAAGTATATCTTAGTCACTTTCAACCTTTGAGGGAACGGAGAGCCTGAATGGTGGCAAGATACGGATACTGCCACAAGCATCCCCACCATACCATCCTCCCCAACAGGATGTAGTTTTAGGTCATGCCCCAGAAGTCTCTCCCCTTTCTCACTGGACTCCTTGATGTTCTTTTTGGGCTGCTCACTCCTGGGCACTCTGCTCCAACCTCCACCTCATAACATAACACTCTGTCACTGGCCCCATCTCTTTCAAGCCCCTTACAGGATTCCTCCCATCAAGTGGCTGAGCATCAGCCTCCATTGTTTCAGACTGGTTGCTGACTGATGCCCTTACTCTGTCACTGGTGGTCTCTCCCTTGAGACCTTTGCTGAATTGAGCCTGATCCCGCTCTCTGGCCAGTCAGAGTACAAGGGCTTTCTGCCACCCTGGCTTGCCCCTTGCGGTGGGCATACTTGTCCTTCAGCCACTCCAGCCCTGGCCCTGGTCCCAGCTTGGGCGAGTTGAGAGCCTTGAGTCAGTCCACAAACAGCTGACCCTTTCATTCGATAGGGGTCCCCTCCTGGGCCCCTCCATAAATCATGTCTCACACCAGGCTTACCTACAGCCTCAGAGTTCTTGTAAGGGTCTTGCAACCCTTTACTTCACTAAGCTCATGTGAGCCCCTCCACAGGGTCATCCATGCTCTCAACAGTTCTAATCAGAGGTTTACCTAACCTCTCTATAGGTCCACAAATTCTAAGCTCATTTTGCTTGGTGACAGGGAGCTTACTTGGGGCTGGGTCTCATGCAGGCCCTCCCCCTGTCTCTATGGGGCAGTTCACCCAGTCTGTCCTGCCACAACTTTGCTGTTCCCATAAACTGGTGGTATAATGCAGGAGACTACCCGTTTCCTACCCCAGTGCCAGAGGGTGCTATCTTCAGCTCCAAACCTTCCCTACACGACAGCCCATGCCTTTCAGAAGGCATCCACATGATGTAATCATAACCTGTCACAACTAGGTCTCACAGGAACTGTCAATCCCTCCCTGAAGCAGCGGGTCATTGTGCTTGCCCTTTAGGTCATGCCACTCTCAGCCTCCTTACCATGGAGGTCTTACCAGGGTCAGGACCCACCTCTAACACTGTAGCTGAGCCCCCTACTTGGCCTGTGCCCCAACTACAGCCTCAGGCAGCCACAACCATGCCTTGGCCTCTTTCCCACACATGGGGTTCCTACTACATCCCCTCTAGAGTCTGTACACTGCACCCCACCCTGGGGTCTTCTCATCTTCATGATCAACTATTCACAGGGCTGGCCCTTGGGATGCCCTTCAGGCTTGCTCCCAGTTTAGCCACACAACTATGCTCCCCACACTACCGCCTCTGGGGTCTCCGGGATCTCACATCCCTGCTGGGCTCAGGTGGCATTCTGCTTGCTGTGCTTGGCCCCACTACTCCCATAACTGCCTCCAAAGCCCTCCCAAAGAGGGGGCTGGGGTTAAGGCACTCTTCCTCACCTTTCACTGGGGAGTTAACTAGCCTAGCATTTCCTGGGGGCTCCCATGCCACTAGGAGCCGCACCAGGTCACCCTTCCCTGGCAGGGTGCAGTTTCAAGTCATGCCCAGACCAAGAGCCTCCTGCTCCTACCTACTAGTTGTCCCATGCAGCTCAGCCAGATGCTGTTTCTGCCTGGGCTGGCAGCAGCAAACTGCCCAGTGCTCAAAATGGCTGCCCTCATCAGGCACCTGGTTGCTGCCTGGTTTTTACCCTTAAAGTGGCAAGCACCCAAAGGTGCACTGCCACACTTGGGCTGGTCCATGTCTTCTCTGGGCCCTTGTCTATTCAGCCTCTCTCAATAGATCATCCTGGCCTTTCCCTGGGGCCTCTGTATACATGGCCCCTTACTATAGGATAGCCTCTCCACAGCCCCAGGTCTTCAGCCCCCTCCTGGGTACTATGCAACTCCCTGATTGAGTCTTCTCCCACCTGCAGGCTGCTTTGCAGCCGGCTTAAGCCCTTAAAGTGGTAGGCACCCAAGAGGTGCTCTGCCACAGATATTTTAGGTGGGAAAGGAGTATTATTATTTAGTGTTATTTATGTTAATTTGCCTGAAATCTGCCTGCCAGAAGAGGCAATTGAAGAGACTCTAGAACTAGGGAAATAGGATGACTGCCACCTTCAACACCTGTCCCAAGCTCCTCTCTGTCTCCAAACCCCCTGTTTATTTTCCACTGTCTTATCCTCACTGTCTTTTCCTCTGAGCAACCAGGTTTCTGCCTCAGTTTCTTTCCTGGCTGTCTGCTCCTTGCCACCACTTATCTGCACCCTCCCCCCAATATCTCAGCTCTCTGCCTCAGTTTCCAGCCCCAAGTTCCCAGGTTTCTGCCTCCCTCTCTTTCCTGGCTGTCTCCTCTTTGCCACCAGGCTTCTTTTTTCTCCCTCCCATGTACCAGTGACCTTGAGTAACCCTGGGGCCACTTGATCTTAAGTAAACCCAAGCCTCAGTTCCTCTTCTAGCTTCTCTCTAGTCCACCAGTTCTAATCCCAGTTCTGGCAACTTTCACTCCCCACACTTTAACTCTCTCTCTCACCTTAACCTTCCCCCAAATACCCCAAGCACATACTTACCTATGTGTATGTGTAGGTGGGTTGTCAGTGTGTGAACTGGAGAGTATGTGTCATTGTGTGTATGATATACAAATTAGTGATGTGTTTATGTATGTGGGTATGGACAATTGATTTTTGTCCAACTTTTAGGGTGTATAATGTATGTGCTTGAATTGATGACAGGTATGCATATGCCTAGGCTGGTTTGGGGGTGTGTGTGTGTGTGTGTGTGTGTGTGTGTGTGTGTGTACCTAATTGATTTGTGTTTTGTATACGTGCAATTGTGTCTCAACGCAATATTGAGATCCTGAGAGTTGGCCTGACCCCACAGGGCAACACTCAAAGACACTGATAAATCACAAAAAACACCAAAGAAAAAAAGGACAGGGATTACACAACAGTGGTGAGTTACCCACTTTTAAAATTATCTCAAAGATTATTTCTCCTGAAGGTATTGAATTTGAAAGTTTATTCCAGCTCTGCAGTTGGTGCAGTAAAAAAAAAAAAAAAAATCACCTAAAGGAGTCCTTGCCTCTTGCAAAGATTTTATTGAAACTGTCAATGGCAAAAGCCCAATAAAGTGACAATGTTAAATATATTTCAGTCACTTTAACCTTTCAGGGAACTGAAAACCTGAATGGTGGCAAGTTACTGATTAATGAAAGATTCCAGCAAGGTTGATCTTAGTCTTGAACTACTGCCAGACATTCCCTTCTACTATATCATTTTTATTTTCAGGTAAAAAAATATGTAGTCACTGGGCACTTTAGCCACCAGCTAACATGGAAAGTTTTATTTTTCCTACTGTATCTCTATTTTCTTCTCTGCTAGTCTTGACCTTCAGCAATATTTTGACTGAATGTGACTGCCTGGAAAATTTATCCTGAAGTTTTGTTTAGAACTTTTGTATAGTGGCCTCTCATACAGGGTCAAGTTAGAGAGGTGGGGGTGGAAATCTCAAACTGCTTTTTCAGGTTGCTTCCCAGCAACTTTGTCTCAGCCTTTTGAGTTTCAGCTTTATATATTGCCACACAAACATTTGAGACATTCTGACATGAATTTTCTTCTTATAATTGGTTTATCTCAGAACAAAGAGGCAACACATGGAGTATTAACTCAAAAGCTCCGGAACATAACAAGGATAACAAATCTTAAAGGACTGTTTACCTTAGATGACACACTTATTTAACCAACAAAGTTTAGGTTGTTAATAGAAAGGATTTCTGCTAATGTATTGTAATTAATAGAAAAATTGTTAAAGCATTGAGGATTATGAGACAACTTAATGACACATGAATGTGTCTCTAATTCATTCTGTATTTCTCCCCTTGTAGCAAAGCTAGCTGCAAACCAGTTGGTTTTAATTAAATTTTATGAGAGAACTATTCTCTCAAAAAATAAGAGATTCAACAGGAACTTTACAGACTTAAAAGGAATTATGTCTTAATTATACTGTTGTAAAATCAAAATGCAAAAATAGAGACCACAAAAGTTTGATCTTGTATTCTGTTGTTGTTATATTCCATTGTGCTCACCCATTATATGTAATGCAAACTGACATTCAGACAACCAGAGAAGAAACTTCTTGTACCTTAATGATGCAAATCACAGAAGCAGCCTGCTGAATCATTCTGTTTTGTAAACCAGTCAGGCAGAGTCTGATTCTGTCCCAGGGAAACAGTTTCCTCCTTCTTTCCTCTAGGCCTTCTCATGTCATTTCCCCTTGATGCTGTTTTCTTCTCCAGGCCACTTTCTAGAGACATTTGGAAAGACCCTTCTTAGTTATTTTGAAAAATGGGTGAACACAGAGACATAACACCATGTGTTTTCTCTCTCAATGATATATCATCATCATCATCTGCTAAAAAGAAACACAGTATGGCTATAGCAAGGAATGGACAAACTCCTTAATCTTCATGCATTCACTAACTCACGACAAAGACAATAGGCACATTTGAGTATCATCACTGTAATTGTAAATGATGTTTATCAAGTCCATTTTAAAGGACAAAACCACACAGACAATGATGGCCTTTTTTAGAAAAACTTTATGAGAAATAGAAGATGTGCCATACAGTATGAAAACATCCATTTGCAGATAAGAACAAAACAAATAATGTTTATTACCCCCAATAAGTTTCAGAGTAACACTGACAAAAAAAAAGTAATTGTATAAAATTATATTACTGAGTACAATTGTTGATTTCTTTTTAATAATGGATGTCTGAAAACACAATCTTGTGGCTAAGGGCTATGATTTTCTTGCATTGCCTAGCAACCTGTGCAAATATAGAACTGCAGATGCAAGACTAGTGACCTTTCTTTTGTGCCCATCTTTCAATGCTTAGTTATTTCTGTACTGCACATAAAAAGAAATTCAGAAAAGATATTCGAAACACTGAATTCTTTATTCAGTTAATAAAATCATAAAGCAGGCCCTCTGGCTATTATAAAACCTGAATTTGTGTCTATTATTGCTAAGGCTACTCTGCCTGTAAGGTTCTCATACTGCAGAAATCAACAAGGCAAATAGAATGGCTACTTTACAGTAATTCTGGTTCCTCAGAAGGAGATGGCCACATAGATTCCTCTCCTGTTACACATATTCCTTATATGCAAGACTGGATTCTTCTAGCCAACCACCTCTGCTGGGGGCAACACCCATGCACTAGTTTCCTTGCAGCCTGCTCCCTACTCATGGGCATGAAGTATAGGAGATTTGGTTGGGTCCACCAATTTCTTCCCTATAATAAACCTCTACAGTAGAAGCCCACAGCGATAGAAGAGGATGGAGGCTCCCAGAACCCATTAGTAACTGCTCCTCTTTCAGCAACAATCCATGCGAATCCCACTTCTGGTGACTAAATAAGCAATTATTTGCTTGCTTGGAGATAGAATCAAGAGGTGTATATAAACTGCCCCACAAGCCAGCAGCAAGAGAGAAAGACTAGTGACCTTCCTAGCCATGAAAAAGGGGCTGCTAAGATAAGAGACTGCAGCACAAAAAGCCACGAGCAAGTACTGTAACCTTGTATTACTACAGGATGGGCCATTAGCATTTGGGAGCACTTTTACATATGTATGCATCACAGCAACAGGTGCTTTGAAAAGGTTACAGGCCTGCCTGTCCATCTCATCTAAAGCTTCAATAGCATCCCTGAAGAACAGAGAAAATGTCTACACTGCCCAATGCCATGAATCCTAAAACTTCAAGTGAAAGGTGCAGAGCTCATTATGCTTGATCCCCATGTATACAATAATACACCTGGGTAGAAGCTTCCAGAGAATATCCCTATATTGATGAGGTCTCCTACATCTATCATTTAAGTACTGCTACCAAGGACAAAGCAAATGGTCACTGCATTGTCTTGTGGCTGGATCTGGGATAGCAGAGCTCTTGTCACCTCTGCCATTTTTCTCTATCCAGGCCATTAATAGAGGCCTCCTAAGGAACAAAAAACAAAATCCAAAAGTTACATTTGAGTCCCATCTTCAATATAGGATTCACTAGTCCTTGGCCACTGTCCAAAGTTGGTACTGCCTCTCACATACCTCCCCTGGCTTTAGGCAGTGGATCCTAAAGGAAATGGCAAAGTCTACCCTTTACAATACCAAGCTGCTTCTCTGGCTAAGAACATTCTCTCTTCATGTCTTCCTAGCAACATTTTCCAACTCCCTCACATAGGATGTCCAAACTGTAGAAACTGTTAGCTTCTATGAACAAGATTCTGAACTGGAACAAGGTTCAGAAGGCCCTCTAGGGCTAGCAAGTGGTCTACTAGGGGGAACACAAATGAGGTACAGAGAAACAATACAGATACAAAAAATCGCTTCTATCTAACTTTGTAAGGCAGAGTGTTTGAAAGCCCCCTGCTTTGGAGACCATTCTCAAATTTAGCTGAGTAACTACTTGGGCTGTTGGGTATCATCCAGGCTATCAGGTGTAAGTTCCTAGGCCAGAAGCAGGATCTGATTGTTGTAATGTAAGGCTGTTGAGTATGGTAGAGATGCTCACATCTCTTTTTTGTGTGTGTCCTGTAATGCAGGACCTGTTTCTGTACACCCTCAAGAAGCTCTGTAAGCGTTTATTTATTTTTGTCAAGAGCTGTAAAGGAGACTTATACTACCTGTAACATTATACAGAAGAAGAGCAAAACAAAGGAAAAGAGCAAGCTTCTCCAGCTCCCCCTCAGGTGGGAGAAAGGAGATGAGGGTATTATGGTATTATGTTGTAAAGAGTGACATTGAACCCCTGCAACTCTTGTTAGTCCATGGAATCCAAGCTTGGTAATTGCCTATTTAAATTTCGTATGCGTGTCTGTCTCAACCAGGTAATACATGTCTTTCATCATGAAAAATAAAAATAAATAATTTTTAAAACCCCCCAAAAACAAAGCAATCTACATGTGTATAGTAGGAGATAGCATGCTATCAATGTAAGAGGCAAGAGAAAAGTACTGCTAATATTTAAAAAACAGGAATAGATAGAGAAGAATAAAATTTATGAATAGTTTATCAGATGTACAGAACTCAGATTCTCTAGCAATAAGAGCAGTGATGAAATCTCCTTCCCCAGTCTCAAGGAGGAACTAACTAACCTAAAAAAAAAAAATTAAAATTTTTCAGAATTTCACTTCAATATCTAAATCTCTGGATGTACATATAAGATTTGTTTCAGCACATTTGCTTTGAAAAAAAAAGAAAATCTTCAAAAAGGTTATTTTACCTATATCTAAAAAAACCCATCTGTGGCAGCCTCTCAGTGGAATCAGGTTTAAACAAAAATAGTTATTTAAAATTGGTTTTAGTTTTAAACTGATTTTATGGAACTTATACTAATTATACCCACTCCTATTTATTATACTAAAAGGTACATTTCTACAGATAGTTCAACAGAAGTTCAGGTTCATGTTTATGCCCACATCACTCAATAATACACAAGAGCTATAGTTAAAGCTTGCAATGCTATTATGAAAACTGCTGCCCACAGGGTATTGGGAACAGAGATGGACCCAAAATAATAGTTGGCTCTGAGAGGTTTTCCAAGCTGTGCTAGAACCAGGTTAAAAAGACTCACGCTCAATGAATGTGTATTTTACACAAAAATGGAATAACTAACAGAACAGACTGATAGAAAGATGCATTAGAATATTTTCAACCTGACTTGTTAGAACCCTTAGAGGGGTGAAAGACCTGACTTCCAGACCCTGCTTCAGTATATACTTAAAATATTTTTGCGAAGTAGAACACTACCAAGTGGAGAGATTAAGGACAGGCCTATTTCATATCACCAGTCTGGTGGTCTGCATGTTCTCCTCAGCTGTGGGTTCATATCACTCTGGCAGAGAAGAGAATCAACACCAAGTTTCTCACATTCATGCATCAGTACCCTAAACACTGAACCAATTGGCAAAATGGAGGCTAAAATGGATAGCTACTCCTTCAGAAGTTTGCAAATCAACCCCCTTTTTTCTCTTTTCTTTCAAGTGCTTGAAACAGAATGTCTCTTTCTGGGCCAAGTTGAATATTTCATGGTGAATGAAAGGAGACATCTTGCTTTCGCATTGTAGCAAGAAAGAAAAAGTTCTTTTAAAATAATTGATTTTTTCATCTTGATTACTGGATAAAAGAAACAATTATTCCTATAATCCTAATTAGGCCTAAGAAAGTATAGAAGTGCAAAGTTGCAAACATGCACTGATACGGGAATAATAAAGACTGCCATAGGAAAATATCGCAAGTTATAGATCTTGTATTACAGGTATTGTTTATTTCAAAATAGCTTTGCCTGAGCCAAAATAATTCAGTCACACTACCTGTATGTCCAAGATACAATATTATAATTTCTGTTGTTCAAAAATATATTTTAAAAAGAATGTTCCAGAACTACTATATACCACAGAGGCAGTTAGTAAAGACTGAGTATGAATATGCTAATCCTACCCAAAGATGCACAATGATTCAATTCCTACATGTATGTTCAATCTCTCCCTGCTGATAGAAATTTCTAGCATTATACAGTTTCAGTTCTTCAGGCATACATCACACTAATAAACTGAGCCTCACAAGTGTATGTCATTTTTAAGAATGTACAAGTTACATAAGCAAAATATAAGCAGTGAAAATACTTTTAAGTGCAAGATTCCTAAGGTATATTGAATGCAACATGGTAAAAAAGAAATGATGCTGTGCAATTTGCTTTAAAGTTATCTATACAATAAAATGATACAATTAATTTATACACCACATCAGGTACAGACAGATAGACCTGAACTGTAGCACATTGCACTACAGTCATGAAGTAGTGTAACTTGTAATAATAAGGGTTAATTCCTTTCCAGGTCAGGGAACCAGATCCCAGAATCTGCCATAGATAATTTGGTAATTCAGTCACAAGACATGGTTTTACAGTAGGAATAGGCAATTGTCTGGGCCCAAAGGGCCACATAGGGAGTTTTGATGAGCTGCAACAGGCCAGATCATTTTTTTTTCCTCAGTGCTGCTTTGGTCTCAACTATAAGCTTATTAGCTATATATAGGCCCAATTCCATAATTGCCGAGCTATAGTTAGAACCATCTCAAGCAAAGTGTGGAGGGCAGTAAACGGCTGCGACAACTGGTGGCATCTGAGGACGGCATGGTTAAGATCCTCCTCCACTCCCCACAGACAAAAGGGATAGGTTGCAGATGCATCCAGGTCCATGGTGGCAGACAAGAGTGCTGGTGGCCAGTATCCCATATAGCAACTGCCACTGGAAGTCACTGGTCTTTTTGGAGATGTGGTGCTTATAAAGCGTGTGCCACCCAGGGTGGGCTGGGGTGAGCACCAGCACTGCTATGTGCCTCTGCCACACCATGTTGAGCCAAGTGCCAAGGACACAGGCATGGCATACCCAAATCACTTACAGATACAGGGCCTTTTGGGGGAGCACATCAAAGTGGATCCCAGCACCACGGTCAGGGGACACAGGGAGCACTAGTAAGGTGGCAGGCCCACCACGTAGGTTACTATCCACAACTGGGACAATGAGCAGTGATGGAAAGGGCTTGCCCCAGACAGCCTCAGCAGGGAGAGCTCTCTGTGCTCAGAGGTGCTTCTCCAAGGCAGGTGCCACATTATCCGTGAGATTAGCCCGCACACATCCCTTAGGAAGTGGGTAGCACAGTAGAGAGACAGAGACAGAGGGGCCTTCTTTCTTATAGTAGTTAGGGTAAGACCTAGGCCCTTGGTAATTAGTACCAGGGTTTTCACTTGTCTTCATTTGTGCCATTTCATACACAAACAATTTAAAGTTACACCAGTTTTTATTAAATTCAGTAAAGATTATACAAAGTTTTATTAATGAATTTCCACCTTTTGCTTTAGAACTGAAGCCAATATGATTTCCTGACAAATAAATACCTAGAATCTTTAAACACAAAAATAAACCACCACTTAAATTAAGACAGAGCATGGGGTGTAAAAAATATAAGTTATAAACTATTATAATAATATCACTTGTAGTTCATAAATTGTATCATTTTAGTACAAGCAGTCAATTAATAGTTGTCTAAAAAAAAAAAGTTGGGCCTGAGGGCTTAGCTTTTCAAAAAATATTTATCTACGTAAAAAATAAAAATATGCGTGCAACACTTCAATGTTGTTCCTTCACAGTAACACCCACAAATACATTTATATAGCACTTGCCACCTTTGGGCAAGGGACAGACCTAACACAAACTGGTTTAAGTGATCTGAAACTGGCTTAAACCTGTAACAGAACAGATGCTTAGTGCACGTAAACCAGTTTCAAAATGGCTAAAGTTGGTTTGAGATGCTACATTCAACCAGGTTTATCAGACTTAACTGAACAGGAAGGGGTCTGGGACAGAAGTTTTCATAAACCAGACCCCTTCCTGGTTTATGAAAACTTCTGTCCCAGACCCCTTCCTAGTTCAAGTAAAATTTAAGTACCCCAGCATGATCTGCAGCCCTGAATTGGGCTGGGCTGTCTGCTCCAGAGACAGAAGATGACCCTGCTAAGATGGCCCAGCTAAGAAGTAATGAGGGCTGGTTGGGATGAAGGGGGCAAGCTCAATTGGGGATGCAGGCCTAGCCCGCATGGGGATTGCAGGCAAACCCAAGCTGGGGTCTCGGGCCAGGGAGAGGGGTTAAAACACCCCTTCCCCTGCTCAAACTTACTATTGCCTGCAATTGTAGACTAAAAATCCCAGAGGCACCTGGAAGCAGGAAGAAGTGATAAGTATCCCTACAGAGTCCCACAGCTGTGATTTTGGAATACAAATCCCAGAGAGATTGGGGGCAACAGGAAGAGGAAGCAAATACAGCCCATACTGGGTACATGCCACAGAGCCATGGGCTAGCACCTCCTCGCTTCCAGCCTGAGCCACTGCAGGCATGTGGCTGCATTCCCTGAATCAAAAGGTAAATGTCTGTTCACTTCTGTTTCAATTTAAATATCTCTGCATCTTAGACTAAACTGGAAAGATTGAATCAATTCAACCACAGGCTTTATGACCATCTGTAGTTAGCTGAAAGGAGAGAGGTGGAAGTGGGAAGAAAATTTCTTGTCTTTCTGCTCAGATAAAAGTACTTACTGGGCACATCTGCATGTGCACTAGACTGCGTAGTTGTTCTTGCAGTTATGTCATCACATGGGTTTTTTCCCCATGCTACTGTGTAGTAGTGTTGGCATCAGTCTCATGTAGACATGCCCACTGATTTTCAATGATCAGATCCAATTATCTCAGTTTCTTAGGCCCTTGGGTAGATGTTAAAATAGCAACAGCATTGTAATCCAAGGAATTTTAAACCAAATCCTAAATATTATGCCTTCTACCATGCCAGGACATGTGATGTTTGTTGCAGACTAGACAGAGGACAGCTCCATTTTAGACCTCAGCACTGCCCTGTGCCCAATTCCAATGTTCAGCATCAGTTTTGCTAGAAGCTTACATTGTAAAGCTTTACAAAGATACCTTCTGTTTTACTTAGCTAGATAAAAAGGGGGGGGGGGGGAGATGACAGGCTTATTTAATAAAAGCCTTTGTTCATAACGTTAATAAAGCTGATCTACTTGCTCCAGACATTTTACAATGCCTGCATATCTCCATAGACAGATTGTATTCTGTGTCAGGACAATGGACTAGAAATTGGATACAAAGAGGTCTGCAAGAAGGTCTAGGAACATCCAAAGCCTTGCAAGGAGGGGAAAGGCATGGAAAGCAAAGTATTTGGTTATTCTCAAAGACAACAGAGGCTTTGGAAAGTGGGAAGAGCTAATAAGTTCGAAGACGCTACAAGTTTTGGAGAGTAGCTAGAGTCTTTGGCTATTTCTTACTCCTTGCTCAGATCAGAGAGTTTAGTGACTTATGAAGCTTCCAGTTACTTAGAGCAGGGACAGCCAGACATTTTTTACATTCTTAAGCTCTGCACTACAAAAAGTATTTTTCCTGAAATGAAGAAGTTAACACAAATTTAAAATAATGCAGTTAATAAAATTTTGCAGACAAGTACTTCCAAGAAACAAGATGGAAAATAAAAAGTCTTCCAACAAAACACTTGGAAAATACTACAAAGGGCAGTTTGAATATGGTTTTAATAACTACTCAAATTTCTTCCTTGTAAACTACGTAAAGAATGAATATTGTACCTTGCATCTACTGTGGTCTCTCTCCCCTTGCCCCCACAAAGAGCCTCCAGAAGTGGGAATCTCTTGAAACAAGCACACAACAATTCAGAAACCAAATGTTACTTGCAGAACACAGCAAGACTAAAACAGCATTTATCTGGCATCAAACTCCTCTTCTACAGCTGAAACAGGTTTTATTACATGCCCCTATTTTCATTTAAACACAGCTCTTTAAGCTTAAACATTCAATGCTTGCTCTTAGCTTGAGCAGGAAACTGTTGACAAAAAGTTGTTTTTTCTTACCCATGTCAAAGATTTTCCAATGCTTTTGTACAGGAACAATTTTTTTTTCCTGGAGAAATTTCCAAAAGTGCCATGAACTTCATTAAGAAAGTAGGGGGTACAGGTTGTAGCCATGTTGGTCTAAGGACATAGGCAGACAAGGTTTTTTGGGTAAATAAGGTATGTTTTATTAGACCAACCCAAATAGCTGGAAAAATTCTTCTTAGCAAGCTTTCAGGTTTAAATACCCTTCATCAGGCTGAGAAAGCATCTGCAGTTGGTGTGTGCTCTTCCTGGATGGAAGGAAGAGTAAAGAAGCCAGAAGCTGGTACGCATGCAAGAAAGACAGTCAGTGAAGATGCAAATTGAGGAGAGTAAGTATCACTTCTGTGCAGGTATGGGTGAATGGTTGACCTTCAATAGGTTTGGCTAATCCTGAAAAGATTAAATGCTTACCTAAACCTTAGGTATGAAATACAGGGATATAGTTAGAAGCCATGGGACAAGACTAGGAATGGGATGATTTGGGGACACTCAATATGATGGTGTACTGTAGCAATTAGTGCTATCAATACCACTTACCTGCCAATCTCATTTGTTAATCAAAGGAATTGCTTTGTAGGAGGTGCTCTCGTCATTATTACTGTAACCTTTACAGCATTCCAGCCTTGTTTCACAAAAGTAGTCAAGACTGTGAAAGGGGAGAACAAAAATGCCCATATAGTTCAATTACAGAATATTGAAAAGGTCACCACAGTAAAAGCAGTATAACAGTCTTTCAATTTTAGAGCATTTTTAGTTAGAGATGATTGCATGTCAGCAAGTCTAGACACAACCAAGCCTGCCACTAGAAGATTCTCTCACAGCGTAGAGGTGCATAGTTCTTTAACCTAAGATTAATTACTTTCCAATATTCTCTGAAAACTCAGTAGCAATATTTGTTTCCTCAAACTCAAATAAATTCAGCTGGATCATCACATTTTGTAATATTACATAAATTTTCTTGTTAATTACTGCTATTTCACTTTTGGTTAATATTTTCTATTATTCCAATTAAAAAAAACAAACAAAACAAAACCAGTAGATGTGTCAATTGTTTTCAACTTACTCATTGGAACCTATCAACTAGCAACTTTAAAAGCACATTTTATGTGCCTGTTTCTAGAATAAAAGCCCATATTCCTCATTTTGTATTTTCTACTCAACTTGTATTCACTCTCAGATGAGCTGCAAGCTATTAAATCCTGTAAAACTTTTGATGTAGATTTGCAAATCCCACCAGACATGTGACCTAAAACTTAAATAGATGCAAATAAATATGCATAATAATGAATAAATATAAAAACTGGAAAGTCATCTGACAACCATTAGAGTATTAATGCAATGTGAAAGGTAGACCTACAAATTTCCCCATGTTTTAATTTATAGTTAGGTTATCTAATATACTTTAATGAATTTCCCCCAACTGGGGTTTTTTTTTTTTTTTTTTAGGGCAAATGGTTTTATAGTTTGAATTACAAAGAAAAAGGTCTCTGATTTTTTTTTTTTTAAATAGGAATCCTTCCCCTTTTTTCCTGTAATATTTATATACCACCCAGTACTCAGTCTTTAGCTATGCAAGCTTTCCAACTATTTTTAAGTAGTTATCTTTAACCCTAGTTGAACATGTGACAGCTGAAATTATGTCTGTGTGATAAAAGGTGCTTGCTGAAGGCTCTATGAAGATTAGACCAAGTGTTTTTCTGTCATTTGTTCAGATATTAAGCTATATGTTGTTAAGAGCCCAATTAAAGTTTAAGATGTAGTAAAGCCTTGTATAAAGTAAGGCCTAGTAAATTTAACAAAGCCTTGAAGTAGTAAGGCCCTGTAGCGTAGTTAAAATTAACCTTAATCAGAAGAATGTAAGGCTTGTACTGCTATTGGTCAGTCTTAGGACAGTTGAAGTAAAAAGAATCTGAACGGCTTTAAGTTATCAGCATAGCTCTGAAAGTTATAACTTGGCTGGTACTTCCAGAAATCATTTAGAAGGAAGACACAGCTTTGTGAAAGGGACTAGTTAGCTGCTAGCCTGGATCAGTGGGCCCATGGATCTCAAGGAGCCCAAGGCCTGAATACCAGGATCCTTCCCAGTACCTCTTGGACAGCGCTGATCAGGGAGGCCTGACTTCACTGAGTTTTGCAGAAAAGAAACTTGTCATACAACAGGCAGAGGGGACTGCTGATAAGTTGCTGATGTGAATTATTATGGTCTGTTTGTTGTTTTGTTATCTGTGTGTAGTTGTGTTTTGTTAAGTCAATAAACCTTTCTTACCTTTCTACCCCTGACCATACTCTCAAGCCTGATCCCTCTGCTGGCAGCTGGGACAGAACGAAGTCATCTCATTTATAAGTTGACTTCCTTGCTGTCTCAATACAAGAAGTTGCATTTTGAGCCACTATGGGGCTTCCATTCCCAGAACTCCCCAAAACCTGACCAAGAACAGATTTAATGGAAAGTTGTTCACTTACATGGTTTGTGTAACTGGAAAAAAAAAAAAATTTAAATAGAGAATATAAAATTGTGTGTTTAATACCAAGATTATTTTCTAGTCCATGTACAGAGTTCTGGACTCAATCTGAACTTGCTTTGCTAATATCTATCTAGTGACTCGATCTAGTATCTATTCTCAACTCTGCCACCAGCCTACTCTTTCTGGCAAGCCATTTCTCCTCTAAATGTTTCCCTCCCACCTGCCCCCCTCTTCTCATTGTTTCTGTAAATTCCTCTGGGCAAGAACCATTTTCAGATGTATGCTTATATGGTACTTCAATAAAAGGAACTCCTGATCTCCACTGAGCTCTTAAAGCACTGCTTTAATGCATATGATAACATATCCCATAGAGATGGATGCAGCATAGTACTACTGCAGAAATGACATGATCAGTCATGGATTAGGTACAGTTTAATAGAATTATACTAGCATCACTAGACTCTAAATCTCTCCTTTGTTCTAGGGCATCGGCAACACGTAGGGGGTACAGGTGCACATGCACCCCCAAGATCAGCTGTGCATCCCCTGGAAGTGCCAGCCACAAAACCAGAAGTGCACTTCCAGTTTTGCTGCTGGGGGACCTCCCCAGTCAACAATCTGGTGCCCCCCTACCCAGACTTGGGAGACACCAGTCACCCATGTTCTAGACCTTATTTTTGGTAGGTTCCATCTTTCCTTAAGGGAAAACTTCAGAATGAATTCAATGCTTAATGCTTGTTTCTACTCAGGAATAATAAAGAAAATCCCTCCAGCCTTTATGGAGCAGTGGAAATGGAAAAAAATCCTTTGTTTGGAATACAATTAAGGCAGTTCAGGTAATCAGCTGACTGACTGTAGTTCTTTAGATGGGGACATGATTTAGCTTTTTTAATACTGATCTTGGTGTGTGTGTGTTGCATTCACAAACCCCAGCCCACTGTAAATAGTCTAAGTACTCCATTAAACCTACCCTCACCATCCTAGCTTCTCACCCCTAACTAAACTGCAACTGCATCCAAAGCACGCCTGAACCTTAGAACCAAGTTTCTAAATAATTTTGGACAGCCCATGGCTATCTCTAGCAGGAATACTATAATTAGGTTGCTTCCCCTTCAGTCTTCACATGCCAACTCCATTCTCAGTTTTTCAGGCCGGTTTTATTCTTTGCAAAAATCGCCTTGAATCTAGAACAAAAACAAATCAAAACCCTCTATCATTTGCAGATATTAGGAAAGGGCAAATTTTAGCTCTTGGACTTTTCTCTAGCCCAGCAACTCACCTTCCCTCTTCCCTCCCCTTTTGAAGCTCTTAACTCCCTGTATGGTGCCACCCTTATTATCTGGTAATTCCTTCCAGCTGGCCCAAGCCTCCTAGATAGACAGGCTGTTATCCATTGACTGCTTGTAGATGGGCTCTCAGCCCTTGAGAATCCAATCACCTCCTTACAGATACATTAGGACAAATCATCCCCCTTTCCTTTGACCCTTCCATTGATGGGAGGTACATATTCTTCCTGAACCCTGGCAGTGCCATATGAGAAAAAGCAGAACACCCTGAGTTAGAAGCTTGCTATGGGGTGGGAGGTGAAAGAGACAATGTTGGCCAGCTTCCCATATAGCAGGTAGTCTCAGGAACTCTAGCACAAATCAAAAGTGCTCTTTAATCACTGATCTAAATGCAAGTGACATCATAACCCCACTTTCTATGCTACTGACCTAGAAATGTCTTTACTGTTCCCAGTCCTGCCCCTTAACAGTATCCTAGATTTCTTCTCAGGCTGCGAAAAACCCCCCAGAGTGCAGCAGAAGTGAAAATGCTTGCCTTAGTGCTGTACCTATAGAAGTTAGGAAGAAAAATGATTCACTTTGTCCTTCCCAACTAGGTCAGTACAAGGAATGATGGTACTGTAAGAATAGCCTTCAAGAAAAAACAAATAAAAAGAGAAAAATCTTAGGGGCTTTGCTAGGACTCCAGTTTGTTATTTTACACATCTGAAACTGAAAGGCCCATTGAATAAAAGGGGAAAAGGGGAGGACATCCATGTAAAGCCAGTTAGTAAAATGCAACCTAGATCTAGAAAAATACCTTCATCTGGTTCATCATAGGCTAGGTTGCACAGAAGGTATTTGTTCACTGCAGTCATCACAGCTCCTGTGGACATACCCAAGTGAATTTTAACTTAGCTAGTTCTGGAATTTAATGAAGCTGGTTAAATGCTTGGGCAGTTAACCCTAGTAGCACAGGATTCAGCACAGGCTATACTGCTAGCAGTAGCTTTCCTCCCGTATATCTACAAAGGCTGCTGCCACATCAGTGACTAATTTGGAGACATACCCTTAGGCCAGCAGTAGGCAAAGTTTTGGGCCAGTGTGTCTACTTTGTAAGGTACCAGCGTGCCATCATACCAGAAAAACAAAACTAAGGCGGGGGGTACATGCATATTAATATAGTTAATAATAATAAATGCTGCCTTTTTCAGTGAATATTCTAAATAATTCATTAAAAATTCTAAACCTGGTGACAATAAATAAAACTTCATATAATAACAAAAAAACCCAACAACAACAAAGGTAAGCATATGGTGATGAGAGAGAGAAAGAGTGAAAGAGAAAGAGAAAAAAAGGAAATGAGAGACAGAAAAAAGGAGAGAAGAGAGAGAAACAGACACAGATGCGCATGTACACACACAGAGCCACACGCACGCACAGAGAACCAGACACATACACAGAACAGAGACATTCACCATACAGCCAGAACCAGACATGTGCACACAGAACCAGACACACATATGCAGACAGAAACACAGAACCAGAATCACAGATGCATATGCACATACACAGACACACAGATGCACACAGAACCACAGAAGCACACATCTGGGCTGCTGGGCTATAGGGCAAAGTACGACTCGACAATGCTCCAGGCCTGCTGCAGCTCCTCTCCTTCCCCTGGGAGCCAGCCCCCAGGCTGCAGTGCAGCCTGCAGAGACCCCATCTCAGAACCCACCCATCAGCTAGCTGCCTCCCCCCCAGCAGGGGAAGTCACGCTAGGCTGGGTGGGTCCCCCCAGCCCAGGACTGCAGCTGCAACAGGCTGGAAGGGGAGGGAGTGGAGGCAGTGCAGTCTTGGCCCCGCTGCTCACCTTGGGCTCTCCCTGGCCAAGTGGCTCCAATTCAGCTGCAGCAGCCATGAGGAACCAGGGTGATGCTGCTGCTTCTGCTCCTACTCCCTACCCCACAGCTGCAGCTGCACCTGGCATGGTAGGGCTGGCAGCCCCCCTGCCCCTGGATTCTTCCTCCACTCCCTGCCCTTCACTCTCTCACATGCAAGCACGTTCTCCTATCAGCCTGTGGGAGGACGTGTTGGGGCAGGCTGGGTAGAACTACAGCAGCCACCACTGGACAGGGAGGAAGTTGCAGGGGGAAGCCTGGTAGCAGTACAACAAGAGCTGCAAAAGGGGTTTCTTCCCCACCCCTAAGAGCTCCTTTTGAGGGCATTTCAGGCTGTGTCTCCTCCTGAGTCTCTTGAAAGGACCCAAAGCAGCAAGTTTAAAAAAAAAAAATTAAACAATTTCCTCGGCACACCTCCTGGCATGCTGAGGAAAATGTCTCCATGTGCCACAAACTGGCACACGTACCGGGGTGGGGGAGGGTGCCAATCCCTACCTTAGGCAGTTAAGGCTTGGTTAAACACCCAAGAGACAAGAGGCTTATTTGAATCCAAGTACTGATTCTTCAGGAATACTTTAATCGATCATGTCATCAAAAGAATGAGGACACAAGAAGCTGAGGCCAGGATTCGGCTGTTTGTGTGGCAACAAGACCTCAGTGAAAAAATTGAGGCACAGCAGGTACACAGGTCCTGGGAAGCGGGGGGAGCCCCAATACCTAAGGTGTGCCCTCAAGATGACATTGAAGCCTTCCTAGAGGCTTCTGAATGATCAGCTATTGCAGCAAAATGGGATCCCAATGCCTAGGCTGCCCAAATAGGACCCCTACTGATCAGACCAGCACAAGCATCTTAAAGGGCATTAACCTGAGCCAAGGCTAGAGATTATAATAAGGTCAAAGCTTCAATTTTGTATCACCTGGAATTGACTCCCGAGATGTACAGACAAAAGTTAAGGGCCAAGAAGCTGGGGGAGGAACTCTGGCCACACTTATTCACCCAAAGATTAAGCTATCTAGCTGAATGTTGGTTACACCCCAAAGGGAAGACAGTGGAGGAGGTTGTAGACTTGATAATACTTGAACAGTTTCTGACCATTCTGGGAGGGAGTGCCCAGCAGTGAGTCAAGAGATATCAGCTTAGGACCATCAAGGAAACCCTGCAGCTAGCAGAAGACCATGTTGCTGCCGAGGTTGAAGGGGAACCCCTAAAGAGGGAAAAGAATGGGAACCCCACCAATCCTGGATGAGAAGAAGGAAGCTCCAAAGGGCGGAAGATGGAATTCCCTAGGGTCCCGAGTCAGGAGGTTCAGAATGGGGAACCACATGAGATTATATGCTACTGGTATGGGGAAAAGGGGCACCTAGCTCATTTTTGCCACCAGAGGCTGCAAACTAAAGCTGTGTCCAGCTACCCTCATGAGAAGAAAATGGACTGTAGCTTTGGGAGACATAAGGGCTCATGAGAAGAACCTAAACCCTTGATTGATGTTAGGATTAATAACATGGTAATCCCTGCAGTAGTCGACACGGGCTGTACACAGACCGTGATTAGGGCAGTTCTGGTCTGCCCATAGATGGGTACACCAGGGAATGCAGTCAGCATGGTCTGCATACATGGGGCTTCCTACGCATATGAAAGAACAAAACACCGGCTGACTGGACTGCGACAAACCAAAGAATTGACAATGGAGTTAGCTGAAACCCTTCCCTGCCCCATGGTGCTGGGTGTAGATTGGCCCCATCCGCGAGAAGTAGTGACATGGGTAAAAAGTAGTGATGTGGGTAATGGGAAAACCAGGGGTTAGGAGTACCTTACTCAAGAAGTCTATTTTGGAGAGTTGGCCAGTCAGGAGGAAGAGGAGTTAGATTTGGATCAGAAAATTGGAGAAAACACCTTCAGAGAAGAGCAGACCCAGGAACCACTCTATCAAAGCATTCTGTGGGAACGTCTGACAAAGAGAGAAGATGAGGTGCTGGACCCCAACCTGATGACACAGAGCTCAAGATTTGAGGTAAGAGATGATATTCTATACCATGTGGGAAGGGGAAGGTATAGAATGACCAATAGAAATTGACCCAGGTATTGATGCCCCAATCTTAGTGAAGTCCTGCTCCAAGTAGCCCATGCCCTTGCTATGGGGCGGCATATGGGTAGAGATAAGACAGAGGCCAGGCTGACCAGATGGGTATTCTGGCCTGGGATCTATAAAATGGTCAAGCAGTACCATTTTTGGGGTTGGATTTGATGATGTTCACAGGTCCCTTCTGACCCTACCTACCTACTATGAAATTACTGCTGGGAGTGTCTGGCTTGCCAAAAGACAGGTGGGCTGAAACCACTCTGAGCTTCATTAATGCCTCTCCTGTTGGCTGGGCAATGCTTTGATCAGATAGCTTTGGATATAGTGGGCCCCTTTCTGTGGAGCTGGGTGGGATACCAGTTCATCCTTGCGATTGTAGGTTACGCTACCCTATTCCCAGAGGCAGTCCCGCTATGGTCTGTGACAGCAGCCAAGATAGACGAAGCACTGATGAAGTGGGTATCCTGGGTAGGGATTCCCCAGGAAATCCAAACAGACCTGGGAAAAAATTTCATGTCCATGGTCCTACAGGGGTCTGTAAGTCAGTGCAGATCAGACAACTCCAAATGTCAGTGTACCATCCACAAACAGATGGCCCTGTGGTGTGCTTTAATTGTACTCTCAAAACCATGATCTGAGCCATGATACAAGGAGACCCCAGTAAGTGGGAGGAAATGTTGCCAGTGAATTATGAGGTCCCAGTGAATTATGAGGTGTTGAGGATGGAACCTAAATGAAGGCAACAGATTTATCACATCAACCTTCTAAAAAACTTGCACCCACAGGAAGGGTGGCTTATGGAGAAAAGCAGGGACCTGGATGACCTGGGAGGTCCAGAGCTCTCTCCAGAGGTGGGGAGGCACCCAGTGGTGGAGGATACACTAGAAAGAGACCAACAGGAGGAGATGGAGGAAATAATAAATGAATTCCAAAATTTTTTTAGGAAACCCTGGGGGAGGCACAAGGCATCGAACATAGGATCAAGACTCCAGCAGGTTGTGTCATCTGAAATCAGTGGAGAAGATTACCCAGACATCAGTGGGAGACTGTTAAAAAAGAGATCGAACAGATGCACCGACGGGATCATCAAGGAATCATGAAGCCCCTGGAGGAGCCCATTGGTGATAGTTACTGAGCCCAATGGTATGCTCAGATTTCATGTGGATTTCCAGAAGGTGAATAGGGTACCTGAGTTTGATGCATTCCCCATGCCCAGAACAGATGACATGCTGGAGAAAACTGGGACTGCCAGATATATCACAACAATAGACCTCACAACGGGGTATTAGCAGATACTGTGACGGGCCAGTAGGGGGGCGCTCCTGCATTGAGCCGCCCACCTCCCTGCACCCGACCACCTGCCAGGCTCCGAATGCCTCCCTAGGGGCACCTTATGTCCGGCTGAACCCCCTCCTGGAACACACTCGCTAGCCTGTGGGTAACGTGCTGCCACCACCCCAAGATTGGACTGTCTCACGGCCCTGTGTCCTTGGGGTAACACAGGCCTAAAGTCCTATGGGTACTCGACCCAGTACAGGCACTTGGGGCACTTCCCCAAGTCCGGGGGCAAAAAGGTATAGTCTCCCTTAGTCTGCAGACCTAAAGGGTCTCTTAGGCATAATTTAGACCCACCCCTCAATAAGTCTCCCACACCAGTCACAAAAAGGGGACTTTATTGAGTACAGGGGTAGGGTGAAAACAGGGTACAAGATTGAGTAA
>NW_017728992.1:25278717-25316118 GCF_001723915.1 Gavialis gangeticus | reverse complement strand
TACCCATGACAAAGGAAGATCCAGAGAAGACAGCATTTGGTACGCCATAGGGACTGTTTCATTTTAAGCAGATGCCCTTTGGGTTACACGGGGCAGTGGCCTCATTTCAGAGGTTGATGGACAGGTTCCTGGCCCCCCACCAGGAATATGCATCTGCCTACATCGATGATCATCTTTTGAAAAGAATGGGGACAGCACTGCCAACAGCTGCAGGCTGTCCTGTCAGAACTACGCAAGGCAGGTCTGATGGCAAACCCAAAGAAATTCTCTTGGGAAAAGAGAAACCCAGTACTTGGGGTTCATTGTGGGTCAAGGCAGAATCCAGCCAGTAGCCAATAAGCTTGATGCCCTGTGGCGATACATGATCCCCAAGACCTTGAAACAACTGAGGTCCTTTCCAGGGTTTGCCAGCTATTACTACCAGTTCATAAGGGATTTTGCTTGCATAGCAGCCCCATTTACAGACCTAACCAGGGGAAAGAAAAATCCGGTCATATGGAATGACCAAGCTGTTCAGGCCTTTGAAGACATCAAACATGCTTTATGTGAGGCACCAGTATTGTATACCCCAAATTTTCAGAAAACTTTTTTACCTACAGACAGATGCTTAAGGCACAGCCTTAGGAGCTATCCTGTTCCAAAAGGGGCACGAGGAGGAAAGACCAGTGGCTGATGTAAGCATGAAGCTATCACCTCCAGAAACCTGTTATTCCACTATCGACTGTGAGTGCTTAGCTATTTATTGCAGGGTGGAACTATTTAGGTATTATTTGCTGTGAAGACAATTTGTTTTAATAACTAATCGTGCCCATCGCAGGTGGCTTCAGTCTAAAACTGACAACGCATGTTTAACAAGATGGTCTCTAGCCTTACAGCCTTTTTCTTTTTCAGTGGAGCACTGGGCCGGCAGGGCCAACGTAGCCACCGATTTCCTGTCTCAACCTCAGGGATGAGGTGCCGCCACCCTTGACTTGACCCTGGCAAATACAGTAGAAAAAGGAATGCTCATTGTAGTCTTGTTTTTTATTTTCAGACCAGAGGAGGAAGGCATGTAACAGGGCAAAGACAGCTCTGTTCCTTGGATGTTACAAAGTTGCAAGTACAAGGAGAGTCAGGTCAGGGACAGGGCAAAGTTAATTACTTAGTAAACATAGTTGGGAACGGGATTGCACCCCGGGTGAATGTTAACTGATTAGAAGCCAGCGGCTACTTAAGTCCACAGTATGGGGTTTTCCTTTGCCCCCTGGAGCACAGCGCGGAGAGATTCAGCAAGAAGGCCAGGAGTGGCAAACCCAGTGCTGGAACAGTTTGCTGATAAGACTGGCTGACTGAATGGAGGGGACCACAGCAACCGGTGAAGCAAGGAGGTGAGGAAGGGAGGGGAAACTTACCAGCTGAAAGAAGGTCCCACAGAGAAAGGATCCATTGGTACTGACAAGAAAGAGAAAAGAGCGTGGGACTGGAGCTAAGCTGCCTGGCTCAGGGGAGTGGGCTGCACAGGGGAATTTACTAATTCACAACCTGCAGGGAATTTACTAATAAACCAATTTTCTTTTATCATGCTTCTGTGGTGTTACTACACCCTCTCTCACTGAGGAATTAACTTCTTATTCTTCCATTATTCCAAAGTGTGGCAGGCGAGCCCCAGGGAGAGAGATTTCATTATTCACCCCCACCTGGCCACAAACTGCTTATCCAGAATGCAATATATGTTGTAGGAAAGGGTACCCCCACAATACAAACCTAGCTTTTAACAAAAGCAATTGGATATGACATTACTAAGGTAAGTGTCTAGCCTGCAGTGTTCTGGATAATGGAAAATGTTATTGAATGGGCTAGTTGTTGAAGGTAGTAACTTTAGAATTTGGCAAGGGAGGGATCTCTCCCCATTCCACATCCCTGTTACTGAAGCTCTGGGAGACCTCTGTTCCCAAAGGAGACACGAAATTGCCTCTATGACTTGGTGATTAACTAGAGGCAACTCCCTTAAGAGTTCATTGATGCCACAGTAATTCAGCTGAAAGGCTTGTTGCAGAATGACATATGGCACACTCTGCCCAACCCAGAAGGGCTCAGCACTTAAGTTCTTGAGTGCCCCCACCTTCTTCCCTGCCCAGGGAAATAAGCATTCTTTAACAGTAGTCCTTACCATTTAGCTGTCAATATTAAAAGCTATTTTGGCACAAATTCAAAATGTAAGTCAAATAATAATAATGATGATGATAATAATAATAATAATACATATGCACGTCATTAAAAATATGAAAATATTTTGATAGCTGTTAAAATGAAAACTGGATTCTAATATAAGGAATTGCAGTTCAGTTAAAAATGAGCAGGACAATATCATAATATATATTTAAGTATATACATCTCCCTATGCCTGAAGAAGGGTGTTTGTGCCAAAATCTTGCAAAGAACATTTTTTCCAACTATCTATTTAGTGCTCTCTCTCTTCCCGCCCCCACTAATTTTCATCAATGTTTGTAGCATTCCCTTCTACAATGTGGGAAGCTGTCTAATAAAAAAAAAGCATTAAAAAGTCTACCAAAAATAAATTTCACACTTAGATTTTTTTAAACATAAGAACCCTGACTACAGATCTTCTTGCTACACTCTGAGGTTTAAAGAAAACTGAAAAGGAGACTGACTACAGAATACATTCTTGTTTAAAACACCAGAAAGCATTCTGTCAGTACTTGTAATCTATAATGCATTGTTTCTTATATTACATAAATATTCTACTTTGTTCCAATTATTAAAGTGCTGCTGGAATGGCTAAGCTGATATTATTTTGCATTCAACCATGTTTTTGAATTAATAATCACTAAGTGCATAGTCCACTGGAAAAAGAAAAGTCAAAAACAAAAAAACAAAGCAGCAATTTTGTGGTTTCAGCCTGAAGGCTTACATGCCTCATCAGTCAAGGAAAGCAATCTTGATGGAGCAGCCAATAATTGCTTCCCCATACCATATATTTCTGACATAGCAATCTGAACACGGCAAACTTTAGTAACACAGATCACAGACACCTCTACCATCTGCCTCACAGTAGGGAAACCAGATGAATTCCAACCAGTATGATAAATAGATTCACTGAGTGACATCTGCCTACAGCTGATGAGCAATGAAAAGACAAAAGTTAGACACTATAATATACACAATAAAGAAAGGAAAGGAAGGAGAAAAAAAGAAAAAGTAAAATACCTTTGATAAAACAGATGAAGTTGTAAATTAATAGATAGTAACTGGAAACGGTTATATATCCTTCTGAAACCAAAATGTTAAAGTGAGGCAATTTGGTGATACAAGTTAAGTAAACCTACGATGATGCTGGCCACCACCTCCGTAATGGGGGATATAGGGGAAAGGAAGAAAAAATAAAACAACTCCCTCTCCCCCCCCAAAAAAACCAAACAAACCCACATAACCTAACTCTTAAAACTGGCAACAAATATATCTTGGAAGGCACTGGTTACTTTAAAAAAAAGTAATTACCCTACAACTGACAAACCCTCCTTTTTCTCAGGGGAAATATACACAGTCCAACCTTGTTTTGGAGACCAGGGTATTCTGCAGTCTGAAACCAATGGACCAATGAAACTGGTCTTAGTTTCAGTTACTGGATGCAATAAACTGCCTTTACTTCTGTTATTGGCTACTGAAGATACTCCAGGTTTATACTGAACTTTTCTGATCAGTGTATGTCCTAATGTGTTTATAACAGTGAGCAGGAATAAGAAAACAAATATCCAATATGGATTTGCAGGATGAGACTTTTGAACTCCAAGTGGCTTGATGGATTTGGGGCAGTGTTATTTCTGGAAAATGTACAGAAGGAATAAGACAAGGATTATTCTTTTCTCGGCCTACAAAGAGTAAGCACTGAAGAACTTAGTATCTCCCATCTGTTACATTTATGGTAAGGGGGTCCTCCTCAGAGGAAAGGCAGAAAAAGGGCAAAGCAGCCCCCATGGCTCTCCAGGGAATTAGCGGATCTCCTGCATCTAAAAAGATAGACCTACAAAGGATGGAGGACTGGATCCACCTCCAAGGAGGAATACTCTGCACTGGTCTGGACCTGCAGGGAGCAAACCAGGAAAGCCAAGGCTGTGATGGAACTCCAACCAGCTACAAGCATCAAGGACAATAAAAAGTCCTTTTTTAGATATGTGGTGAGCTGGAGGAAAAGAAAGGGTAACATTGGACCCCTGCTAAACCAGATGAGACAACTAACAACCAAAGCCCAGGAAAAAGCCAACTTGCTAAATGGTACTTTGTGTCAGTCTTTCACCAATCCGTGGGACGCCCCTGCCCATTATGGGACAGGGAGGCCTGGGTGAGGGAGATTCCTTACCCTCCATCAATGTTGACCTCATGAAGGAACACCTTGAGAGGTTGGATACCTTCAAGTCAGCTGGCCCTGACAGTTTACAACCCAGGGTACTCAAGGAGCTGACTAGCATCATAGCTCAGCCCCTGGCACACATCTTTGATAACTCCTGGTGTTCTGGTGAAGTGCCCAAAGATTGAAAGAAGGCCAATGTGGTGCCTATCTTCAAGAAAGGGAGGAAAGTGGATCCGGCTAACTACAGGCCCATCAGCCTGACCTCTATCCTGGGGAAGGTCTTAGAAAAAATCATCAAAGAGGCCATTCTTAACAGACTGGCCAATGGCAACATCCTAAGGAATAGCCAGCATGAGTGTGTTGCGGGTAAGATTGCTTGACCAATCTTATTTCTTTTTACGACAAGGTGACCTATCACCTGGTCAAGGGAGAAGAGATTGGTGTTATATATCTTGACTTTAAAAAAGCTTTCGATCTGGTATCCCATGATCACCTCTTGGCAAAACTGGCTAACTGCAGCCTCAGCCTCACCATGATCTGTTGGCGGGGGAATTGGCTCCGTGTTAGGACCCAGAGGGTAGTGGTTGATGGAAGTCAGTCATTGTGGTGCACTGTGACTAGTGGGGTCCCTCAAGTCTCTGTCCTTGGGCCTACACTATTCAACATCTTCATTAATCATGCTGACATTGGTATCAGAAGTGGACTGGCCAAGTTTGCCAACAACACCAAACTCTGGGGTAAAGCATCCACACCTGAGGACAGAAGGGTGATCCAGGCTGACCTTGACAGGCTCAGGAAATGGGCGGACAAGAACCTGATGGTGTTTAATACCAAAAAATACAAGGTGCTCCACCTTGGGAGGAAAAATCTGCAGCATCGTTATAGGCTCGGCAGTGCTACACTGGCTAGCACTATGGGCGAAAGGGAGTTGGGGGTCATGATTCACCACAAGATGAACATGAGCCTTCAATGTCATGCTGCAGCTATTAAAGTGAGCAAAACATTGGCTTGCATCCATAGATGCTTCTCAAGCAAATCCCAGGACGTCACTCTCCCATTGTACTCGGCTTTCGTGAGGCCGTGGTTGGAGTACTGCATGCAGTTTTGGGCTCCACAATTCAAAAAGGATGTGGAGAAGCTTGAGAGAGTCCAGAGAAGAGCCACACAGATTATCAAAGGTCAGGAAAACAGACCCTATGATGAGAGGCTGAGAGCCATGGGACCCTTCAGCCTGGAAAAGCACAGGCTCAGGGGTGAGTGGTGGCCACCTAATCACCCCTGATTAGTTTTATCAGGGGTGTTCACCAGGATCTGGGGGAACATCTGTTCACCAGAGCGCCCCAAGGGATGACAAGGATCACAAACTAGGAGGTCACAAACTCCTCCATGACCATTTCAGGCTGGACATAACGAAGAACTTCTTTATTGTCCGAGCCTCCAAGTTTTGGAATAGACTGCCGCCGGAGGTGGCTCAAGTACCTACTTTTAATGCCTTCAGGAGACATTTGGATGTTTATCTTGCTGGAATCCTATGACCCCAGTTGACTTCCTGCCCCTGGGGCAGGAAGCTGGACTTGATGATCTTCCAAGGTCCCTTCCAGCCCTAATGTCTATGAAACTGGAATGAGAATGCATAGCCTTGGGCTATAACCAGAGTATAAATACATGTGTCTGACAGGAAGCAAAAATAAAACAGGGGGACTATTCTTCTCTTTGATACAAAAGTGGGGTCCCCATCACAGATGACGGGGAGTTACATGCAGGTATCAAATGTAATTCAAAGTTTGTCTTCAACATTACCTAGACTGGAGGGTGGAAACCTGTTGTTGTTCCCCTCAAAGAACAAGTTGTTTGCTAAATGGCAGGGATTTTGTGAAACAAGAATGAAAGAAGTGGATTATGAAGTGCATCTGATAGGAAGAAAGCATGCGTCCCTGATATACCACATGAACCTCCTGAAACCCTGACGAACCTGAGAAGACTGAATGCCTCGATCTCTTTATTATAAAATAAAATAAAGGTGCAGAATGTAGTTCAACTCTTGAAGTCATTCTGGGGGATCTCCTACACAACTAAGCAGGGAAGGCAAGGGCCACACTAGAGGACTTAATACAGATATGTTTGCAATCTGACTGGGGAGAACTACCCTAATTAGTCACTGGATCATTCTGAAACCAGGGTGTCGAAAAGAGCTTCTCCTGAATACCAAAGCAAAATGTGAAATTTTAGGAAAGGAAATGCAGAGTATGTTGGCTATGGGGCTGATTGAAGAATCGTCATGTGAATGGTCTGATCGTATTGATTCCCAAACAGGACACAATCATGTGGTTTTTCCTAGATTTCTGTAAGCCAAATGCAGTGTCCAAGTTTGATGCATACCCAGTGACCCAGGTCAATGAATTATTATAACAGTGGAGGAAGCCCAAGTGCATGCATCAACATTTAGATTAAAGAAAGGGGTACTGGCAAATCCACCCCACTTTGAAGTCCTGAGAGATAACAGTTTTCACAACTCCCTTGGTAGGGGATCTACCAGTTTTGAACCCTATCCTCCAGTCTCTATGGCATGTCAGTCATATTTCAGTATGCAATGGACAAGATGCTGCAGCCACACTGAGCTTATTCTGTAGCATACCTTGATGATGACGTACCACCTACAAGTAACTGGAAGGAATATCTCAAGCGGGTCAGGGCAGCGTTACAGTCAATTCAGGCCACAGGCCTAATGGTGAACCCAGCAAAATGCCATCTCAGCTGAAAGGAAATATTTTGGGTTTGTGCTAGGCAATAGGAAGGTCAGACCCTTCATTGACAAAGTAAAAGCCTTAGTAGAGTCATCCATATCCAAAAAACAAACAAACAAAAAACCCCAGCTGAAATCCTTCCTGAAATAGGCAACTTATTGATGCTTTATCCCACCGTTCTTATCAATTACCATCCTAGTAACAAACAAGCTGCACAAGACAGCACCCAGAACACTACAGTGGGCTCCAGTATGAACTGATGCTTTTGGAGGAATAAAACTTGTTCTGGGTGCGTCTACACAAGATGCTTTACTGCACAGTAGACTAATCTACTGCACAGTAAAGCATCACTATGCAACTGTGCACAGCAGCTACTGTGCTTTAAAATAGGCTAATGCACAGTTTTCTAGTACCTGTAAATACAGGTAGTAGATTTACTACACATTAGTTAATGCACAGTAGCACACAGTTACATAGCTGACCAGGAGCAAATTGGTTCTGGTCAGCTCAAGGAGCAGGGGGCAGGAGAACTGTCCCCTCCCCCAAGCAGATGCCTGCTTCCCAGCCCCTGCTCTGATCCACAGTTCAGAGCCAGAGCTAGGATACTGTCCCCTCCCCTGGCAGCAAGCAGCTACTGGGGCTGGATCCAATCTTGGAGCTGGGGCAAGGACACTAGAGCTGCCAGGGCACAAATGTTCCAGACCCTACTCCAACTTTAGAGCAGTTGGGCAGCATGCAGTTGCCCAGGGTAGAGGTGCAGGGTGGGAGGCAGCTGCCCCAGAAACAGGACAGCTTCCCTCACCCCCTGGAGCCCAAGTCTAATGTTGGAGTACTCTGTGAGCCAGGGGCTGGCACCCAGGGGAGTCTGGAGCTCCCCCTGGCTCCTGTAGCATAGGAGGGTAGACATAGCCCTGCCCTGAACTGCTCCAATTGGAAGCAAATTTGCTTCTGACAGGTGCACCTGTAGACATGCTTCCATGGCAATTTTACTGCATAGTATTTTACTGCGCAGTAAGCTTTCTGTGCATTAATTGCATGTGCAGACACACCCACTTTGTACTACTCCGGTGCTGCCCAGCCCAGACTTTAGTTGAATATGTACAAACACATGCCTCTGAGGCCTTGGGGCTATTCTCTCTCAGAACTTTGAGAATGGAGAACACACAATCCTATATTTAAGCTTCTTCCCCAGAAACAAAACTACTTCAGAATTGAAAATGACACCATAAAGTAGTCAATAGAGGTCCTCTGTTATTATCTCCTTGGGTTTCCACTTTACTCTGGTTACCAATGACCTTCCTTCCCCTCCCACCCTTCACACCAATCATGGTTACAAGTGATATGAGATGTCAACTCCCAAAGGATGCATTGATATATGAAATTGTAACACTTCTACTTTAACATCTGTAATTGACAAGGGGCTACACTTACAAATGCAGACTTCACATTAGAAGGAGGGAAACTGGATTTGGAAGAGTGGGTATTGGACTCCACTCTTGGTGAGGGAAGTTATACAACAGGGTAGTCTGTCTCTTTAAGGAGGAACAGCCAGTTCTGGTAAGAAAATCCAATGGTGGGGTATCTTGGTAGTGGTGAGGTGTCCCTCTGGGAGCTTTAAAAACTCCCAGAAGCAAAAGCAAGAGAGGAGGAAGTAAGATGTGAAAGGAACAACTTGCTGCAAGGAGAGACCAGGCTGCTATGCTGGGGCCAGAGACAAAAGGGGCTCCACTCTTAGCCCCTGGGAGAGGACAAAAGGATTTGGGGGTTTGTTTGTATAAAGTCTGAATTTTGCTCTGGAGAATGAGCTGAGTATCTCCTCAGGGAACAAATTCTCCTACAAAAGCCAGCAGGTCAAGCGACCCACTTACAGAGTGTTTTCTAAAAAAGCTGGCCTAAATTCCTTGATATCGATGTTATTGTTCTCACAGAACTTACAACCTCCTGCACTGCTTCATGTGACTTAAAGGCATGTATGTACAGTTCATCAGCTCCTTTAAAACAAACTATTTCAGCCCAAGGCTTCACAAAATCTTCAGAGAACCACATTGCTGACAATTCCCAGATGATTTCTCCATGATTTATACAAATATCTACAAAACCTTTCATTCATCTCAGATTCAAATTTATGTATTTTAAATCCCAAAGTTCCCCATACAACTTTAAAGAAAAATCTTTCCAATCTACTGGTTTTCACAAAAAACAGATAATATACAAAGTAAAGAAGTTTTTGAACAGCCACTTTGAGCTATGGGAAAATTAAAATAAGAGGACGTTTCCAAAAAACAAATGAACAGACAAATAAAAAACAGTCCTACTCTGGCCATGGCTCCTAACTACAAAAAAAATCAATTAAAAAAATTTAAGTTGTGTTTATAACGCAAATGTTTATTGTGCTATATAGCTTTTTGATTCTCAGAACACACAAAATCCATAGATACACTTTAATGTGTTATAACTTCTGCAGTATCTTAAATGGAGCTTGTAATATTCAATAAGACATTCCTAGGGTTCCTTGAAGTTCAAGCTTTCACATCTAATAACTAAATATCTAAGCCCTACTAAAAAGGAGCCATATTTTTTTTTCTCATTGACCATTGTCTCTTGTATGCATTTATGAGATATGAAGCCTTATTATGGGTGATGGATCAGTTGCTAGGTTGATTAGCTTATACCTCCTCCACTCACCCCCCCAACCACACACCAATCCCTCAAAGCAGTTCTGTGAACTATCACTATGTAGGTCACAGAGACCATACCTACAATACTTCTATGCCAACTTTGGACCAGTGCTGTCATGTTTTGCACCTCGCAGATATATGAAGTCCTGGAAACTAGGAAATAACGAACATGCTCCCCAGGGCACTCTCAGGTTCACTGTTATAGGCAAGTTTCTTGTTCATTTAAAGGTGAATACACTGCCTAATTTCAAGCATTTTGCTGCATGGGAGCAAGTGGGTTGGCTGTGCTTCTTGGCAGTAAATCCTGGGATTGCATGGAGGATGCATGTATGTGTAGTATTTGAGGACTTTTTAGGTTAAAAAACCCTGATATCCAGGGAGAAAGCATCCAAACACACAACAGTTTTCAATTCGATATATTTTATTGACTGACCAAAACTGCAACATGTCTATCAGCAAACCACACTTAGAAAAGAGAGTTAGCAGCAAACCTAAAAATAATCTTTACCCAAATCAAACATGAATTTAAGATAACCTCCCAATAATTAGATTCCATGAATGGAAAATTTTAGCCGTTGCCTACAGTCCAAAGATTCAGAGCTGTGCCTCATATTTCTGACACGCTATTCATTACTTTTCAATATAGCTCATGTCTGGAGCTGGGCTAGTATCTTGTTCTCTTTTCCACTCCAGAAAACTGGAAATGCAGTCATATTTTAAATATACGGTGGATTTCATTTTTGGAGAGTTGTAATTAGTTAGTTTGAATTATAAGTGTGCTTTCATTTCAGCTAAGAAGTTTTGCGAACATTTTTAGAAGAACAGAGGAATTGGTATTAACACACATACAGTTATCAGGAAGACGGTAAGGCAGGGTAGCATCCTAGAAGTTAACTGGTTGAGAGACTAACCGATTAGTTTTCAAGGTGTCATTCTATCCTACCTTATGCCTGACTTCAGACTAACACAGATGGCCACCTCCCTGCTCATGGAAGAGACAACCATGAGAGACTATTTTGGACAATCCAAAATCTTACCTCTTCAGATTTTATAACTCAAGCATGAATTGAGCTGCACATATGCAAATATCAGTTGGTATTGAGAGCACTCAGCTGGAGAGGGAAGATGGGAGGAACCCAAGGTTTCTTATGTGAATTTTACATGTTCATTGTAAAGCACATAACCAGGCCCCTGTTTCCAAGACTACAACCCTTGGATAGGCATCTGGCTAAGGTCTTCCAACCCAGCACTCTTTCCTGCCTAGGCAGAGGGTCGGACTTGATGATCTGTTGAGGTCCCTCCTGACCCTAGCATCTATGAATCTATGAATCTATGAACCCAGGCGAGTGCCTAACCTGCTAGGCTCCCTCTCTTTTCCTGACCCCATTAATCCTGGGTTATTTCTGTCCAGTGGCACAGCTTAAACATGAGGGCTTAAACAAGAGGCACTGTGCTGGGTGCCCCCATGCTAGGTTCAGCATCACATATGGTAGGGACCTGGCACAGAAGCACCCAACAGTGAGGCACCCAGCAGCACAACACATGGCAGCAACACCCAGTGTGGCTGGGTTCCTCTAAATTGCCCTCACTACACCCAGTGGATCCCTTCCACTTGCCCACAAAATCCTGGCACCTGCATTTTCACCAGACACTTGATTCTAAGATGAGTCTTTGCTTCCCCTATGTTGAATGGTAAAAAACCTCATCTTTGCATTGAGTAAATATGGATAGGTCACAGGGATTGGATTAATTCTTGGAGAAAAGGTGCATCAGTACCTATTGAACATTGCAGTTAGAGGTACAGCTTCTGAATCAGAACTTTCTAGACCTTGACTGTTGGAAGCTGCAAGTGAGAGAGGTACAGTGAAAAAAACCTGGTAATACCCCACTCTCCCTTTCAGCACCCATTCTCTGCCAATGTATGACACAGGATACTGGGCAAGATGGGCCTATGGTCTGACCCAGTAAATGGCAGTTCTTACATTGACATGAGACAACTATCCCACACATGGTCTATGTATTAATCTGAGAAAGCAGCATCTCTTCCAATAGAGACTGGAAATCAAATGTGACAGGTTGATACTTACGCAGGATGGTGGTTTTAAGCTCCTGTGCTTTCATTTCATCCCTAGGAACCTGGTACATGTATGAGATGTTTAAAGTCAGTGGATTTTTTGGCTGGCAAGCTATTACTTGCATATCTGTAACAAATCACAGACAATGTATGTTGCTAGACTTCTGCCCTGCAGTGATCAGCCAGGAGATGGAAGGTAGCATAGGCTCTGTCAGGCATTGTGCACCTGCATAACCAGAAGCTAGCAGTCCTTGCAGGCAAATGATTTACGAGCAAGCAAAACAGCAGGAATATTTCCACCTCTTAGTTCAATTTTTGAAGAAAATTGTGGCCTGGATATTTGCTTTTGCAACTCTTCCCAGGAGTCCCTCTGCAAATCAGAACAGGACACAGATTGGTGGCACAACAAAATGAGGTCCATTTAGGATACATTTACACAAAATACAAATCTCGCCATACCTGTACTTTGGCTTCAGAAGTTATAAGAATCCAAACATATATTTAAAACAGTCAACCAGCAGGTCTGTACATAATTTAAGACATTTCAGGTCATGACAGTCCAGACATTATTGAAACCATTATAAAATGACCCAACCTACAAAAAAATTCCAAAGTTCAGATTACTGAAATAATTTCAACTGAAATTATACACCAATCGTATATTTTTTTAGCTAGGTGAGAGGGGGTAATCTCTGTTTTATAGACAGATTCTTGTGATTTTCTTTTTACATTTTGGTAATTAACAGCGCAACTGGAACAGATTGTTTTTGGACACACAATCCAAGGAAGACTAACTTAGTAAATGTAAGTAGTCTTTTCCCCCTAAAGGAGGGCCAGTTTTTATCTGCAGGACTATATGACTCATGGATCACTAAGAAACCCATCACCATCTGCAGCATCTAGACACAAGTTAGAGAACAAGAATTCACCATGATTTATTTCTGAATGAAAGCAGAACCTGAAATTTTGATGCTTCCTTTTTTCAATTACAGGCATGCTTAGCAAAACAATACTTTTTCTACTTATTTGAGGAAAACCAGAAAAAAAGAAATGGATCTCCCAATAGTCCCTAATATGCAAATATTGAACATCTGGCTGATCTCATGGTCTAGAAAACAAAAGAGTTGTTTCTGCAAGAGCTCACTTCTCCTGGCCCCTAGGAGTTCTCCACAGGACCTTCAGCAGTGCCCAGAGAACTGGCAAGGCATGAGGAAAGAGGCAAACTTAGATAATATGTAATTTTTACCCTTTAAAGAACAGAGCTAGCTCTTCATAGCTGATCCAAAGTTGAACTAATATTAGATGTGGAGCACATATGCCCTGTAGTTAGTTTGTTCCATTTGAAAGATAGGCTGATGAGTGAAAGATATTTTTCAGTTTCCCCATGGCCTCTGTTAGACCTAAGTAGGAGAGCTAGACAGCTAATAAAGCCATATCAGTGCTGGAAGAGGAAAAAAAAACAACCAAAAACACACAACAAAGCTGAGAACTGTCAGAATATCCATGGCCCTGCAATGTCTTCTCATAACCATTCTATTGCATTTGCACTGAGACAGCAAACCATGATTGATGACAGGACCTCCAGGCTCCCCCTGGGTGCAAGCCCAGGGACTGGAAGGGAGCATCGGGCCAGGAGAGAGCTGTCTCCTGGCCCTGTACACATTGGGAGGGGTCCTGATACGCATGGGACAGGAGAGCTGCTGCTGCAGGGCTCTCCCACCCCATGCATATGGGGACAATCCCTGTGCCCAGTGGGGCTTCCCCATGCAGCCCGGGGATGGCCACAACCTGTCCTGTTTGGAGGTAGATACCAGCCAGCTACAGGCTGGACATGGAACTCTCCTGGTACAGGGACCTCCTGGTACCAAATGTCCAATTAGAGCAGGGGCTGGGACATTGTTCTCAGTGCCCAGCAGTTGCCTGCTGCTGGGATGGGATCCAAGCATGGAGCATGGAGCCTGGGCTGGGACAAAGTCCCCCTGCCCTGACAGCAGGCAGCTTCTGGTCCCAGGTCTGTGATCAGTGTGGGCTGGGAGATCGGTTCCTGCCCCTTGGAGCTGCCTGCTGCTGGGGTAGGCTCCGAGCTTGGAGCCTGGATAGGAAAATGTCCCTCTGCCAAAATACCAGGCAGCTCCTGGCCTGGGCTCCACAATCAGAGTGGGGACTGAGAGATTGCTCCCTTCACCTGAGACCTGCCTGCTGCCAAGGCAGGCTCTGAGCTCGAAGCCTGGCCAAGACAATGACCCTTTGATCCAACAGCAGGCAGCTCCTGGCCCTGGCTCTGCGATTGCAGCCAGGGCTGGGAGCTGCCTGCTGTCAGGGCACAGGACTATTGTCCTGGCCTGAGCTCTGTACTTGGAGCCTGCCCCTGCAGCAAGCAGCTCTTGGGGGTTGGGAGCTGCCTGCTGCTGGGGCAGGGAGACATTATCCTGTCCCAGGCTCTACCCTGGAAACCCACCCCAGCAGCAGGCAGCTCCCAGAGGAAGGGATTGTCCTCCTGCTCCCTGCTGCCTAGGCTGAGTGGGAGCAAATTTTCTCCTGGTAGGCCATCTATACACGGGCTACTTCAGTCACTACAGCACAGTTAATTTGCTGCCTGCATTTTCAAGTAAAGTGCAGTAAACCGTCTTGTGTAGATGCACTCAGTGTGCAGGATTTCCACCCTTGAGAACCAAAATGTGAACTAGCACACACAAGCAATTATTTAAAGTAACGAGCAGTAAATGTTAGGAACTTTGTATTTGCATTCAGACTTTTGATCGGTTAAATCCCATGTAGATTATACTTTCAAGAGTTTCTTCTGCAACCAGCAAAGTTAGAAAAGTGTTTTTGCATTTTTGCTTTGAAAGCACCACTCCTAAATTACATGAATCCAGGAGCTTCAGGGGGAAAAAAACTAGAAGTTACAAAAGCTGACAACACTGAGTGGGAATTCAAGATCAACCTGTGAGACAAATCAAACAAGCTCTGATGTACCTAAAGGGCTTGGCTTTATTCTGAAGCAACATAGACCAAATAACAGAAATCTTACATTCTGTTTGCAAAATATAATGCTTATATTTTAGCTAATCCTATTCTTAACCTACTTGAGATTTAATCCCGGGCAAAAGATGTCTTGCTTTATTTTGCACCTTTGGCATGTTCACATATTTAACGTGTAGCTGAATATTCCAACGTGCCTGTCAGTTTTCAGATATCTTAAAACTGAAACTGGGATTTGAGATTCTCCTCATGCCTTCACAATTCATTTAAAATTCACTGTTATATTTTCTAGAATTAAATGAGCCAAATGTCTGTGGTCTGAGCATCTTTCTTCCCAAGAATACATATTGTCTTTTCTCTGCCATTTGGCTAAGTGGTATACTGCTTGCACACTATACTTGGCCACACTGCAAAATTAGCATGAGACAGAGTACTGCTACCTGGTGACGACTTCTCTGCTGCACCATGTTCTGTAAGATTTTGTTCACTTAGTACAAAATACGTGTGACTTTTAAGAAGTCTTAAGGGCTAAATTCCCAGAATTCGTGATCCTGGTATGGCAATTTACCAAAACCAAAGAGACTAGCCAGGAAAAAGAGAGAAAAAGATACAGGGAAAGCACTACAGTTTGAATGCCCTTATAACACTCCAGTCCTGAGTCACCTTTGCAGACTCACGGGCCCATTTCAACCCAGTGTAATTGGAGCCTTCCACAGCTGCTGTAGCAAACGACAGCATTACGATCAGAAAAGTGCAAAGGTGAGCATTAAATCCCTTTTGCACATGTAGTGCTGACCTGTAAGCTGTGCAATTAAACTTAGCCCCTGAGTCAGTTTGCAGCTAAATTCTACTTCCATCTTGTTTTTTCAAATCTGAGCTTGGAAACCTGCTGGAGTCTGATTTTTCAGAGCTGACTACTTTGCTTTTTTTAACTTTTATTTTGAGCTCCCAGTCTGATGGAGTGTCACACATCTATCAAATAGGCTAAGTGCAGACATTCAGGGATGTTAGGGGAGGTTACATTGGGTTAAAATGGCCCCCCAGTATAACTTCAAACCAGTTTTAAAATGGAGGAATCCCATCTAAGATAGATCTGGATCAATGTAATATCAAACATGCTTGAACTAGATTAGACCAGCGCATGGAACCTGTGCAGCTCCAGGGCTAGGATAGCCTAGCTGCTGGCCCTAGTCCTGGCAATGTTGAGGCCCTGGCCCTTCATCCCTCCTACAGTTCAGCCAGCCACCACCAGCAAGCTGCTCCAGATGCCATCAGATTTTTCAGTTTCCACTGCTGCTGGAGCTGAAGAAGTATGCATCAGTGCAGGGAGAGGTGGGAGTTGTGGCAGAATACCATCTCTGTTTCTCCCTGAACTCTGCTCTGACAATTAAGTTACCATGGTCACTGCCAAGGTCAGACACCTCTGCCCCATCTCTTCAGGTAACTCGAAGTTATAACCTAAGCTGGATAAATTTCTGAGAGAGAGGGAAAACCTACTCCCTTTGCCTATGTGACTGGCATCACATACCTGGGAGGGGGCTAGAGACCCTGCCAGTCAACCTGGCAACCAGTGATGCATTTCAAATTGGTTGGCTGGCAGCCAACACTTGCTGGCCTTTATTGGATCAGGTAAATGAGGTCATAAGGACTATATAATTGAAGGACTGCCCAGGAGGAGGGGCAGTAGCCATGATGGAAACTCAGAGAGAAGCTGGACCATCTGAATATCTCTCTCGCTTGCTCCCTCTCTACTCATAATCAATGAACTGTTTGCCTCTAGAGGAAATCTCCACCTGCCTCTAGATGATACTCATGAGTAAGCTAAGAACTAACTAGATATATAGCTTGCAGTAACACAGATGCATAATCAAAGGATACCATGCCACTGTTTGTTTAAGGAGTTTCTTTGATATTGCTCTACCCTGTACCCTATTCCAAACCTATTCCTTGTAACCAATAAAGTTCTCCTTTGTACCTAATGTGGGAGACTTATTGGGAGAGGGTCTAAATTATGCTTTGGGGTCCTCTTGGTTCAGCTGACTAAGGGAGATCACTATTTGTGCTTTAGACCAAGGGAAGCACCTCAGGTTCTTGCAGTGGGTCAAGTACCCTCAAGGACTACTAGGCCTTGTGTTTCCCAGGGGGCACAAGTCCCACAATCAGTCCAGACTCTGGGTGGTGGCATCATTACCCCCATCACTCCCATGGACCCCACTTGCCCTCTGTTCTCCCCATGGACCCATCCCCACCCCCCCCGATCTTGCTTGCCCTGACAATCCCCGCCAAACCTTCCCCAATAGCATCCCCATGTTGACTTACCTTATGTTTGTTGGCCTTTTTGAATTCTGTCTAATGTTTTCCTAACCTCCCCAAATGTCTATACTTAGTCATCAGCACAATATCAATCCTACCCTGAAATATATTATTATGTAACAGCTCCTTGAATTCCTATTCCTGTTTATGATAATCTAAATTTAGATATTAAACTTTAAACATTAAACTTTAAATTAGGTCTCAAGGGAAGATTTAAATCAAGTGCCATATTGTAATCACAGTTTATCAGGAGATAAACCTAGCTGTTTCCTTTAATCTACATTATTTTGGAATCTGGAGAAACTGCTGTGTTTCGAACCAAGAATCTTTAGATCCAAAGAATCTTCCATAATAGTAAATAGCAAATTCTTTCATGCTTCCAGCCACTAAACAGCAAAAATGTAAAATCACTGGTAGCCAATGTTAATTGGCATAATTTCAGCCTGCTACACCATAATGGGTCTCCTTTGAGTGTACCTTTGAATTAAGACAGACAGTGTAGTAGCACTTCAGCCTTCCTGGTTTTGGAGCTGCAGCATTTTAGCAGTGTGTTGTTAGTCTTCTCATGCTGTGAGCATATTCATTGTAACACCATGAAAATCCCAGGACTGCTGGTGCAGCAGCTGTTCACTACTAACAAAGACCTTGTTATTACATGAGAGTCTGTTTTCTGTTTCTCAGTTGTCTCTTTATAAACATGGGAATTTATTTGCAACAGGAACACTTTATGTATTGGGGTTTGCTCTTGCACGGAAATGCATTAACTTTCCTATTGTCAAAACAATTCCATCTTTGCTGAGTAGAGATACCCAACTCCAGTTAAAATGATATATTCAGGCTGAATAGGGAGTTTTTATGCATATCCATTTAGAAAGGGGGTCATGACAGGCAAGAACAGAAAGAAAGTGTAGACTGTCCCTCAGCTTAATCATGAGAGCACTGGATCAGTGGTTAAAGTACTATTTGAAGACTCTTGCAGCTCACTAGTTTTATAGCTAGTTCAAAATAATTTGAAAACATTCTATATTTCACATATTTGTTATCTCTCAACTGGTCAAAGAATGAAAAAAGGAGAGATTCATTGATTCAAATAAGGAGCTCCATTCTAGAAACAGCACACAAGTAGCCTCATCAACTTCAGTGAAACTAGTGGGGCAAGTCACTTCTCATAGGGAAAAATCCCATAGTTATTCTGGAACTGGTTTATATTTTGCAATGAAACTTTTATCCTTTCTTTATTCTTACAGATGTATGATCATTATCTTCTTCTTCTCCTTCTTCTTTCCTTGCTTGTCTCATCTAAACAAGGTCGCTATTGTGGATCCTGGCTCTCCACTGGCTTCGGTCATATGCATCCTCTTCTAACTCCTTCTCTCTCATGCCCCTCTCCATCTCATCTTCCATATTCCTCTTCCCCTTCTCTTTGGTAGTGTCATTCTGGTAACTTCTTTTCCCATGTATACTTCCAGACTCCTTTGAACATGCCCATGCCATGCTAGTCTTCTCTCTTGTACTTTCTTAGATGCCTCCACTATCTTCACTAATCCTCTGATCCAAATATTCCTTTTTATCCATCTTCATCACTCCACACATCCATCAGAGCATTCTCATCTCTGTCACATTCATTCTTCTTTCTTGCATTTTCTTCAAGGGCCATGTCTCCACTTCATACAATAGCACTGGATGCACACATCTTGTAGACTTTCCCTTTCAACTTCACTTATACTCTCCTATCACATAATATTCCTGTCACCAGTTTCCAGTTCGTCCACCCTACTGTTACTTAATGATTCAACTCTTCACCTAACTCTGAATTCCACTGAACAGTTGACCCCAGATGCTTGAACTTGTCAACTTTTCAAATATGTTTCTTATCAATTGTCACATTTCCAACAGCAGGTACCTCAGAGAAATTGCAGTGTGCATATTCCAGTTTAGATCAACTACTCTTCATTCCTCTTCCCTCTAGCATTTCTCTCCATTTGTCCAATCCAGCTTGCCCTTCCTTTAGACATTCAGTGCAAATGACCATGTTGTCCACATACATTATATTCCAGGATGGTCTCCTTATTTGTTCAGTAAACACATCCATCATGACTGAAAACAGAAACAGGCTCATAGCTGACCCTTGATGTATGCCCACCTTCAGCTCAAAACTGAAGGTGGTCTCTCCTGATCTGTTTCTCACTTTCATTGTACATTTCCAATCCATGTCCTAGATGGTTCTGACATTTCTCCAGCACCTCCTTTACCCTCAGGCACTCCCATATTTCCTCCGTGGGTACATGAGCATAGGTTTTCTCCAGGTCAATAAAAATCAAATGGATATTTCATAACTGTCACAGAAGGATGATGATTTCTGCAAATGTATTCATTACAGAGTAAAACATTTCCCTTCTACCACCACCTCTAAGCTGGGAAAGTTCTGTTAACACTGGAGCCAGCATAAGCTAACCATGCCTATGCTGGGAGCAAAAGATAGAGAAAGAAAGGATCTGTGAATGCCACACTCATTGAGCTCTGAATTCCATGATGCTCTGCTTCATTCAAGGTGTGAGATACTGGCCACTGTGAGGGAAGAACACAACTTGAGGAATTTTAGCTATATGCAGTCTACAGTTCTTCCTATACATAGATGCATAGGGAGCCTGTAGCAGGACCATCCCCCAGGGTTGGCTGTGATGCCCCAGGTGGCTGTGCAGCTCCTGCCCTACTCCAGCTCCTCAGGGTACCCTCCCTTTTCCTCTCATCTGTCCATACCTTGATGGAATTGATTTGTTATAGACGGAAGGCTGCCCCAGGGTCCCAGAGTGAGCCCTAGCCTGTTTTAGCCAGAGGGTCCCTCCCATACCTGGCTGACCCCCAGGCTTTTCCTTCAAGCCCTAAGTGGGGACTCCCCCTGGCCCCTGTCAGTGCCTCAGGGCACCAGTTGCCTTACAAGATATTTGTGGTCTCCTTCTGCCACTAAAGCCATGCCCACGCCTCACAGATGTCACTCGGTTGCCAGTTATTCCCCTGTATGGACTTCAGCCTTTCTAGCCTTAGCATACAGGTTACTCTGGCTGTAGACTGGAAGCCCACTGGCTCTGGCCTAGCCTTCTAGTTTCAGCTTCTCAACCGCCCCTGGACACAGAAGTTGCCCTGTCAGAACTCAGACTCTGGCCCTTTTGGCTTCAGTCTGCCTGTGCTTTGTGTCCCTGACCCTGGCAAGGCTCAAAACTTCAGGCACCCCTGTGGCTTCTTTTTCCATGGCTTACAATCACACCCAGTTCTCTGGTTCATAAGTGAAAGCCCACTGGCTATATAACGAAAAACTCTCCCCATACTGGATCAATAACTTCCTCATAGGTTATAAGTTCACATTAGCTCTCTACTTTCATCTCTCAAGAGCAGACTGTGTGCTGGTCAACCCCTTTCTGCGGCCATCCTGCTTGGGATCTCTTCTCCTTCCTGCCTACAGAGCCAGATTCCCTGTCTGGTCACAGGTACTGGCTTTATGTGCCTGAAAAGCCCCACCCCTTCCTGTCAAGTGGCTCTCCAGCCACCCACAGGGGGTTCCATTTAGGCCTGATGGCTAACCTGTCCTCTTCTACTGGAGTTTGTTTAGCTGCCTACTGTTCCTCTTTCTGTGCTGCCTGGAGGTCTGCTCCTGGATAGCTTAGTTGTCTGCCCCCCGTGCAGCCCTCTGCTTTGCAGCTAGCCTCCAAGATAGTCACTTTCCCAAGAGTAGCTCCTATCCTGGCTGATACTGCCTGCTTCCTTCACTGCAGCTAGCCCTTGATGGCTAGAAAATGATATTTAGAGATTTGCTTTTAGGAAATGGCTTGTAGGTAGAGTAAATGCTGCTTTAGAGCAATAGTCCAGGGAAACAGCAAGGGTTAATTGGTTTCTAAAAACCTATTTGTGACAAAGTTTAACCTTCTTAACCTTTTAACAGACACTATGTCTGAAGCTACCAGACAAACAGACTGGGAAATAGAAAATATATCCTGAAAACCCATAATAAAGATAAGGCCCTGAAGTACCGGCACCAAGTTACAGCAACCAGCTGCAAAGCCCCTGGGATTTCTGTTTTTGGTGGACTGACAAAATTAGGAGGTCCAGGAATGGACAAATTAAGTTACTGGCAAAAGACCAAATTAAGATGTATGCATATGATGGGTTTGTGGAAACAAAGAATTGTGCTGATAGGGCAGAACATGGACAGTATGATGACCACCAATCAATGGTACCCAGAAATGAAGAGTCATCCGGGAGAAAGAATACAAAAGGAGGGATTTTCAGAGCAGCAGGGAGGGATCCCAAAGTCAGCATGGGCAAAGGGCACACCACTAGCCCATCTCACCCATCCTGTTATGGGGTAGGCCTCAGCCCTTGACCTCCAAGACTTAATGTCTGGCACTTGTGTACTGGCCAGACATACCATCCCTCTGTGGAACCCTGGAACTGGTAGATAAGTAGGATCAGGGAGGAGAGGGGGCATTTTGTTTGCTTGCCTACATTACTCTTATCTGCTTTCACTGTGTATCAATAAAATTTGTCTATTATTGGATGAAAGAAGTTGTGGTCAGTCTGTCCAAAGCAAGGAATCGGGGCTGGCTCATAAATCCAATCCCAGTAGCCCTTATTCAGCTGCCAGTGGCACCCAGAAAACTTAGCCTACTGCAGCATCTCTTTAAATTAACAAAAGCCTTTGGTTTCCTGTTACAAAGTCATAAAGGCTCTATCATCCTTAAAGGTTAAGTAGCTTTTATAGAGCAACTTGACAGATTGAGTAGGAGGAAAGAAGGGAAAATAAGATTTAGGGGAGCAACTCTTCAGAAAGGCACCCCTAGTGGGGGGAGGCTCAGAGCCTGCCTGCATAGCACGGAGTGGGGCGGGGAGCTCTTGGGCTCCCCCGTGGGCTCCCCAGGCTGCTGAGGATTTCCAAGTGGAATAGAATGGCCAAGCTGCTCCTCTGGCCCTGCATCATGGGTCACAACCCAGTCTGCCCAGGCACCGTCCCCCATCCCCTCTTCCTCTCCAACCCCACCCAGGGGCACACACCAGGCTGCAAGGGAATGTGGCATCAGGAAGAAATGCAGTAAAATATTGTGGTTGCAAAATTTTTAATGAGTTTTTCATGCTAAAAACAACTTTTCACAACAACTGTGTGATGTTGCCTGCTCCAGGACCTGGAAAGTTCTCAGTTTACATTTAAAGAGTGGGGAAAGACCCTGCATGCATCAGGCAGTTATGCCACTGAGCAGCCACAGGGGGCTCAACTTAAACATGAAACCTTGGGGCTGTAGGTGGAATGCCATGCATGAAACTTCTACCCTCTACTTTTTGCATGCATAATAAAGAAAACCTATAGAATGTTGCCCACTTGGGAACTTAAAAGAGAGCCCAGGGGGTGTGATTTCTTGCAGAGGCTATGCCACTCCCATGCAGCAGAATCCAGGCAAACAGTTATCTTTGGAGCCCTGCCAGCAGCCAGGGATAGCAGGCTGGCCCTGGAAGGTGGGCTGAGTCAGTGCCAGCCCTGGTAGTGGGTGTCAAGAAGCCTGGTCCCTGTCCCCTCCTGCACTGCTGCTCCCTGGAGCAGGCCTCACCAGATACCCTCCTGGTTCTTTGGACCACCTATCAGTGATTCCCATGCACCGTATCTCATGTTCCAGCCCCCCCCAACCTTCCCAGAATCTCCCATTCAAGGCATGGGTTAGAGCCTTTCCCCATTGCTACCATCCAGAGCCCACCCCTCCCACTCCCATGGTATTCTTCAGCATATTGCCCAAGGGAGGAGGACCATAGTGGCACATGTAATCTCCCTCAGGGAGCAGCTGGCCATCCATACACTTCATTTCTTGGACCTTCACAGCATGTTCCTGGTTATGGACAGCTTGTTCAGTGTCACATCACCAGAGATACAAGCATTTAGTGACTTGTTCATGCCAATCCCCCACACTGAGGGTCCCCTTTGGACCTCACATCACCAGTGCCATCTACACATATGTCTTCAGTGCTCTGCAAGTGTCCAGCTGACCATCCTGGATCCTGCATCTCAGGGAGATGCACAGGGACCTCGGGTGAGTCTCCTGTCTGGACCCTTCCCCCTACCTAAGGACAGAAGCCATGCAGTTGCTCACAACCCAGCACTTGCCATTGCATGAAATGCCTGCATTCCACCTCCCAGCTGGGAAACCCAGACACCTGGTTCTATCTCCCTGCTGTGGAAGCTGGGAGGGTTGAGAATGGAAGGATCTAGTCCCAGAGGGATGAGCATTCTTCAGTTCTCAGGGGTGGGGGAAGGAACTGAGGAGTTTTTGCTAGGGAGAATTTCTGTTTCCCATTGTGCTTTACCTGCAGTGGAGCTCATAAGTAGGTGCTCTGCTACACAGCACCCAGAGATGTGCCGGTGAAAACCTGCAGTTGCGACTGTTAGTTACACCTCAGCTGTGGGGATCCAGAAAAGCTTTTAGTGTCTTTTGGGGAGTCTGTTTTAGTGCCATTTTGTGAAAAGTGGTTCTGCATCAACACACTGGCATCTCTCAGGAAATTAGCGTGACCTTGAGGGATAGGGCAGCCTGTTGAAAATTAACCAGATTTATGATCACTCAATGCAACACAGACTGATAGGCCCCCGGAGAACAGTAGGGGGTATGAGCCCTGGCACCTCTGCTTCATTCAAGGCAGTAGCATGGGAGTTAGGGGAGGTGTTTGAGAGGCACAAGGTCAGTGGGGAGCATTAATAAATCTGTATCATCAGTCTTCCATGTGGACAATCATCGAGCCAAGAGCACACTGAATATGAAAGTAGGCAACTATATTCTTCCCTTCTCTGAATGGGTAGCTGACTTAAGATGTGTAGCCAGCGTGACATGATGTGCCAACTTCAAAGTACCACTGAACTTGTACAATCAAGAAGTGATTGCACTAAAAAGCTCAACACTCTATTTACCGATGCACATAGACTCACAACAGGCTGCACAACTGACACACACAGATGTCTTACCTATACACTTGGGAATTAAACCAAGTGACATAAGACAGACTCTAACCACTCCCCTGCTGCCAGGTTTCTGGGCCCATGGAGAGCCTGGCAGGCTGGGTACTGAAGCCTTGTGTGTTGAGCTAAATTTGGGTAAGTGGTGGGGTGAATGGATAGGAAATGATCATTCAGATTAATCTGGTCTGAAATCCATAACTACAGCTTTTTATAGAAACACTGTATGAGTCCCCCATGAGGCACAACCTTGACAGAGAAGCATGGGTCAAGCTGAACAAACTAAGATCTGGATACAGAGGCTTCAAAATAACACTGTACAAGATGAACATCTTGGACAGCGCCCTGTGCAAATGTGGTGTCCAGCAAACAACACAGCACTTAATCAAAAGCTGTGATCCTCACAAATCCCCAAATGGGGTAGATGGAATGTCCATACTGAGCAATCATACCAGACAGTGGTTCACAGCTGGCTGGAGAAAAGAAGGGGTGAAGGAGAGGGAGTTAGAAACAGGAATTCAATCTTGCCAATGACAACCTGGTGGCAGGGCTGACCCAGTGCTGGGGTAGAGGATTCAAGATCTGGCCGAAGCTAGAGCACCACCTGTGGGAGGGGGTGGTGGTGAAAGGGGTGCTTCATGGGCTGCTGGTGGAATGCGAGTCACAGTGGGATGTGGTATAGATGTTCATTGCAGTGCTGTAACCTACAGCACTGAAGTTTGATACCACATCCATCCAGAGTTACCTTAGAGTGGGATCTACCATTTTTACAGTGATCTATGTGCCCAGAGAGTCTGATCAATTATGGCTGTAAAGTGCTTTATGCACACCTACTGCACAATACATGTAACTTCTGTACCTGGCCTCTGAGCATCTATGGATTGCTTTAAGTCCTATTGTTGAACTCTTCTATAGAACATGTACCCTGGGTGTGGCACTACCCACACCTTCACCTGAATAGTGGGATTCTGGGGTACCCAGTAGCCAGTAGCCCCATCCAGCTCCCTGGGTAGCTGCTGCAGGGTCCCCAACCAGAGGGCCTCCCCTTACAATTAAACAACCTGGCAGACTGTTATAAAACTATTTACAGGATTTAATTATTTACAAGGTAACATATAACCAATACTATAGAACAAATGTTATACCGTATGACCTGGTGATGGTGGCTTAAGGGTTAATGCTTCTTGGATGCACCTAACACTGGGGGAAAGTATACAAATTACCCATGATAAATAAGGAACCAATACATAAATACATTGAAACTCCAACTAGTAAACCATCAAGCTTATTCCTCCTATGACCCTTTCCCTGGCTCAGCAAGGAGCAGTGTCTAGGCTGCAGGTTGCAACAGTTCCCCTGCCCAGGACAGCCTCACAGCACCTGACAAATGCAGCCCCTCCCTGGGCCTTACCTAGCCTGGGGCGTCTGGTGGCTGGAGTAGTCCCTTCCCCTCTAGCCCAGGGCTCTCTCCACCACCTGAGCCTGCCCCTCCTGTCCTGTGCTTACGCAGCCACACAGGGGCTTGCAGGAAGGTCTTCCCAGGCTTGGACTCTCCTCACAGACAGCTCCCCTCCTGTGCCTGCCCCAGCAGGGTTCCCAGGGGAAAGGAGGGAAACAGACTTTGTGTAGCACTCTCTATGCAGCCTCTGCTCCCCTGTTTTAACCAAGCCTCTCAGCCAATCCCAGGTCAGGGCTCTTCCCTGGCTTTTGCTAACATCTCTCATTCAAACCCTGCTGGGGTTATATCACCCCTCCCACTTCCAAGAGGGCTACCTCCAAAACAGCTTCACTTGCCCTCAGGGCAGACAGTGCCCCTACTGGGACAAACTCTGCCTCTTTGCACTCTGTCCCTTTGCAGAGCAGCCCTTCCTATTCCTTCAGGTGGGTCCATTTTTAATGTTACTACAACATATATACATTCTCCATTAAAACATGGTAGGGTGGGTTTAAGAATCACATAGAAAGACCATCACACTCCTCATAAGGCCTACAGGACATTGGCACTGAAACTTTTTATTATTATTAAATATTCAAAATTTAAATTATACAAACCTATTCTTAAGTAGGGTTCATAACCCAAATAAAAAAAAGTTAACAAGTCCTTGGCATCCTAAGCACTACTATTAATATGTATATTGGGAATCTACTACCAATTTCTTCATATGTTAGACCAGTTGTTCTAAACACTTTTATACTTATCACCCCTCATTAGATTCAAGGTACCCCCTTAGACAATGCTAGTTCTTAGCTTTCATTCATTTTTTTTACTATGGAAAAATAAAATAGAGCAATTCTTCTGTTGCAAAGAACTCAGGAAGACCAAAACAGGTCAGGATGGAATTCACAGTGGTAAAGCCAATTTGAAATCTCTGAGTTTCTCTTGAGAATCATATATAGGCGTTTGCATACATAACAGGGAAAACACGCTGCACATCACCCTTAAAAGTATCTCACAGCACCCGAAGCTGAGACTCACCAGGTTACATACATATTTTATCTGTAATTCAGAGGCAAGACCTAACAGCTGTGTAAATGGTTGGCAGACAAACTAAAAGATAGATGGAAATGAGTCAAAGGTGTTTTTCGCTTAACATCCGTACAAGCATAATTTTCCTTCTTTTTCACATTCATATGCATTCTGGGGAATTTCTGCTTCAGCAGAACAGAGGAAGAAGATGAGCCAGGATTTGTCACTGGCAGCTATGCTGAATGTTCTGAAAGCAAGAACCAATCAGATCAAAGGGTCTTGTATATTCATATTAAGGTTATTGAGAAATGACTATTCAGTGATTTCATGAAATCAGAGTACAAGGCTTTGCATAATCAGACTACAAGCCTTGGCATACTATCCAATTATTTAGAAGCCACTGTACAATGATTATGAAAATTAGATATTTACAAGCAGGGTGCAAAGAATAGCTAGAAAAAAATGAATGGCAGTGTGTCAGTAGCTGAACACTCCCCTTGCAGTCTGATTGCTGATTGACTAGGACAATTCCATTCCAAGTTAGTTTTTTAATACACTTATTTATCAAAATGGCATACACTTATAATAGCTTATTTCTTCAAGTGACATCACAGTCAGATTCTATACAGTACCCTTTGCAAAAAAATCCCAAGCTTCACCATGCTTTCACCTGAACATGCTGCACTTTTTCAGTGGAATTACAAAAAAAAAAGGTGGGGGGAGCAGCAAGAGAGAGAGACAATTCCTGGGTCTTAATGCACCACAGATTTGGTGCATTAAGAGGTGACTACATTTATTTTCCTTTCATTACATAGCTTAAGACATGCATTTAGAGCAGTATATGCAGTTCAACACAGTACCAGATCCTGGATAGCTGCTGACAATCTGATCTGTTCAATGCCAACACAGGATTTGTTCATGCTCACATGAATCTTACCCCCCTCTGGTGTTGCTTGGATGAAACCAGATTTTTTTCTGAAAAAATTGTCCTTAAGATGACACCCCCTAGCTGAGCACACAGAAAAAAATTGCCAAAAGACTGCAATGCAACAGCACCACATGCGTATCATTTTCCTTGTAACAATACAGAATAATATGTTGAGCAAGTAAGTGTCTTCCCTGCATTACTGAGTGCTGCTTCAAAGTCTTTTGGCTCAGTCACTTGGTATGAACAAGTATAAAAATGTAATTTAATTTTAAATTAAATATATTCATTTGTATTTAATTGCAGGCATCACCTTTCTCTCTGCTGAAGCATAATGAGAAGGAAGTAATTTCAAAATGTGCTTAGAGGTCTTTCACTGCTCTGAGGGAGAGCTGGTTGCTATAGCAACTGGCATACCGCCCTCTTTTTGTTCCAAATAAATGACATATCAGAGTGCAGCTGTAATATCAGTGGATTCTATTTCTGCTAACACAAAACACAGCTATACACCTCGACTCCCATTGTTATCATCTTGACTGAAATCCAATATTCAAAACAAAAAACAAAAAAAGGATCTACTAAATAGGGCCTGATAGATCTTTAAAATAATGGAGTATAAAGTAGTATTTCCATTTTCTGCCAAGACTACATTACCTGTCATGACAACTTGACTTCCAATTTCACAGTTTAGCTTTGAGTGAGAGAGAATATACAGGGGAACACTCCCCTTAGGTCAATTTGTTTTTAACATTATAAATTAAATTTGCCTTTCCAACCTGAGCAGCAGCAAATCAAATTCTGTATTAACTAATGAGAAAACCACTGCTCTGTGTTTCCCAACATAGGTTTGGAAATCTTACATCTGAAATGAGGCAAGGGTGAACTAGGGTTATTTAGTCTGGAGAAGAGAAGAGAAGAGAAGAGAGAAGAGATGATTTGATAACAGCTTTCAAATACCTGAAGGGTGATTAGGGAGAGGATGGAGATACGTTTTTCTCTGTAACCACAGAGGAGAGGTCTTAGAGCCTTAAACTTCCTCCCTCCCTAAAATACAAGGGAAATTTTAGGATGGAGATTAGGAGGAACCTTCTGACTATGAAGGTGATCAAGTATTGAAACAGCATGGCCAGAAAAAACTGTAGAACCTCCATCCATAGGAATTTGCTAGAGTGGGTTAGACAGACACTTGTCTGGGAGGGTTTAGTCAGGAAAGATCCTGCCTTGAGCAAGGGGCTGAACTAGTGACCTTTTGAGGTCTCCTCTTTCTTATGATCCTGTGTTAAAATAGACTACTAAATTAAGCATAGGCTTTCAAAATCAGCTTATCTCCCTAGTTATATACAGAGCTAACAGAGTTATCCCAGTAACTGCAAGGCAGTCCTGGAAAGATTTTTTTTAAAGGGTCCACTGAACCTAGGTAGACTCTTCAGATAACACTTTTAAGATATGATCCTGCTTTTTCAGAAGTCAGTGGGCATTTTGCAATAGGACAAGATTTCAGTAAAGATTGGACCCATAATTTTTTTCCTTTCAACCTATCCACTTGTGGTGTGGTATTTATATTAAATACACCCCATGTGCAATATCAGAAAACCTTTTTGAGTTAACAAGTTCCCTCTGAAAATGTTTGACAGGTTTCCCATAGACCTATAAACACGGATCAGAATTGGGTGAATTCTGAAAAAGACATTATAGAAAATTTAATTAAATAAGAAGTATCATTTGCTTTAACAGCATGGTCAACCTTTTGCATTTGTTTACACAAATGCCCAAATAGTTTTCAGGTCACAATGACATTTACAGAAAGTAATGTATCTAAAATATTTGTACTTACATGTAGGAACATAAAGGATTGTTATAGAAGTTCATGCATTCATCTTGAATCTTGTCATCAGCATCCCTGACAGTCAAAGAAGATCACTCCTACAGGTCAAATAAAAGGTAGTAGATGAGTCCATTGATGACTAAGAAAGCTTATCCTAGAGCCACAGATTCTCTGGCAGATGCCACAGATGGTGGTCAAAAGGAGGGTCAGACCACAGATTTCTCAGTCTTGTTTCCTTTCCTTCCATTTTTGTCATTTTTCTGCCTTGGGGGCAAGACAGTTTTCCTCAAAGTAAGATGTACCTTCTCTCACAAGGTATTGCCATGTAACCCTGTCTCAAACCATTTTTTCCCAATTTGTGATGTCAATGCCACACTTCTTAATGTTCACCTTGTGGGTGTCCTTGAAGAGTTTCCTCTGGCCCTTGTATGACCTTTGTCCTTGGCCGAGTTAAGAGTATGGCAGTTGTTTCAGTAAACATACATCAAGCATGCACACACAATTCCCTGTCCACCACAGTAACACTTCAATACTGGTGGTGTTAGCATCGGTGATGACACCGGCATTTGTGTGACAATACTCCCACGTTATGGAGGATCTCCTAGAGTTAGCATAGGTAAAGGCATTCCAGGTGGTCCCTGTGGGTCACCATGTTGTTTTGTATCTGTCACATTGTCTGAAGATAGTGTTACTAATAACAAGGTCATGCTCTGAACATTTACTAAGTAACAGGATGCCACCGGAACTGGCCTTGCCTACTCCTTCCTTTTCAAAAGTGCCCCTCCACATGTTAAGGTTCTGGCCAACTCTCGCATTGAAATCTTCAAAGCGGATGATGTTGTCCTCATTTTTGTGTTTCAGCCACAATTTGAGTGATCCTCCTGGAAGTGGCTTTCTGGTCAGATAAGGTAAAGTGGGACAGCCTATATTTGGGGCACCTTCTCTAACCCCCTCCCCATGCAGAGTGAGCAGAGGGGATCCTTAAAAGGACTATTCAGTCACAATTACAACTGCCAGATTACCCTTCTATCCCAAAACAAGGGTGAAGTGACCATCTTGTAACTGCCACCTGCATGTGGAGCCACAACTAGCAACTCCCAACAATCACTTTGCCCATCCCCATTGCCACTTGTCCATCACCGCAGTACTTTGTAGAAGTTATGGGTATTGGTAAGTGTAGCAAATGTTGGACCAGTGGTGAAGGACCGTCCATGGGGATGTCAATTAACTAATTCATTAATTAATCCAGAGGGTTGTTAATCCTCTATGACCCACAGGTAGTCAGGTTCGGGGCATTAAAGTTCATTTCCCTGGGCATTGATCTACTGCCCAACCCCACTCAGCACTAGAAAGAGTAGCTACACACTACAACACAGGTAGGTTGAGCAATAAGCTGTATTGCACAACAAAACCCATACAACAACTACCTGATGCAATCTTCTTGTAACATCCAAGCCACAACACAATAAAATACATCCAATGAGACAATAATCTGGCGCACATCCCAAACCCAATGTCCCTGGTCTCACCACCAATCAACTGCATGTTACACTGAGCTTTGGTTGCTACACAGTTAACTGCTATGCAATTTCACAGACAACCCAGAAACCACAGATGGCAGCAGGAACTCCCTGGGCCCAGTCAGCAGGCCCTTTGACAGTTCTTGAGGATTTCTAGCTTTTCCCTGCTTAGGTACTCAGCAACTCGAATAGGAAAAGGATGATAATTTACCCAACTGCACCTTCCACAGCCAAAGCCCAAAAGAAAGAGACAGGTCAGCCTCAGCCAGCTCAATCCCAATGACCAGGTCACAGCAAGGAACCTGCACTTGACAAGCTCCCACACCCCAAGAGTCCAGAGTCAGAACTGTCCAGCCAGAGTAAGAGCAAGCCCAAGCTCCCACACCCCCTGCTGGCTGCTCCAGACAGGATTTATAGCCTTCTAATCATGCCACCTGTCACTCACCCAATGGTCTAATCATTGCCCTTTTTACAATACCCAATCAAATTCAAACCTAGGCAGTACTTAAAAGGACCAGTCAATTCAAACTATTTCAAACCAATACAAGCAACATTATCATAATTAATATATCAACATTAATAAACAGTTGCATTACCCTTATACACTATGCATGCCCAGACCTTAAGAGTAGGTCTCATCAAATCTGAGAGTTCAAACCCTCTAGAAACTTCTCACCTCTAGTCATGTGGCGCAAGCGAGGACTTTCACTGTTCTACAGTTGGAGAAGCCTGCACATGATGTGTTTTATATGACAAGGCCATTGCTCATCAACAATCACATGAATCTTGATGGAAGAGAAACTTGTGTCCAGTGGCAAGAAGATCCAAGACAGCTAGGGTTACTCTTCCACCGCAGCCTTCATCCACCTTTTCAGCCATTGAGAAGTATGCCTTCTGCATCCATCTGCTCTCCTATTCACTATATTTCCTTCTTATTGGGTGCATCTACATGAGGTGTTTACTGTGGAGTTGCCTAATTATCTCTGCACTAATCATTTTAGTATGTACATTTGCAGTGCTATTCAGATGGATTAAACTAATTTACTCCACTACTTGTATTTACAAGCACTAACCTGCACTATCCTGCAGTGGAGTTTTTGTTTTAGGGTTTTTTTGTTGTTGTTTTTTAACTCTGCAGCAATGCACATGTATATGCTGATGAGGGTGATTGGGGCTTGAGGGTACTTCAGAGTGGGGCTGCCTGTTGGCTAGCCCTAGCCAGTCCCTCCACAGTAGGTTGAGCCAAGTCAGAGCAACCACAGGCTGGCAGGCTGACCTTGGGCCCCCTGCCAGCTGGGGCTGCTCCAACCCAGCTCAATGAACTGTGGCTCAGGCATATGTTTATTGTGCCACACTACTAGCACATAGATACACACATTGTGGTGCATCGCTTTTTTAAATCGGCTACCATTTTTTTTTTTATTTCCCCCCATTTTCTGATACAATTTAATAATGAAGCATTAGTGGAAAGTTCACTCAATACCCACATTCAGGATCATGAACTTATGAAACTTTAAAATGGGCATTTTGCCAGAACAATACCAATTGTATAAATAATGTACTATATTTGATTATATCATAATGGAAGCTGGGTAGATCTACACCTTTACAGGCTAACTAAAAACAAGATATTGTATTCTATTATATTATATGTGTGTGTATAACACAAGATTTTGTGAACCCAAGCTCGTGTGCGTGTACATATGCACACTATATATTTTATTTTTTTAATCTATACAGATGCATCTCTACTCTGACTTTTGACTGACTTCAAACTAACATGGCTAACTACATCTCCATATAATAATTTCCAGATAAGCTAATCAGCATTTTAGGTACTGATTAAGAGTCTTTGTAGAAGGTAAAACAAGTTAGAATGAAATGACCTTACCATGACAGCTGCTTAATCTTATGAATCTAATTACTTGCAACATATATTGCTTATGAGAACATGAAAGTATGAAAACTGTCAGTGGATGTGAAGAAACAGGGGTAATAAATAAAATACTCATGACAGGAAAAGCATCCAAAGAAGACAAGGACGAGAGAACAGGAGGAGGACAGAAATTCTGGAGCAGCTGTTCTGTGGGGATTGAGTGACCGGAGGTAGAAAGGGGCAGGACCCAAGAGAAATGGACACCAGAAGAGGGCAGAGAAAAAAAAAACTCGTGAAGAAAGCAGGGAGAAAAACCCCCGTAGGACCAGGCTGTAAGGGAGTGAAGAAGACAAGCAGAGCTAATTAATCTGGGAATCGACGGCAAGGAATCCAGAAAAAGTAACTCTCCGCAAGGGGGAGAAAGGGACGGAGGGACCCTTCTCTCATTTGAGGATACTGGGACTGGGGTTTTGTTGTTTATTGTGGGGCTCTGTTGTAAGCCAATTGGGCTCTAGATAAAAGGGGGAAAAAAGAAAAGGAGATTGGTAAAAGATGCTGCAAGTCCTCAGGAGGAGAGACCATGCCCAGATAGGAAATATAGAAATAAAACCCTGGGCGATATAAACCGAAGTGACTAAAAAGCGTTAGATAAGCAGCGATGCTATTAAAGTAAAATCATATCTGAGTTGGATTCTCTTTATGTTGGTATTAGTTCTTAATTGATGTAAATAAGTAACAACATTCATGCAAACAGCAAGTAAATTATGGATGCAAGTTTGAGTATGGATAAATAAAGAAGATTGTCAATCTAAATGATGTAAGACTGTGATTTCAACTAGATGGTTACTATTAATTATCCTACACAAGAATTACCAGGAAAAAAAGGATAAATCAAGAAGATCCTCTTCTCCACTACAGATTGCCATATTTTTACTGCAGTAGATAACAAATAACACCTCCCAACTTACAATATCGTATACTAATCAAAACATGGCAGGCAAGAGTCAGTAAAAACCATTATTTTTCCAGACAGTGCAATCTGAGAAAAGAGAGTCTAGAATATTGCATTAGGTTAGACACAACCCCCTCACAGTGGATATTATGGGCCAAATGCTGTGTGGTACTGCAGACACCTTGTGAGGTACAAAATATCTGACTTGTATTGATTCCAAGATTGGGATCTTATAATCGGCAATTAACAAAAAAGTAACAACACATTGATTGTGTGTCAGGTTAAAATACCGAAATTCAGTAAGTGAGACACCTACAGGGATTAAAGATATTAAGTTATTTTTTGAACAGTACCAGAAACTGAAGATAACTATGCATTATTAAAAGATTGCCTATCTATGTAGTAATAAATATCAATTTAATCCTCCCAAATACCCATACATATACAGCCAACCAACTCAACAGAAATTTAAATCTAGAAATATCATCCAACCACAAACCTAAATTTCAGTATGTTGAAGTCTATTAGAAAAATATATGAGATTTTCAGCCACTACCCTCAAATCTATGCTTGGAATGTCCACTGGGTATCACCAAGAGATTTGCATGTGAACAGGGAACAGTATGGCATTATTATGCTACCTCTCCTATGTACTTTAAAAAAAACAAAAAAACCCAACTTTGGTACCTTATAACCTCACACATTGGACCGTCCAGTTGTGTTACTGTGCAGTAGTGCCAGCGAATGCCTTTTAAGTGACGCTATGTGCAGTAGCGTATCAGTAGTACTAGTGCTGTGATGCACTCCTGTATAGTATTATTTGGCTACTATGCAGTCAATATCTCATGTAGACATGGCCACTGATTTCTACGGTATTTGATTTTTGGTGCACCAAAACAGAACAGATCCCAGGTTCTATTAAAAAAAATCTTAGCAGCGTAGAGCAAGTTGTAACCATTTAAAAGTGTTCTGCTGTAAAAATAGTATACAGCTGTAGATTTCTCTAATGAACAAAGCTAAACTAGGGTCTGATTTAGGATGTCTAATAGATAAGTGTGCAGCGAAGTGGAAGGACACAAGCAGCTTCGTTCAACTCCTCATACAGCCTGCAAAAGAGGCAAAATAAATTGGAGCCCCAACACAAGGACAAATAGCTAGGGTTCCTCAGCCCTTGCTGCCAAACAGCTTCCTGCAGCCCAGTCAGCAACATACATCCAGGTTATGGAGGCATAACAGTAGGCCTCGCCCACCCTTGAAAACATTGGTCACACTAACCTTTGGTTATTTACACATTTTTTCTGCAGATGTCCTATACAAGAATTTAGTTATTACATAGGAGTCAGTTCTGGGCTTAGAACTGCATCATTGTTTTATTCAGTAACAATTGGAGGGGTAGGGGTTGTCTTTTCTCAGTGATGTCAAAGTTCAAGAACTTAATTCAGTTCAACCTCTTTTTCTAAAGTTTCTGAAATGCTTCCATGATGTCTTTCAACTTTTCCCTAGGTTTTCATGCATTTTTCTTGAAGTCCAGCTTAACATTTCTTTGTGTGTGTGTGCGCATGTGTGTATGTGTGCATTAAACAGCTATCAGTGCATGTTGGCTCCTTTGTGATGGATGAGGTACCTGAAAAGTGTGCCAGCAGCATACTAGTTTCATTCCTTAGAACAGCCTGTTTGTACTAATAAAAAACATTATGTTTAAAAAGACTATTTAAAAAAAACAAAGACTCAAAGCCGCAAACAATTTTGCTTGTTTATATACTTGTCTATAACAGGAGAACATATTTATACCAGTTGGTAAAAGAATATGAGAAGTTGGTATGGTAATTGTTATAAAAATCCTAGCCAACTGGTTTGATTATGCTTGTTAAGCTATTTTTCTTAACTTTCAGGGTGAGTCCCAGAATTCCTTACAAGGCCAAATCCCCCTTCTGCAACAGCTCCTAGCCAAGTTAAATTTATTATAAAAAAAAAAAATCTGGATCTGGAGAGCACATGCATTAAATGTTAACTGTATGCAATAAACTGTTGGATGGGGTTAAGAGAAACTAGATTTTAAAAACCTTCTCCTTTTCTCCTTCCAACTCTTTCTACTCCCCCAGTCCTGTTTTGGGGGTAAGGAAAACTGTCTTGATTATTTTACTCTGCTCCTTCTTAAAAAGCTTTTAGGTACAAGGGACTGGATGTTCCCCTAATTACCAGATTCGTCAGGCAATCAGCATGGGCTGCAGTGATTCAAAGCATAAAGTCACCAGTGAAAAACCTCCTTGATTGGTGGTGTCCCTACAAATGGCATAGTCTTTGCACTCCTAATCAAGTTGTATGTTCACTTCAGAAATATAACCACAACCAGTATCCTTGGTAGCACTGGCAGTTTAAGGATTAAGGACTGAACAGATGACACATTTTCACCAGCATAATTCACATTGTTTTTACACAAAGATGTAAATTGTACCAGAGCAGTGAGACATGCAAGTGTCCCAGGGTATTGCAGCACCTCACCACTAGATAACAGGAGCAGGAAGTAGCCTGTTCCCTTCAGCAAACAGCTACCCCAAGAAAAATTATAGGCAGGTGACATCTGCACCAGAATGGTTCTACTCAGATTCTTTCAAGGATAATTTCTCCACTCAGTTGGGCAAAGTTCTCCTAGTGTAGCTATTTATATAATCTGTCTGCTTTTTTCAGCAATGTACATATATAGTTCTTCCAGATCCTAAGAGTGCTGTTTATCTAGCACTGGTTCTTAATTTTAATAATACATATCTGAAACTGTGTAAGAAAACTTAGTTACAGTCCTCATGATGGGTGTAGGCTGCTATGGGCAGAGTCTGGGCAGATCATAGCAGAGTATGTTTGGTCATGCTAGCTGAGCTGACCAGTTATACTTTTGCTGCTGGCTTTGGCCAAGGACCCACTGTTCAGGGCCCTTGCCTCTGCTGCAGTCAGGCTAGTAGATACTACCCAGAGCCCACCCCAGGCTTGTTACAGATGCAAAACAAAGAAAAGAAGTTAAATAAACTAGCTTTTAACTGTCTTCCAGTGGTTCTTCCAGACTTTACCTTCTGGCTGCCTCTTATCTTTCAGAGGATTTGGAGAGCCTGCAGGCTTGTGCAACAAAGCAAATGATCAAGCAAACAAACAGAGATGAGCCCTGCTCTGGGCACTCATGGTGGTTGCTTAACCCCTGGTAACTCCAGGCTCCAGGCAGCCTGATCCCTTGCCAGGTGCATCCCCTTGAGGCTGCTTTCAGTGTCTTTTATCCTTCCCACTCTGGGCTCATGTGGCTAACCCTCTCTCACTCCCCAAACCTCAGTCAGCTCCCTTGCTGAGGGACCTGTTTCCCCAGCCTCCAGTGAGTTCTCCCAGGTCTGGGGTGAGTGTACAAAGGTGTTCCTGAGGTGTAGGACTGTTCAGACTACCCAGGACCCCTGGTAACAGGGCAGAGCCCTGTTACAATGGGCAACAAACAATATGGTGCCCTTCTTTAATAGTAAAGAAAAAAGAAAAAAGACATCATAGAATCATAGAAGTAGGGTCGGAAGGGACCTTGTAGATCTTAAAGTCTGACCCCCTGCCTGGGCAGGAGAAAAACTGGGCTCAAATGATCCCAGCTAGGTAGGCATCAAGCCTCCTCTTAAAAACCCCCAGGGTAGGAGCCAGCACCACTTCACTTGGAAGTTGCTTCCAGATCCTAGCCACCCTAACTTAA
>NW_017728992.1:25261416-25273717 GCF_001723915.1 Gavialis gangeticus | reverse complement strand
GATCTTCTCAAAGACTTTCCCTAGGATTGAGGTAAGACTGATGGGCCTATAGTTGCCCAGGTCCTCCCTCCTCCCTTTTTTAAAGATGGGGATCATGTTGGCTATCTTCCAATCATCTGGCACCTGGCTGGAGCACCACGAGCGCTCAGAAAGCCGTGCCAAGGGCCCTGCAATAACCCCTGCTAGCTCCCTCAACACCCTAGGGTGAAGAGCATCTGGACCCACTGATTTGAACACGTCCAGCCCCTCCAGAAGCTCTCTAACCCAGTCCTCCCCAACCTGAGGTCTGGAGGTGTTCCCCCCGAGTCCATCTTGCATCATGGTGGGGAAGTCCCGGTCCCTGCCCAAGAAAACGGAGGTGAAGACATCTATCCCATCTATTTCTAACACCATTTTATATTGGTTTAACTCTTAAATAAAGCAACAGGAATTAAGCTTTATGAACACTTAATTCTCAGCTATAACACCCTAAATACATTGCGCTAACTTCACTTCACCAAAGTTGGACCAGATCCACTACTAACTGGGGCACCAGCAAAAAGAAAGCTAAATCAGTTTTACACAAGTCAATACTCTACTTAAATGGCATGAAGACATGGAAAAATTAAGAGGATACAGGATAGAAACAAACAAACAAAACATACATCTCATATGCAGAATAAGCAGCAGTTGATTCAGGAAGGAGTATGCACAATTCAACATAAAGGAAAGAATCTGAATACCCCATGTAGGAGCTATGGTAATACTGCATCCATCCACCATTATAATTCATTTTTAGTAACTGGCTTGTTAAAGGTAGTGAGATTACCACAGTAAGCACTAGCAAAGAAAAAGAGCACAAATCATATTTTCATCATGTTCATTTCTGGATTATGAATTATAATTTAGCGTACAAACTCTATCAGTATGGTTGCATGACAAGGACCTAAACACACGGAAGAAGTAAAAGAAATAGGACAGAACCTAGAGGAGCTGCATAATTTATACCAAAACATCTCATTTTAATTATGAATATTTTGCTATTTGGTCTTCTTCCAGTCAATGAGCTATTGTAAAATGTTAGATGAAAACTGATTAGCTGTTGATTCTCATTATAAGTATTATGCCCAGAAATGACAATCCATTCATGCTGCCAACTCCAAAATGTCCACAGATCATTAAAGCTCAGGCATGCAATGGAAGCTTTGGAAACTGTCATTATGTAGAAATCAATAACTTGAATTATTGTAGATGGGAGACTAGATTGCAAAATAGATCAAGTTAATGTGATAGTACAAACTAACAGGATGCATAGACTTTTGGTGCTGCCAGTTCTCATCAAAAGAAAAAATCTGCTTTCCCAACAGTTTTAGAAATTTTCCACTGTGGTTAATATAGATGGCATTATATGTGGCTTTAAAAAAACACAACAGGATGATAATTTAGATATATGAGATGTCTTCCCTGGAGAGTATTGCATAAGTGAAGACAGTTCTTCAAGTGATACACCATAAAGGTTTTTGCAACATAGTTTATCAAATAATGCCATGCTGGTTTGGAGATCATTAACTCAGTTTAATTAAGTGAAAAAATGCAAGTAACAAGAACTAACAAAAATCAAATATAAATCAGCAGTAAAGAGCAATGCTTAAGATTTTAGTTATATATTTTGTATGACTCCAGTATGAGAGATGCCTATGACAGGTTGTGCATTACCAGTGGAAAATTAATTTCTTGAACCTCTCTAAACCTTACTGAAGTCCTACTCTGTATGCACCACTTAGTACAGGAGGAGCAACAGAAAGCTCCACAGTCTACAGGTTGACGTCCTGGTGCTCTTTGTGGGAAAGGTCAGTCTTTTAAAAATGAAAACCCAATAATTCATGTTTCTTTTTGTGTATTCTAAGAGTAGCAATTAAAAACGTGACACTAAAATGTATTATGCTTCTACTCTAATAAAAGTCTAAAGATGAATTTTGTTCTGTTATCTTATTCACTCCATTTACTTTGATCACATGATCTAGAAAACAAGTAACAGCCAGTTCTGTAAGATTCAAAGAGGCATCCAAAAATTGGTCCAGATATTTTCCTTTGTATGTAACATAAGCTAGAAAGACACTGCATTTGAATAGGATCAATACATTTTGATGATAATATGGAAATGGAACCAGAATTCAGTTCACTCTGGGCCCTTCTTGAATGGAACACTTAGTATGGGTAAAATCTGTCAAATATTATACAGTATTAAAGTTAGAACACATTCTGAGCTGTTGCATGGTAATTCTTACTATGAACCCTACATTCCAATCCCTCCTTGACCAACTATTTTAGCTGACGCTATGTCTCCAGGGGCTTTCTGAAAGTGAAAAGTGGTGGAACTGAGCAAATCCTTGCCCTGACCATTCTAATCCATGACCATTCCATGCTTTGGTAGCACAGGCCCTGGTGAGGCAATATTTTAAGGACTGTGATACTGCCATGGACATCACACTGTCCCTACTGCAGGTGGCATAACACAATGCTTTGCAAGCTAGGGTACTGTGGGTATCAAATACCATCTTGAACACAGATACACATAACTAAAAGCCTTTGATTATGTGTTTATGTGGTGGTGTCCTGAAATGCTGTCTCATGAGTTTGGACTCCCGCATGCAGAACTGATCTGCATGATGCAGGGTAGAAGTGGCCTCCCAAAATCCAAAATATCCCAGTGTGTGCACAATGCCCAGAGAGGGAGGTGAGGGTGGGTTGTGAGCTGCTACTGCTAGGCAGGGAGATAAGGTTTTCCCTAACTCCTTCCCAAGAATAAATTGAATTAAGACTTAACTCAGGTTAACTCTAACTTGCCCAGCCACTGAGTACTTCAACTGGCCCATGAAGCCTTAATTGGACCATTGGCCCATGCACTATTGCCATGGTCAAAGCATGGGTGTGCTTTGACCAGAGGTTTTCCACCCTTTGCACTGTGTAGAACACAATGCCTCCTCAGTTCTGGTGAATTCCAGGACATGGGGCATTCTGTACTGATTGCCACCTCTGCATTTAGCCACTGCACTGAGCCATGTGCCACACCCACAGCAAGCCCTGAATCACTCCTGAGCTATGAGCCATCCCCAGAACAAGACCCAAGTCACCCTCAAGCCACAAGCCACCCCAGAGTCCCAAGTCATGCTATCAGTCACCCTTTCCCCTGCAGTTGCTGACACTTACCAGTGGATAGTGCTAAGTTGTCTGTGTCTGACTATTCAATGAGGGTCTCATGCAAGCTGTCCCCATCTTGTGTGTCCTGGGTTTTGGTCTGGGTCTGTGTGGGGAATAAGTCCACTGAGCAGGTATATGCATGCTCAGCTGGTGGAGAGGTACTCCAGCATCGTTTTGTCATTGTTGTCTTGCCATAGTGGGCCTTTGGGTATTTAGTGCACAGTGTGGCAAGAAGTGACAGTATACTCTACCTCGAGAAGCTTCCTTGGCATCTCCTTGTGCTACGGGACAACAGTCCTCATAGCATGCAAAACCGTGTTGGTGTCCCTGCCCTGAACATACTGCAACTTCACGTACTTGAAGTTAGTGAGGATCTGCTGCCAGTTTCACTGATGACTCTGAGACACTATCTGGGCGGTGATGTACTCTTAAACTGTCTGGCAGTGGCGGTGATCATTCTCTCCTTACTCCATGTCATGCTGAGGCCCAGAGCCTCATCATGAGTCCATTTCATGGTTCTCCTGCAAGGGTTCAAGGATGATGTTCTCTGTGTTAGTCCATTTCACAAAACTAGGTGTTCCCTGTTTTCACAAGAGCATTCAAGTAGAAGTGGCAGGCTTTGGCAAACCATGAGGCTTTCAATGGATGATGCCATGTGGGCCAGTGTCACCCTTCTGAGGTAGATAGGGATATTGCCTTGAACAGTACCACCCTCTGGACAACATAACTTGTATGGACTGGTTCTAGGAGCAGGAGTTAGAGGGGAATGGGAGCTATAAGTGGTACATTCTGGGAATCTGGAGGACTGCAAACTGTTTGTATTATTTCTGTGGAGCAGACTGATGGTGGCTGAACACTTGTTACTTAATATAAACTGGAGATACTCTTCACCCAAAAAGTCTTAAGTTTGCTAGAATATGAACACATTTAGCAGATGTTTTACTGCTTGAATGTTTAGACACTCACATTTTAAGTGCATTTAACACCCACATACATGGTGTGATATAGACCTCTGAGTCTATTAGTTCTGCAAGGCAAAAAGGAAAAATAATTGTAAGAACATTTGTAAAATAAGCCGATAAGATTCAGTAAACTTTGACTGCAGTTTTGAGCAAAATGTCATATGCTTTCTATTACAAAGCCTATTTCAACATGGTAATTAATTATCCATAAATCAACTTAGAGTAGACAGTGACATGAGTTTCCTTTCTCCCCCACCTCAACATAAACACAACATTTTCTTGCAATAAAATCTTGATATACAAACCTGGTAATTTCAGAATATTTTCATTTTTCCGAATTGGAAACTTCACCTCATAAAAGATGTTTTGTGCATCACTACATTGAAAGTGACATCCTGTTGCCTACTAGACTTGCTTCCTCTATAAACTTAGAGTCATGTTTATATTATACAAGGTAAAACCATCCCCACCACTTTATAAGGTAGTCCATAATTACTTGTCACATTCAGTGGCCTATAAAACAAAAATATTAGTCTTTTGATACTACTGTCATCAGTTTTACCTGTTTTCATTTTTATTTTTCTAAAGGCATGGCAAAAACTACTCAACTACCATCTTTACCATGCAGCTGAAATTTTTAAAAAAATGTAACTAGGAAGCTACAGTTGGATACTAACTAATATACTAGAAGTTAAGTTTGAAAATACAGTTTGCTGACTTCAATTAAAATGCTTACACTAAATTTTATAGCATTAAGATACTAGAAATCAGGGGCAACTAAGAATACCGCAGGCGCTATCCATAAGTATTAAAAATTACGCATTACTTGTTTCCTCTGACATGTATTTAAGTAGACTGAGAAAAGAGAGCTCGGAAAAAGTGGCTGCAAACCACAGTGCTGGAGCCAGAACCAGCATCACATTCCAGAAGGATGGATGCCTCCAGCACTAGATTTTGAATGACACATCTAATTGAATTTTTTGTAAAGAAAAAAATGCATTTTAGTTACTACCATGCATTTGAAAGACACCAGAGTCTATCTCTTTCCATTTCTAGACCATTTATTACTACTTATTTTAGATACACAATAGCTGTTTTTCAAAACTTAAATGGAAACAGAATTGAACATACAATTTTCAGCTAGACAATGAAAAAACAGCTTGAGTTTCATATGGAAAAAGAAACACATTGGTAGAAAGAGACACACTTTAAAAATTAGTTTCTACAGGAAAGTACTCAGAATTTTCTGGATAGCTATATGAACCTGTGATGGAAGGTGCCTTAAGTGGGGGTTCCCTGAGTGATGCATTATCCATCTGGCATGGGGACCCTCCCCTCAACTTTCCTGCCATGACTTGGTGTTATTATATAAAGAGAGGGTTCAGTGGAGATCTTCTTCCTGTGGGGGCTCCCCAGGGATGGCAGTACTCACGGTTCAGGTGTGATGTTCCACAGGGCTCTGCCTCCTCTACACCCCATCCATTCGCCAACCGGATAGGCACCAGCAATGGTGGTTCAGTCGTCCTTGATCAACCTTGGCTTGTCTCGAGGGGAACCCCACATCCGGGTGGATTCTGTTGGCACTTGTCAGATGAGTAACCTTCTGTTGGCACTTGTCAGATGAGTAACCTTCCCACCCTAGAGACTGGCGAGTGACATGTGCATAGGCTGGAGCCTACTTCAGTGCCTCTGAGTAGGGCGCTTTGATTTTATGCCTCTTCTCTTTTTCTTTCTTTCTCAAAAGAAATAGACCCCTGGGGAGAGGAGAAGTGTGGAGTTGCCTCCTTTCCCCCAGCCTCTGCCAGGGGGCTCATATACCTCCCCTGCTTTGCCTGCCAGTGTTCCACTGGCTGCGCTACTCCACTCTGTTGCAGGAGCCTCAGTGCATCTGGCATGCTCTATGCCAGCATGTTCCCTCTCCTCCTCTCTTGCCCCCTGGGTTCTGATGGGGCTTTTAAATCTTCCTGCGGCAGCCATTCTGGCCGCCGTGATTGGCTCAGCTGTTCCCCACTCAGGGCTGTGGGGTTTAGGGCCTGCGGGGACTACCCTCTCCCCTTCAGGAGCCTGTGGGGGTGTCTCACCACCACAGAACCTCTCCTAGACAGGAAAAATATTAGATGCCTGCTCCAGACTGCTTAATATAAAGAATAAGTTATATTATACACATGCATGCTATACCACAAACTTCACAGAGTGCCCCTGTCCTCCTTTAGCAATATTAGAAGGATGAGGTGGCCGTGACAAAAATGCCACCAGTTTGCAACCCGTGTGAGAAGATAGATCATATCCCACACCCCAAGGGAAAACTATTCATAGCCAGATAATGCTGGCCAGTGAAGAATCCTGCAAGAGCAACAGGGAAAATTCTTTACTATCCTCAAATCTCAGACATATACAATTCCAATCGTTGTTGTCGAAGAGACAATGAGCTTTGGTATAGAAGACTAGCTGCTGAAGCAAGAGTGCCATTTCATAATATGAGGTTATGACCTTGTGCATTTTGATGGATTTCCCTTTAATAAAGCTCATAACTTTTGAAGCCTCAGAATACCTTTTCCCTCTCCCCTGGTTTCCTGCTTCTTCATTCATTTCTCTGGGAAGCAACATCAGAGAAATTCCCTAAGAATTTGGGATGCAATGGGCTGGATTCTAGACACAGAGTCACTGTGTTCTCTTACATAACCTTAGCACTATCAGTACCAGTACTATGATCCCTGTTCCAAGAAAGTACTAGAAATTAAAAGAAGTCCCCCTTTAGTTGATAGCAAGAGACTTGGACAGCAATAACTAATAAACTCATACTAGGCAAGTGCTAGAAGCTAGTCAACTGGACGTTAATCTAGCTTTATGCACTACATTAAAAAGTGCTGGCTGTCCCAAACTTTTCTGAACAGCTGACCTCAAACCCCTTTAATCAGGCCAGAACAGACTTTCACTTTCAGCTTCCTCTGTGCAAAAATGAAGTTTATTTTCTACCTATGGGTACTTTTTACCATCTTTAATTTTCACTGAGCCTGAGGAAGGGCGGGTGTGCCCAAAAACTTGCAAAAAAAAAGGTATTTTTTTTGTGATTTCTTAGTTGGTCTAATAAGAGGTATCATCTATGAACCAAGAGTTCTAGAGTTCTGCATTTCTTTTTGTCTCAGACCAACATGGCTACCAAATACATCCTTTATTCAGGCCACAAACTTGTCAGTCACTAATGAAAGAATAGGTTTCGTCTTGACAGGTAGGAGCAGGCCCCACCCTAATGCTAACAAGATAATTCTCTATGTCTTAAATCAAGATTCCCTCATTTATAATAAAGTTGGGCTGCTTTTTCCTGTTCACAGGAACATCTGATATGATGCTCAGAGTATTTCCATGCTTGACAGTTACAACAGCCTTCTATTCTTTTTTTCTTTTAATATGCAGCACTCACCAGAGGAATTCAAAGGGAAGCAAACATGCAAAAGGGTCCTTTACCAACCTTTTCAACTACTTCTTTGAAACATCATTACAGCTGATAAGTGCTCTCATGGACAATCTCGTCCAAAATGAACAGTAAGTAAAGTCAGAATACAAGAAGTGGGGAAAAAATCATCAGAACTGTCCTGCTGCCTGCAACACAGAAGGGATTGGGTATTGTAATGCAAGTGGCTGCCCCTTCTGGGGATAGGTAGAGGCAACTTCACACAAACCCCTAAGTCAGAGAGACAAAACTGTGCTAGGCAAGTAGCTCTCATATCAAAAGGAAAATTCCACGGCAAACAGTCTTTTTGGGTGAAATTACACATTACAAAGAAGCCATGTTAAGAGCACTTCAAATGTGAACAATCACACATTAATGCTTGTTTAAGAAGTACCAATTGCCTTCTAGGGCCACGTCTACAGGAGCAGGGGCCTGTGTTTACAGCAGCACAAATAGTAGTGCCACAAATTGTGCTGCAGTGCACACTCCTACATGTGTGCTTTGCAGCAGGACACATTGTCCTGCTGCTCCATGTGCTGCAGGGAGGGCTGGCTGGGGCACAGGGTGCCTCAGTGTGGGGCTAGCCAGCAGGCAGGGCCAGGCACAGTCATGGGCAAACTATGCAGTCGCCCAGGGTCCAGACAGAAAGGGGGCCCAAAAATGGTGAAAATAATGATTATTATTATCATCTGTGACAAAAGGGGGCCCAATACTAAAAGTTTGCCTGGGGCCACTAGGGGTCTAGGTATGGTGCTGCTGGCAGACAGGCACATAGATTCCCTGTCTTGAGGTACACTCTCCTCCAGCCAGCTTTTCCTTTGCTAGCTGAGGTGCAGTGTATCTCAAGACTGGGGAGCAGGCAGCTCTTGGCCAGAATGCATAGCTGGCTGGGATGCAGGGTTCCTCAGTATGGGAGCTCCTGCTCCCCTGTCTCCACATTTCTCTTGGCAGACCCCAGGCTGTGCCCCAGCCAGCCAGGGAGTGACATATGGAGAGGGGAGCAGGCAGACTAGGGCTGGCTGCTCCCTGATCTCCATGCACTGTGAAGCCACCACACTGAGGCACCTGGTGCCCCAGGCAGCTGCGAAGTGGCTGGCTGAGGCACAGTGTTCCTCAGGATGGGGCAGCAGGCAGCCCTGGGCTGCCTGCTCCCCTGTCTCCACATGTCTCAGTGCAGGAACTGTGTAGCAGAGCCCCGCATTGAGGCACACAGAGACAGAGTAGCAGCCAGCCCAGGGTTGCCTGTTCCCCCATCTTGAGGCATACTGTGCTCCGGCTAGCTTGCAAGGGAAAAGCCACTGTTTCCTAAGTTTTTCTCCTTTAAGGAAAATCCATTTTTAAAGTTTGTTTGCAACCCTTTCATATACTCTTGCAACCCCCTTTTGGGTCACGACCCACAGGTTGAGAAACATTAATCTACAGCATGTGATCAGATATGAACTGAACATGTTGGGCACCTATACATGTGGAATTCCAGCACATCAGAGCGGACACAATTAAAAGAGTCTGCTGAAGTATGAGCATGGCAATTGCCACATTCCAGCAGCCTCCTCTGTCTCATGAATCAGCATCCCTGCACTTAAAAATGGTGGCAGGGACACTTGAACTAAAGCTTGAGATGCAGCAGCACTTGAATTAAAGAGGCTCTTTGAGCCGCTCCAAGTAAAGCACCACCCCACCTCCAGAACATGTGTGAAAGTGACCATTAGCTCTATCCTGCAAACAGAGTCACCTACAGAGAAGTGCTGCGGTCTTATACCACAGGAACACTACATGTACTCTCAAGTTTGAATTGCATGAGTAATAATCAACAGATGGCACTGAACACAGAAGCAAAAGGATATATTAAGCAAGATAAGAAGAAATTGAAGGAGTTTGGGATCTATGGATTCCTATAACTAGAAGTTTAAAACTTGAATAATTCATAAATAGGCAAGAAGCCTTAACATAGACTACTTCAGTTAGTTACTAAAGAGTTGCTGTGGGGGAGAGAGGGGGTTGGAGTATATCTTTAAATTCTAGATACCTCAGTTTGGATGTGCTTATTCTGGTTGCTATGGAAACACAGTGGTGCTGTTCTCTGAATTCTGTCTGACATGTTGCGATTGAGCTGTTTTCTTTACTGTAAAACTTTCCTGTGGAAAGGGGAAAACCTTCAGGGGGTTTTTTTCTTTGCCAAGTATTGCTTCTGTGTAGCATTTGAGTAAGCTCTAAGCAGGTTGTCTGAAAAACATCAGAGATTCCATCAAAAGATATGCCACCAGTGAGTATCCATTAAAAACTTTCAGGTTCTCAATGGCTTTTATCTTCCGTGAAAGTAAGAATGCCAGTATCCTGTCTAAAATCTTTGAGTCTTCACTGTGAAATTGCTGTTTGCCCAGACCACTCTTCCAAGCCACATTACTTTTTGTACTTATTAAGGGAATGAGAGACATGGTTACTTCTAAGGAACCATTCAACTTACCTTTCATAAATCTATAGAGTGATGTCCTTCTGCTGTCTCTTTCCCTAGTCTCTGGGAAAGCCTTAGTTTTAACTGCCTGTATATACAGTGGCTACTCCGTATGATGCCATGGCACATGCCATGAGACAAGCGGGCAAAAAGAGCCCATTTTTCCCCATTGAGTCCTTCCTGTTCTGCTTATTTGACTGGAAACAGAACACTCTCTCAGTCCAACTCCTCCTTCACCACCCGTTCTAAGACACAAGAGCAAAGAGATCATCAGTAGCTTCAGGACCCCAAATCACTTCCACTTGTGCCTCTGTTTCCCATGGACTCGCTTCAGCACCAGTTGCTAATTATCAACATTTACAAGTTCTTCTCCTTTATGAAGTGACCTCAGTCACTACATACAGGTCTTCTAAGATATGAATATGTAGAAAACATTATTGTAAAGGAAGTTGTGGAGTCTTAACACTTCTTAGTGTTGTAATCAGTACACTCCTCTTTAAAAGGTAGAAGTACATATGCCATTGTAAGCATACACAGCAAATTTCTTACCAGCTATTTTAAATGAAAGGAGAAGTACTACTTAAGATAAAAGAATTATATTGGCTCAAAATCAAATGAGTAAGTTTGAGGTGGATTTTAGAAGGAGATTTCCAATTATCAGAAGAGTGAGGTTCTGGAACAGCTTTCTACTAGCAGTAGGTATAGAAGCAATTTTAATTAGTTTTAATATGGAACTTAATAAATTTGTGAATTTGATTTGATTAATGTAAAGATGATTGTCCATAACAGAAGGAGATTTAAAATGATTCACTAAATCCCGGCCAGTTTTTTATTTTTAAACATAAAATCAATAGTCCTTGAAACATCATATAATTGAGGGAAGCACATGCAAAGTTACTATTATTTATTTTCAGCACATTACTGTTAAGAACACTACAATGAAATCACTTTTCTTACCAAAATGGCACCTCTTCCACTTGGCCAAATAACATAAAGCAAAACAAACTAACAAAAATCCTCAAAAATCCTCAAATCCATAATATCTTACATAGATTTCCTTGCCCTTGACAACACATCTGCTGCCAGTGCTCCAGACCATCCTACTAAGTGTACAAGCAGTCAGCTCACTTCTTCCCCAAAGGACATCCACTCTTGCCAGAGCAGCCTACCAACAATGGGACCGATACTGGCCCCTGGAAAGTGGGTTAGGTATGTAGAACATATATCTAGGAAGTGAAGTAGGATTTCCAAGTACAGGCAAGAAAGGCAGACTGCAACGTGACTATTGGAGATGCTACAAAGGGCCCCAATTGAGATCAACATCTTAAAGACTTAAACATTCTAAGTTTTATATTGCAACATTTATAGTTTAAATTATTACTGCAGTGGACATCAAGACAATTTATTTTCCTTTTTATAGAGAAGTGACACTGGGAGAAGAGTTTGAAGCAGTTGGGCAGGCAAAAAGAAAGTGACTTATGTTTGGAATATACACATACTAATATGCATGGCTATCTTCCATTCCAGCAGGAGAAATAGCATAACTAATATAATACTATATTCCACTTAGAAGTGCGTATGCTCATGTTCCTATAGTCAATAAAATTAAAAAACAACAAATTTGACAAAATAATTATTTTAAAGGTCATATAAGTGTATGGTTTTGCAAGCAACATCAAGCTTCCCAATACTAGTAACCCACTGAAAACCACAAGTATATATCAGTATTTGGCACCAAAATCTATTTCAAGATGTTCAAGAGGAAAGAGTCAGACCAGGTAAAAATCAGTCTAAATGGGACTCATATGAGGACTCTTTCCATCTAAGAGTAAGCTGTTCGTTAAATTTAAGTATAAAATAGTATGAAATGTTACAATAGCTGCTGATCCACACAGACAACAAGTTAAGATGTGAAGAAACAATTAGATGGTGAATTAAACACTGTTAGATATTTTCCAAAAGCAAATTAAAACATTAAAAATAAATAAATAAATAATGGCTTTATTTTTTTATAAATATACAAGTAAATCTTTCCCTATTAAATTCCATGCCAATTAATTCTTGGCTAAGGTATTAATAACTAGGAAGTAAGGTTTTATAAAAGAGACACAGCAATTTGCCTAAAAAAAAAGATTGAGAAATAGGAAGAAAAGAATAAAGGTTAAAAAAAAATGACTAATGGTGACAATAGCTTGAGAGATTACCAAATCAAGAGAGCTGTTTTAATCTCATTAAAATGTGGCATTGTGTAATATT
>NW_017728992.1:25230723-25256416 GCF_001723915.1 Gavialis gangeticus | reverse complement strand
ATGACTAATGGTGACAATAGCTTGAGAGATTACCAAATCAAGAGAGCTGTTTTAATCTCATTAAAATGTGGCATTGTGTAATATTGCATGAACTACCTAAAATTTCACCTGCACTTTATACTAATAGAAGAACAATAACCTACAACCGTATCCATATGAACAAATAGCCTTCAGTGGCGTAATTGAATTGCTGGTAGCAATGGGAACTTAAATGCAGGCTCTAATCCAGCATGCTCAGGGCCATAAATTCTAAAGCAGCCAGACAAGATCAAGATATGTACCAATACGACCCACAATTGAATTCTAGGAGCTGAATAAGTCCTTTTTCGGGGACTACCTTTGCAGCCATACCCCCCCACACACATAAGCCCACTCAGTTGCTTATTCCCTTGATACCTCAAGTCAGTTCACCTAAGCAGTAGAAAAATTTTAGCCATTTGGTACTTGCCCATTGCCAAATCTGACCTATTTAGCTGGCACGCCCTATTCTTTCAGCAACACCTCTGAATTCTGTTAACAGTAATAATACAGCATGACGATTTAAAACAAAGACAGGGTTTGAGAAAGAAACTATTTTTGTGTGAAATCAGAATGTTGAACTGCACTATCCATATATTTTCACCAGGTAAGTCAGCTGCCTCAAGGGCAATTGACTGGCCCATTCAAAATATCTTTGTTGCTTTCTGGTGATATTATGTATTCAAAGATGGACATTTGCTCTGGGCAGGATTCAAAGAGCCATATTTTAAAACTTCTTAATCCAAATCCATACTTAGGTCTCTACGTTATTTCGAACAAGAACAACAAAAAAACTCAGGCCTTTTTTTTTTAATTCTAAGCATCCCCACATCCAAGTCAAGTCAAAATATGGACTGGGAAGCCCAAATGCAGTCACCACAACCTAACAAAGACTTGGTAACAAAAACCTTTTCAGAGACACAGAACTTCCATTTAAAACTAAAATGCAGTTTGGAATACGTTCCACTAAAATGGGGAAACAAGTTCTTGCACATCAAGAGAACATCCTTATTGTTTTCCAGTTAAGGGGCTAATTACACTTGTAGGTGTACAGACATTCAAAAAGCCCAAGCTGGAATTGATCTAAGTTATGCAGTTTTCTGTAAGTGGTGCAGTTTAGATCACATAATGGGGCTGTACAAGTATCACTGAGGGAACAATGATTGCAAAACAGATCACAAATTTGTATTTTTCTTTTTCTTTAGCATATGATGACACAGTGATCAGAAATCAAGGAGAAACATATTCACAATTTTATGTCCACACGTTGCAGCCAGCTGACTGCCTCAAGTGTAATATTGTGCAGATCCAATAGAGTTCCATTAACTGCATGAACAGGGCATTCAGAGGAGATGCAATTCAAAGTTTGAAAAGGGGCAACACAGTGACAGTTTGGTGACCTAGTCCAGCTTCATCGATGCAACAGAAATCCACATCTGCTGTGTCCTGTCCTAATCCAGTTTAGAGAAGAAGACCAAAGATGTCTAGAGAGATCAAAGCCAGTTGGTTTCATGTTGGGATTTGTAAAAATAAATTTCTGTATTAGGGGATGAATTGAACCACTCGTGCATCCAGGCTTCTTAGATGTTAAATAAGTCTTGCTCAAGTTGAATTGCTGTTCTCCAAGCGAGATGTCTAGATTTTAATCTTGGATGTGGTGGGTTTAAGAGAACTCTATGTATATGTAGCTGTGGGTTATTTTAAATTTTAGTCCAAAATTTAGTTAAGGTATTTTTTTTCTTAATGTTACTAAGAACAGGGAGCCATTGAAGATAAGTAGATTGAATTGTTCCTGTAATGATTTGCATTGCTAGGTTAAGTTGGCTGTTGATTTTATCAGTATAAGCACTGTTTAACCAGAATGGACATAGTATCCCACCAATGAGTAGACCAATGCTAAGGCTGCTTTTCTCAGTGCATCAGCATCAGCTCCCCAAGAAGTTCCAGTGAATTTCTGAAGCACATTATTACCGGGTTTTAACTTAACTTGCTGTCATAGTTAAGTGATTAATTGGCATGAAACCATGATTTATAGAACAATGTTCTGTCTAGGATGATTCCTAAATATTTAGGAGTACCATTATAATCTAGAAGCTTATTTCTGAAAACAATAATAGGTTGAAAATTAGCTTGTTTATTATTCAAGTGAAATATAGACACTTCCATTTTCCCAGGATTTGGGAACAGACACAGTTGTTTAGATCAAGGGTTTTCAACCTTTTTAAGGAGTGTACCTCTTCTGGTGGGTACCCCTTCTGGAATGTACCCCCTTTCAGACTGGGGGCAGGGGTGCTGACAACCAGCCAGACATGAAGCCGGCAGTGCATGGCAGTGCAGTAAAGTGGTTCGCAGCAGTGGCATGGAGCGGTGAATGGCAGTGATGGGGGGTGTGGAGCTCGCATGGGGCGGTTGCTGCCACATACTGCTTTCCCACACTGCTGCCCATACCCCTTGGGGCCATTCCAAGTACCCCCAGGGGTAGGCATACCCCAGCTGACAACCCCTGGTTTAGGTATCTGAGGTATTCAGATCAGATGTAAGAATGGTTTCTGCTCTGAAGAAACAAAATTGTTGTGTGTAGCGGAGCCAAAGTCTAGGTCCCTCCAGTGGCAGAGATACAGTATTAACTGATGGCCCTGCTCTCCATTCCCATCCCCCCTGGATTTTCCCACCACACCTTTGTCTTAAGTGGTAGAATGGGTTGAATGGAAATGTACCAGGGGACTAGCCCTTGGGCTCCCACCCCTACTGATCCCACACTCAGCCCTTCTCAGGGGTCCTGGACTCTCAGGTCCAGCTCTCAGCCCTGCTCTGGGTCCCTGAGTGCTGCTCAGCTGCCTGGCTGGGCCTAGCTACTCACTTCCCTCATTCCTGGGTTTGCAGCTGCTTGCCATCTACTGCTGGCCACATCTCCTGTGTGATAGGGCTAGGGAAGGGGGTTTTCAGCTCCTCTGGAGCTCCTCCAGTGCTTTCCCCTGCATGCTGCCACCAGTTGCTTCAAAAGGGCTGCACACGGCACTGTCAGTCTATTTGGGAGCCCTGCCTGTCCCCTGTGACTGCCTCATGGCTAGCGCATGCTGCATTCCCTAGCTGTTCCTCCTACAGCTGGCCAGCTCCCCTCATTCTCCCCAGCTTAGCTAGTAGTCACACCTCATCTGCCAATCAGGCTGCTCCACTGTGGTCGGGTGGGGGAGGGGAGGAGCCGAGAGCACATGTGCACCAGTGCACACGTGTTGCTGCTTCAGCATCCGGGCCCAACTGCCATAAATATGTTCATCTATAGTCTGAAAAATTCTATTATACATCAGTCTTTCTAATAATTTATAAGTTACACTTAATAAAGTTATTGGATGGTAGTTCTCCACTTTATTGGGATCCTTACTAGGTTTTACTATTGCTATTATTTTCATCTGATTAAATAAGGCTAGTCATTTTCCAGTTTCCAAAATAGTGGTAAAAAGAAACTTCCCCAGCCATTTACTGGTTTTTGGGCCGCAGAATTTTAAGAATTCTGGGAATAGCTCATCCACAGCTGCAGCTTTGCCTTCCTTTATGGTTCTAAGAGCATTTTGCATCTCCTGTACAGTAAAAGGTTGGGAGAAGGAGGCAGATGATGCAATGGAGTGTTTAAACATGATTTTACTTGACTTATAAAAAGTTTGTCAGTCAGAGCCTTAGACAGGGCAATAATGATTGGCTATTTTTTCCAACCTAATGTGGGTTTTGGGTCTTGAAACTTCAGTGCTAAAGTCCCATTGATGTAATACAGCCCAGGTCTTCCTGCTTGAGAGGGTGAAATTAAGGTTTTCCATTGTATGTAACCACTTTTCTCTTTGACCCTTGTCCAGAGATTGTAAAAGCTCGATAGGAGTTGTGAAATCACCATTTTCTTTAAATTCCTGATAATAAAGATATTCACTGTCTTCATTCTACCCTAGAATGTATTCTTTTCTAAATCCTCTTGAGATACATCTCTTAGCTGCTCCTTTTATTACACCCTCAAATCTCACATAATTTTCACTTGTGGGTTTTATCCATCTTATGTTTAAGTCTGTTTGTTTAGTTAAAAAATACAGTCAGTTTATTAAAGTTCCATCTGGGCTTTGGAATTAATTTGAATTCCAACCGTATATAAAATTGTCCTATGTTGACAGTGTGGGAAGTTGTCAAGAACCTTGTGGTGTATAGGAAGGCTGTGTTGTTGGAGTTCTGCATCATGAAACACAAATCAGGTGCATAGTCTCATTGCCAGTGGGCTGAGTGAAAAATAACTCTATTGTTTGTGTCATAGACTAATACACAGTCATCTCTCTCCATCCAATATAGAAGTTTAATTCCATTTTGATCACAGTGGCAGTATCCCTATAGACTATGTTAGCTATTAAAGTCACCTAGGATGATGCTTGGGTGATATAATGGAAGTGAGGCAGGGGTTGGCCATGCAACAGCATGTGGTTTGTACACATTAAGTATTGTCATGTCATACATTTGGACTGAGACTGTAAATGTCTTCAGTGCAACTTGTTGAAATGACTCTATTGTTGCCAATGTTATTTTTAGTATAAAGTGTCACAACATAAATAGAATGATTAATGGATGCATCCAGTCTGAATCCAGAGATCTCCCCCTATTTTGTAGTTGATGATAATCAGCAGCATGAGTTTGAAGGGCAATGTGGCCGGGTCAGGGTTGAGTAACAACTTTTCCTTCATTGGGGATCTTTTGCCATGCCTTGATGTGATGGAAGAATGAAAAGTAAATTCCCCAATGAAAGATAGTATCAGAAATCACACAGAGAAGCTGGTAAAAGTGAATGCATTTTAAGTGATGCTCCCTGTGCGGTAGAGCGTTCTACCAGCTGAGCCCATCACCTGTGCTTATCCCTTACCTGTACTCTGGCAGCTCCAGCTCCTATAGTTTAGTCCTTATCTTTTTCTCTTCTAGGTTGCCTCAGATCCCTCTTCCCCAAAATGATTCTGTTAGGGTAATTGTATTTGTATCTTGGGGAGCACTGGATTTTCAGCTGAAACAAGGCTTTAATCTGGGGCCCAGCAAAAGTTGCTGACCACAAGGCAAAATGATATATTAAAAGTAACATTGCGAGATGCTTAGGCAAGTAGTTTTTAACCATATAGTAGTGTTGTAAAATATATAATCATTATATAAAAGAAACAGGCTATTGTTAGAAGGAAAAGTAGACTTTGCTTATGAATACTTATGCTAAGTAGCTATCTTAATTGTGTCAACCATTTTCTGGAAAAAGCAGCAAGTAAGTCTGTGTGCTGTGAACCAGCTCCAGTAAGGAATGAGATAAGATACAAGGGCCTAAGGAATGTGGAGATGGTACAACATGGGACAGAAAAACAGACTGGAATGTGAAAGATAACACATAACTGGTAACAGGATCCGAAATCAACATATGCAAAAAGGTGAATGGTGATTGGTAAAAAACCATGCATGGAGTCGGGGTCTAACAATTTCCTCTTCCCATGGACCATCCAGGTAAGTGTACCCATCTCATCTCTCTGCTTAGGGCTCTGACCTGGCAAGATCCCTTCCTTCACAGTTCTCTCTGCCTTTTGGGGTAGCTCTGCAAGGTTGCTCTGCCGTGGTTGTACTCTCACCCAGCAGGCTCCGCTTTTCTGTGGCTTTTCTCTGGCATTCCAGTTAGGTTTGAAGAGGCTGTTCTGCCACGGTTGTACCCTCACCCAGCAGGATCTGCTTCTCTGTGGCTTTTCCTTGATGTTCTGTGTAGCTTTGGAGCTACCTGTCTCGTGTCTGGATGTGTCTTCTCTCCTTGTGCCCCAGGGGCAGTGAGTAGCCCCTGCTGCTATCTTTTTATGGTTGCCAGTCACTGTTTCCCTTAAACCCCATCTGGTGTGTGAATTCTCCCAGCTGTGCTCAGTGAGTGATTATCCCTGCCCTGTCCCTGACCTTTTCCCGCCCTCATTTCCCTGGAGACATACTGGTATGGCCGTAAAGGAACATGGTCATCTCTAGACCTGTTATAGGCAAGGATATCAACAAAATTTTCTGACAAAATTTTGGATAATGTTCACTTTTGGCTCTCTTATCACCTCAATATTGAGTTGGCAGATGTGCCGTGAGGTCCTGATGTTACAGATCTGATAAGATATGTTAATGTTCACTTGTCCTTGTGATCATTTGTGAGGAAGTCTAGAAAACAGTTTGGCATCATCATGTTGTAGACTATTTAGCACTACCCATGGTGCACCATGAGGAGGCAGTCTACATTATACCACAGATCACAAATGAAATAGTCAGACTGGCAAACTCTTTGCTACAGGGAAGATTTGGCAGGAAGAGAATCTACACTGGCTACCACAGATCACATGGAGCTTGCAGGGATGCTGGTAAGAAAAGTGAAAATAAGAGATACAGGCAGTCCTCTGACTTATGATACAACTGGTTCCTGAAAACTGCATCTTAAGTCGAAACGCTGTAACTCAGAACTGATTTTCCCATAGGAAACAATGTTAAAAATGGAGGATTTGTTCCTGAACCAAGGCCTGATACCCCACTTTCACCAAAAATAACCCAAAATTTTTTACTCAATCAATTATAGATGAGTAATATAGCTACATTATTGTATTTATATTGTAATTAGTAATCATGTTGATTTGGAAGGACTCCTTTGAGGTGACTTTGCTGGACTTTTTGAAGGGCTTTTGTTTGGACTTTTTGAAAGGTGCTTGGCTGGAGTGTTCTCAGGAGTCTTGGCTGCAGGTTTTTCTGGAGTCTTACCTGCTTCTTAAAGAACGTGTCCAAGGAGTTTGGACAGTTGTTCTCCAGGGAGATGGTGTGCCGTCACATCTGATCAAGTGTTGTAAAGTTGAAACTGACATCAGAAAGTTGAAATAGGGTGCAAATTTATAGATGTTGTAAGTGTGAAATGTTGTAACTTGAAACTTTTTAAGTTGAGGACTGCCTGTATATTTATTCCTACAGATTGTCCTTCTTGACCAAGAATTCTGCTAATATCTCCTAATTTATTTTGAAGTGGTGCAGGGACTATATTTACTGTAGCCCTAAGACAATAAATATGCCACATCTGATTTTACAGAATGGTATTCTATTTTCAGGCATAAAATACTATTCCACTGAAAACTTCAAGGAAATTCCTTTGGTTTCCCAAAAGTTTTACTTTAGAACATTCTTCAAGTCCCCAACCTAGATTTATGAGCACCTATCACATTTGCCATGGCCTTTACAGTTTGTCTATTTCTAACATAGTTCTGAGATGTTTATTTAACATGCAGTTGGCATTTTTCCTCTCTCGTCAGTCATAGAAGTAGATTTTTACTTTTAAGATAGTTAAAACTATCTTCTGCCAAGGACAGTGCTTCCTTGAATTAACATCCCTTGGGGCTCACTGAAGTGACCATTGCTTTTATTGTCTTTATCTCAACCATAAGAACCATGAACATTCCTTGGCACATTGCTATCCCTCAAGAACATTACTTTTTAAGCAAAATCTGCCCTAGATATGAAATGCTTCTTTGGTAACTTACATTCTGTACAAGTGCAAGTATGTAAACAAAGTTATACCTATGTCATCAACAAAAGAAAAATTCTGTATGGACAGTGGGGCAAAAAGAAACCTCCCTAATTTTTTCAAATCTTTCTGGAAATATGAGCAGTGGACAAAGAAATATTCTTTTTCATAAAGCATCATTAAAGCTTTGTTGATATGTTGATTTGGTGGTGAGAAACCTGTGCTGCTCGGTATTTTGGCATTACTAGATACAAAAAAAGGACTGATAAATAGGATTGCTGCAGCTTTATTTTATCTTCATAGATAGCAGAAAATAGCTAATTTGTGATTTGGGTTTAAAATTTCTGTGTTTTGTTAGGGAATGACTCATTTCTTTTTTCTACAAAGTGGAACTCAATCCCCAAGAACTTTTTGAGAAAAGAGAAAAAGAAAAGAAAAGTATCAGAGTGGTTTAGGATGTTGTGTTATTCCATTACCTAGCATATTAAGTGTATTTGGCATCACTTTATTTAAAAAAATAATAGAGGCACACGGGAGCTACAGAAAGATTGTGATGGAGATATGTTTTAAAAGAAAAGTAAGGGAAGGAAGCTCTGTTTAATGAACAGTTTAGTCCTGTGAAAATTCTCAAATGATAGATTTTCACTTTGCAAACTTTTTGACTTCTGAGCCACCTTTGTCTTGGATTACTAAAATGCTCCTTGCCTGCTCAAGGGTTTTGGTTTGGCCTCATTTATGCAGCAGAACTCCTTGTTACAGGGCAATTCAACTATCCACCAGAGGGTAAAATAATCTTTTTTTTCCAGTGTTGCAAACAGCAAAGAGTAAGATAAAAACATGAAAAGCAGATCTGGCAAGTGCAGTACAAATTATTAATTCAAAGCAGAAAGTAACAAAGAGGGGGAAAAATCCCTGAGTTGAAGTAATGGCCTGATTTTTTTTTAAGAACTGAGACATTTTAAATTGAATTCTCCTGTTTAGTGCAGATTGAGCAATTAGAATTACACCAGATATTTCAAAAGGTAGAGCTAAAACAGAAGTCAATACAGTAGAACATGAATATATTAAGCATCTATTTACAGCAAAGATATGCTAATTTCTTGAATTTGAGCTGATATGAACACAGATATTTACCCAAATGACTACATTAGTGATAAACACGATGACTTCCAACACAACATTCATTTTAAGCATGAGTGGGCCCATCATCCTTCTTACCTGGCCAGCCAGGTTTCCACTACCGCTCCGTCCTATGTAAAGACTTTCAGGAAAACACTAAATAAGGATCAACAGGCAACAAGTCTACTCACTTCACATTGCATTCTGAAGCGTGCAATCAAAATCCTACATTGTGTAACAAGGCAGGCCCCAAAGGCAGCTTTGTTTCACTCTAGTGGCTGCCTTGATCCTGCCCACCCACTCTGGCCCCTCAGAGTCCCACTTGCTACACCTTAATATTAAAAGTGAAGTGGGGAGGCTGCGCTCAGAAGCCAGTGAGCTCAGGATGCTCTTCCTACCTGGCTCCTCCTAATGCTCAACTTGGCTGGCTTGATTCAGAGCCCTGACCCCGCCATGCTGTATCGCTCCCTAACAGGGGCTCTGGACTCACTGTACAACCTCTCCATCTTTGAGGCTCTGGCTCCAACTACCCTAATTGCCTTAAGGGCTAGAACTGGGCCCTTACAACTCTGGTTATGGTCCTCAGACTACATCCACTGCCCCAGGACCTCTCGGACTATAGGCCCTTGGCTCTCTCTCACCTTCTGCCCTCTCAGGGTCTCAGGATACTCACACAGTCTTTTTAGCTGCAGGCTCTAATCCCCAGTTTTCAGTCTTGTCCTCCAGAACCAGTAGTGGTGCCTCTCTGGGTGCACCCAGTAGCCTCCAAGACTCCCCTACCAGCGATTCCCATCCCTTTGGTTTTACATTTAAATACAGGTAGAAGCAAACTGCTTCAAAACTGAAATTAACCCCCAGCCTGAGTCTGTGTCACACCACAATGATAAAGCATAAACATACAACAAAAATAGCTTAACCTTAACGTCTGATGCTGTTGAGCTTCCTTGAGTCTTCCTGTGGTATGGAGCTCCTTCCCTGGGGCAGATCAGAGCTGAAATGAGGCCTCAGTGATGGTTCTGGCCTTAAGAAGCCTGTAAACATACTCTTCTAGGTCAACTGACCTGCTACTTTCCCACCCGGCCTGTCCATCCTAGCCTTGATTGTGCTTTTTGTACCTGGGGAAAGCAGCCATTTTTATTAAAGACCTCTCCATGCCTAACAGTTCTTCCAGGAACCTAGAGTGAGCCAGTTATTCCCTAGTTCCCTCCTCTTCGGTAATGGGGTAAGGGTCCCATTACACATTGACATTTTGTGACATTCCTGTCATTGGCCTGCCCCCCATGCTGCAAAAGCCTCTCAGCAAGATTTCAGTGAGGTTCAGTTTCCATGGTATGAGAAACAACAGGTCAAAAGAGCCAGCATGTCTATATTTTTACTTACCCTATATTCATTCCACGTAATCCATCAGGTACCAACAGTAACTATCCATTGTAAGAGACAGCCGAGTTAAACAGCTATCCAGAAAAATCAACAGCAATGCTATATGAAATATTTTAAATTATGGAGAGAATCACAGAGTAGAGCTGGAAAGGACCTCAAGAGGTTTAGTCCAAACCCTTGCCTAAGGCAAGATTATCCATATCCCTGCAATCCAATAGAATCCAAAATCTAAACTCTACAAAACTACCATCAACCCTGACAAAACACAGACACAATGCCCTAATCTGACACAGGTAAAGCAATGGAGCCAATGTGCTTCTATAAAAGATTGTCAATATATGTTCAACAGATCCCAGGCAGAGGGCCATGCCATCCCTTACAGAGGAAGGCAAAAACCTCCACAGTCTGTACCAATCTGGCCATGAAATAAATTCTATCCTGGCCCCGAGTCTGGCAGTCATTCTGACCTTGAGTAGAGGGGCAAGACCCTGTAGCTAGGAACCTCTGGCTTTGATCTCAGCAAGAGCATGAGCCCAGTCAAAATCCCGTGTTGGCTGTAGTCAACACCCAGTGTCTCTAAGGGAGGCTTAAAGCCCCCCTGACATGTAACAAAAAGGAGGGGAGGGGCAACAGTCAAAATCCAGAAGCACGGAAAATCCCCATAGTAGAACACAGACCTACACTTAGATCATTCCCGACCAGTCACTATCCAACCTCTTTTTGAAAACCTTCAGTGATGGTTAGTCCACAACTTCCCTATGCAGTCTATTCCATTGCCTCACTATTCTAATAGTAAAGAAATTTTTCCTGATAACCAATCTAAACTTAGTTTGCTGCAAATTCAAGTCATTGGTCTGCATTCTCCTTTCTGCAGCAAGAAAGAAAAACTGCTTTCCCTCTTCTTTATGGCAACTCTTCAAGTATTTGAAAACTGCTGTCATGTCCTTTCTTAAATGCCTTTGCTGCCCACTTCTGGACCCATTCCAACTTCTCCATGTCCTTTTTATAATGTGGAGCCCAGAACTACACACAGTATAAGGCCTAATCAGTGCAAGGAACTATTACATCCCAAGTCTTGCACCTAATGTTTCTATTGATGCATCCAAAAACCACATTCACCTTATGTGCAACTGCAGCTCACTGCAGATTCATATTGGGCATGTCTACATGAGATGCTATGTCACCATAGTGATGAGCTACAGCAATGTAGCTCATTGCTACTGTGACATAGCATCAACAAGCATGAATCATAATACCACCACTACTGCACAGTAGCTTGTTGCTACTGTGAATTAAGGTCAGAATTGACCCATGCGGTGCTGGGTCACTGAGTATGTGTTAAGCCAGTGCTAAATGACTGAGCAATAACAACTGTGCAGTCGGGCTCACATGTAGACGTGCCCACTGAGTTGGTGATCTACAAAGACTCACAATTCCTTTTCCATAGAGCCGCCATCCAGTCAGGTGTCATCCATTTTATATTTGTTTTTGATTATTCCTCCCAAGGCATAGCACCTTGCATCTGTCCACATTGAAATTGATCCAGTGAGCTGTAGCCCAGCTTTCCAATCTGTCAAGATAATTCTGAATTGTGCTCCCATCCTCCAACATGTTCACAATTCTTCCCAGTTTTGTGTCATCCACAAACTTACTCAAGAAATTTTTATGCCAGCATCCAAATAATTAATAAACATACTGAACAGCACTCAGCCCTGGACAGAATTTTGTGGGACTCCATGCAAAGCCTCCTGCCTTTATGACACAGACCCATTACCCTTTGCTTGTGACTATCGAGCCAGTTATCTATCCACCTTATAGCAGTTTTTTCCAGCCCACATTGCTCCATTCTTTTGTGACAAGGTCATGTGAAACCTTGTCAAAAGCCTTGCTGAAATCTAGATACACTATACCCACTAAATTCCCTTTATCCACCCAAGTCAAAAAAGGAGATAAAGTTTTTTACATGAATTTTTTTTCAGAAATCCATGCTGGTTGCTTGTGACCAGTCTCTCCTTCTCCAGATGCTTGCAAATGTCCTTCCTTAAATATGCTCCAATAACTTCCCAAGTATTGTGGTGAGACTAACTTGTCTGTAGTTCTTCCAGTCCATTTTTGTTGTTGTTGTTTTTTTTATAAAGGGGCACTATGTTGCTCCTTTTCTAGTCCCCTGGTACCTGGCCCATTTCCCATGACTTAGTGAAGATCAGTGCCAAGGACTCTGAGATATCCTTTGCCATTTCCTTCAGTACCATGAGATTAATTTCATCCAGCTCTGTAAACTTGAATTCATGCAGATCCATCCAAACCTCTCCAACTGTCTCTTTTGTCATCTCATCCAAATGCCCAATGCTCCATAGTGATCTAGGAGCAGTGGAGCCTCAAGCCTGTGCCATTAGGAATGTGTACAAGATAAATTCTGCTTCCTCAGAAGAAAAAACTTCATAGAAACTCCATGAACTGAATCTCAGTGTCCATTTGAGTAGATTATTTCTGCCTAAGGGACCACAAGTCTTGTTTATTTCTTAAGTTATTTACAAATAAGTGAAAGCATGAACTTGAACTTGCTACTTGAACTTGCCATCTCCTTTTTGCATCTTCTTTCTGAAAGAAGAATTACAAGGCAAATTATATACAGGATGTAAATTTTGTTCTCATATTTTCTGTAACTATAAGCAATACTTCAAATGCTCATAGATATTTTACATGAGAAGGTAGTTGCAGGGACTAAGGCTACATAGACATATTCTAATGACTTCAGGTCTCCTGGGTTTATATTCCCTGTAGAAAAACTTTCCCAGATATGCCTGAGTCCCTGAACACCCTAGAGTTTGCAGTGCTGACACTGCACAATCAGGGGGCCTCTGTGAACACATCTCATCATGTTCTGTAGGCTCTCTCAGTCTGCCTGGCTACAGATGGCAGCAATGAGCAGGACAACTTTGACTGGCTGACCCAGACTGATCAAACAGGCGGGCACACTGTACATGTGTGTAGTTTAAAAGGGCCTGCCAAAGGAAAAAATCTCCAGAGAGGCTTAGGGAGCGGCACAAAATTCATGGGTTCATCATGCCCCCACACCCCAAACCCCCCCAGTGACCCCCAACTCCTGCAGAGCCTCCCCGCTGACCCCCAGCAGCAGCTGGAGGTAAGTGGGGCCCATGGGGGAGGGGACTAGCTCAGCTCAGCTGTGGGAGGCAGCTAAGTAGGAACTGTGGAGGGCCTCACCCACCCCAGCCCCTGCTTGGCCCAGTCCCTCAGGGAGACATGCAACTGGAGCCGTTTGAACAGACTGTGCAAATAGGCATGCTTGTCTGCCTGACGCATGAGTTAGCATGGAGTTTGTGCAGCAGGGTGAGCAGGAGGGCCTGAGGCCCTGCCTGCGAGCCCCCTAGGGTAGACAGTCCCAGCCATAGCCAGTCTACCAGCAGCATGACATGGATGGGCATGCACCACACCCTGAGGATCCCCTTGGGGTCTGCAGCCATCCCCCCCCCCCAGCACCTCAGAGACCTCCACCCAGATGGAGCCTATGGTTCTGGGCTCCACACAGACAGAGCCCCTGGCTCTCAGCTGCGGGGGCTGCCTGACACTTTTTCAGGCTCTGGAGCCTGGGAGCATGGCCACCTCCCCTTGTGGGGTCTGCTCCCTTTTGGGGTCTCTGGTGTGCCAGCTGGAGGAGCTTCAGGCCACAGTCCAGAGACTGCTTGTCATCAGGGACTGTGAGCAGGAGACAGACTCCTACTGCCAGGCCCTTCTCCCCCAGGAGACAGAGGGAAGACCACAGTCTCCCTCCAGGACAAGGGAGGACCTGGGGACCTCCCATTCTGTCCAGCCACGGGGTTGGTTCAAGGTGGTCAAGGGCCCCAAGGTCTGCCACACCAAGGCCCCTGCCCCGCTGGAGCTTTGCAACAGGTATGAACCTCTTGCAGCCCCAGCAGAACCTGCTAAGTTGCCAGCTCTGACAGGCAACACAGGCTCTAGTGTAGTTATTGCCCACACTCTCCCTAAGACAAAATGCAAAGTGTTTGTCATGGCAAACTCCATCCTGAGGGGAATGGAGGGGGCAATCTGCCTGGGAAGTTTGCTACTTCCCAAGAGCCCGTATCCGAGACATTGTGGAGAAGATCCCTAAACTCCTCCAGCCCACTGACAACTACCCTATGCTCCTTATCCATGGGGGCACCAATGACACAGCTCGGAACCCTCCCAGCCAGGTCATGAAGCACTACAGGGATTTGGGACCAGGGTTTAAGGGACTGGTGGTGCAGATGGTGTTTTCCTTGATCCTTCTGCTTTCAGGCTATGGGCTGAGGAGGGAGAGGAGGATCCAGTAGTGAACCAAGGACTATGGCACTGGTGTCATCAGGAAGGCTTCAGCTTCCATGACCACAGTCTGCTCTTTGGTGAGAGAGGCAGTGAGCTTCTGGGAAGGGATGGCCTTTACCTCTCTCTGCTGGGAAAGAGGCTCTTTTCAGCCAGACTGGCTGACCTGCTCCACCGGGCTTTAAACTAAGCCCTCCAGGGGACAGGGAGACTACTGCCTCTGCTGGCCAGCTGAGCAACCATTGCAAATCCAGCAGTCCAAGGCACTTAAGGGAGCCTACCCCTGCCCCAGCCATAGAGTGAGCTCCAGTCAAGGCAAGGGCCCCTAAGGGGACGCTTGCATGCCTATACACCAATGCCAGGAGCTTGGGGAATAACAGGAGGAAATTGTCCTCCTGTTCAACACAAACAAGTATGATGTCACAGAGATAATGGAGACCTGGTAGGACACTCACCCACGTGGACCATGGGTATAGATGGCTATACCCTGTACAGGATGGATTGAGTGGACAAAAGGGGCAGAGGTGTAGCTCTCTATGTCAAGGAGAGCTACGCATCACCTACAAGCCAACATCAGCATCCAGGGTGGATGACTAGAGACCCTCTGGGTTAAACTCCATGGGGAATACAGCACAGGAGATACAATGGTGGGAGTCTACTACAGACCTCCCTCCCAGAATCAAGAGATTGACCAGGAGTTCACCAGGGAATTGGCTGAGGCTGCATGCTCCCGGTCCATGGTTGTCATGGGGGACTTCAACTACCAGGACATCTCATGGGAAGAGCGCTTGGCCAAATCCAAATGGTCGCAAAGCTTCCTCACATGCATGGATGAGCTCTATCTGATTCAAGAAGTCTATGGGCCAACAAGAGGCAAAGCAATGCTTGACCTGGTACTGGCAACCAGGGATGACCTAATCAGCAACTTAAAAATCAAAGGGAAGCTGGGCGACAGCAACCACAAGCTGATCACCTTCACCATCCGCCAAAAAGCTGTCAAGTCAGTCAGCAGTACAGAGGTCCTCGACTTCAGGAGAGCTGACTTTGTCAAGCTGAGGAGACTTGTCACTGAGGCCCTAAGGAACCTTGACCCCAAAGGGAGGGGAGTCCAGGAAGAGTGGTTGCTCCTGAAGGGAGTGATCCTAGATGCACAAACAGGCTATTCCATCTTGGAGGAAAGGCAGCAAGAGGGCACAGCAGCCTCCTTGGCTCAAGAAGGAACTAGCAGTCCTCCTGCATCTAAAAAGACAGACCTACAAAGGATGGATGACAGGATCCACCTCCAAAGAGGAATGCTCTGCACTGACCTGGACCTGCAGGGAGCAAACCAGGAAAGCCAAGGCTGCCATGGAACTCCAACTGGCTACAAATATTAAGGACAATAAAAGTCCTTTGTTAGATATGTGGGGAACTAGAGGAAACAAGGGCAACATTGGACCCCTGCTAAACCAGAAGGGACAACTGAGAACCAACACCCATGAAAAACCCAACTTGCTAAATGGCATCAGTCTTTCGCAAGTCCCATTGTATGCCCCTGCCCATTATGGGACAGGGACTCTTAAGTGAGGGTGATTCTTTGCCCTCCATCAATGCTGTTCTCATGAAGGAACAGCTTGAGAGGCTGGACACCTTCAAGCCAGCCAGCCCTGGCAGTTAACACCCCAGAGTATTCAAGGAGCTGGCCTGCATCATAGCTCAACCCCTGGTACAGATCTTCAAGAGGTCCTGGTGCTCTGGTGAAGTGCCTGATGATTGGAAGCAGGCCAATGTGGTGCCTATCTTCAAGAAAGGGAGGAAAGTGGATCCGGCTAACTACAGGCCCATCAGCAAGGTCTTAGAAAAAATCATCAAAGAGGCCATTCTTAACAGACTGGCTGATGGCAACAACCTGAGGGATAGCTAGCATGGATTTGTTGCGGGTAGGTCTTGCTTGACCAATCTTATTTCCTTTTATGATCAGGTCACCTATCATCCGGACAAGGGAGAAGAGATTGATATCATATATCTCTTGACTTTAAAAAAAGCCTTCAGTCTGGTATCCCATGATCACCTCTTAGCAAAACTAGTCAACTGCAGCCTCAGCTTCTCCACGATCTGCTGTCTGGGGAATTGGCTCCATGGTCAGACCCAGAGGGAGGTGGTTGATGGAAGTCAATTGTCATGGTGCCCTCTGACCAGTGGGGTACCTCAAGGTTGTCCTTGGACCAATTTTGTTCAATCTCTTCATTAATGATGTGGACATTGGAGTCAGAAGCAGACTGGCCAAGTTCACCGATGATACCAAAGTTTGGGGTAAAGCATCCACACAGAGAAGTAATCCAGGCTGATCTTGACAGGCTCAGGAAATGGGCGGACAAGAACCTGAAGGTGTTTAACACTGAAAAATGCAAGGTTTTCCACCTTGGGATGAAAAACCTGCAGCATGTCTATAGGCTCGGCAGTGCTACTCTGACTATCACTACGGATGAGAGGGACTTGGGGGTCAGGACTGACCACAAGATGAATATGAGCCTGCAATGTAATGCTGCAGCTATTAAAGTGAGCAAAACTCTGTTTGCATCCATAGATGCTTCTCATGCAAATCCCAGGACATCATTCTCCCATTGTACTCAACCTTGGTGAGGCCTCAGTTGGAGTACTGCGTCCAGTTTGGGCTCCACAATTCAAAAACAATGTGGAGAAGCTTAAGAGAGTCCAGAGGAGAGCCACGTGCATGATCAGAGGGCAGGAAAACGGACCTTCTAATGAGAGGCTGAGAGCTATGGGACTCTTCAGCCTGGAAAAGCACAGGCTCAGGGGCGATCTGATGGCCACCTATGAATTTGTAAGGGGTGTTCACCAGGACCTGGGGAAATGTTTGTTCACCAGAACACCCCAAGGGATAACAAGGTCGAACAGTTTTAAACTGCTGCAAGACTGTTTCAGGCTGGATATAAGGAAGAACTTCTTTACAGTCCGAGCCTGCAAGGTCTGGAATGGCCTGCCACTGGAGGTGGTTCAAGCACCTACTTTGAACGCCTTAAAGAGAAACCTGGATGTTTTTCTTGCTGGGACCCTATGACCCCAGCTTACTTCCTGCCCCTGGGGCAGGGGACTGGACTCGATGATCTTCCGAGGTCCCTTCCAGCCCTAATGTCTATGAAATCTATGAAATCAGCCAGTGTCTCTCTGCAGCACAATGTGGGATTGTGAAGAGGGTGTGTTCTGCTCCCTGCTCATAGCAGAGTCCAGCCCAAACAACACAGTGTCTTCTGTAAGGGTGGAAGAGGGAGTGAGAAACAAAGCACCCTTCGATGCTGGAAGGCTATGCTGTGAGCTCTCTCAGAAGGGCAGGTTGTACTTATATTCTCTTTCCCAAAAGAAACTTTCCTAGGACCTATTTAACCCTTGTTGTTCCCCAGGTTATTATTTCTCCATTTTTGCCCTGGGATAAAACTCCTGAACATCTGTACACTTATGGTATCTCCTGGGAAAACAGTAACTCTCCCAAGAGAAACTAAATGTCTGTACCTGGCCAAAGTGAAAACATGTATAAACACGTCCTAACTTGGAATGATGCCCCCCGGTAAAATCTGACAGTTCCCTTTCTTATTGGTTACCCTATGCTAGATACATACACCTCCTCCTCGTGTGTGAAGCTAACACATCAGAGTAGAGATGGTAGCAGCACATGGGGTAGCAGCAGTGGCCAGGCTGCTGTTGACTGTGGCAGCTGCTATTTTTATATCTACCCTAAATTGGTGCCCAGAGCTGGTGCCCCACTCACTGTTCCTCTGTATTTATGCCCTTGGTCAGGAGAGGCAGCTATATAATACAGATTTAACACAAACAGAAAAGTGTCTTTGGATCCTTTTCTAAATCCTGAATCACAAGACTCCTTTTAAATAACTAAACTATCATATTTCATAAGAGGGCATGTAAACCTACCCAGGTTTAAACATAAAAAGCATGTTTATCTTAGATCAAAATGTTTTTCATACACACACCTGAGTTTTGGGACACATGATGCATATGAACAAGCAGGTAGAAATAAAAGATTCAGGAGCCCAGAGGATCAATGGCTCACACTTAAGTCAGAGGGACCTACATCCCATATCAGCATTGTGAGCTCTCATGAGTATATAGCACAAGCCTTAAAGATTTTAGGAAAGCCAGTGCAATAGAATCTCAGCTTCTGGTTTTAAAAACCAAATATCTAAAGTTTTTTATCCTAATTTTTGTAGAGAAAAAGTTGAAAACATGGACTGGGCCAAAAGTTTAGAGGCAAAATAAAAACTCCAGTGTAATTCTGACTAATAGTGAAATATTGCCACTTCTTGCTGTACATATAACACAGCTCTCTGTAAGGTATTTAGCCTAACAGTGTTCAGCTACATTTAATTAATTCCCAAATACAAGTGTTTCCCTGCTGGAATGAACCCACCAACACCCAAGCTACTGGCATGCAAAGCTTAGCTTCGTCTTAGGGCACCAAAGAAACACAATACAAAAAGAGTTGGGAATTTTGGGGGGGAAAAAATGTGTAGCTCCATGGAACAGCTCAAGACTTTATTCCAGTCCTTGTACTTTAGTTCTAGTAACCCTTTGCTTCATGTTATTCTAAATGCAAGGAACAATGGCATTATGTATGATAAAGGGTATATCAGCTGCAGATCAGTACCTGATTTTCCACTCCATTCCATCATGTCTAGGTCAACTGTGAGCACGTCTACATGTGCAAATGCTCCATGGTGGGTTTACTGTACAGTAAATAAGTAGGTGTCTCTATGTGTGGGGAAGTTAAAGCAGATTTGCTGTTTAGGCCAGCAGTCTGCTCCTGCCCCTACTGGCCCTGCAGCAGCCCCCTGCAACAGCCAGGGGGTGGTCTAGGACCCACCTTGGTGCTAGCCCAGGAGCTGGTAGGGAATACAGGGCTATAGAATCATAGAAAGTTAGGGTTGGAAGGGACCTCAGGAGGTCATCTAGTCCAACCCCCTGCACAAAGCAGGACCAGCCTTAACTAGATCATCCCAGACAAAGCTTTGTCTAGGCAGATTTTGAATACCCACAAGGACAGAGCTTGCACCATCTCTCTGGGTAACCTGTTCCAGTGTTTTACTACCCTCCTAGTGAGAAAATTCTTCCTCGTATCTAACCTAAACTTCCCATGCTGCTACTTGAGACCATTGCTCCTTGTCCTGTCATCTGCCACCACTGAGAATAGCCTAGCTCCATCCTCTTTCAAACCCCTCTTCAGGTAGTTGAAGACTACTCTTAAGTTTCCTCTCAGTCTCCTCTTCTCTAGATTAAATAAGATCAGTTCCCTCAGTCTTTCTGCATAATTCATGTCCTCCAGCCCCCTCACCATTTTTGTCACCCCCTACTGGACTCTCTCCAATTTGTCCACATCCTTTTTGGAGTGGGGAGCCCAAAACTGAACACAGTACTCCAGATGTGGCCTTACCAGTGCTGAATAGAGGAGGGAAATCAATTCCTTTGACCTACTGGCAATACACCTACCAATGCAGCACAGTATGCCATTAGTCTTCTTGGCAACTAGGGAACACTGCTGACTCATATTCAACTTATTGTCCACTTTTCTGCAGAGCTGCTGCCCAGCCAGTCAGCCCCCAGCCTGTACTAGTGCATGAGATTGTTGTGTCCTAAGTGCACAACTTTGCACTTGTTCTTGTCAAACCTGATGATATTCCTTTTGACCCAATCTTCTACTTTGTCCAGGTCACTCTGAATCCTATCCCAACCTTCCAGCGTATCTACTACTCTCCCTAGCTTGGTGTCATCTTCAAACTTGCTGTGGGTGCACTCTATGGCATCTTCATGTCATTGATGAAGACAATGAACAAAACTGGCCTCAGGACTGGCCCCTGGGGAGCTCCACTTGATACCGGCTGACAACTAGACATTGAGCCATTGAGTTCTATTCTCCAGCCAGTTTTCTATCCAGTTTACAGTCCATTCATCCAGCCCATACTCCCTTAGCTTGCCTGCGAGAATGTTGTGGGAGATCGTACCAAAAGCCTTGCTAAGGTACACAACATCCACTGGTCTCCCCATATCCACAGAGCCAGTCACCTCATCATAGAAGGCAATCAGGTTGGTCAGGCATAATTTCATAGTTTCATAGTTAGTAGGAGTGGAAGGGACCTGAGCAGATCATCAAGTCCGACCCCCTGCCATTGCAGGAAGGAGTACTGGGGTCAAACGAACCCGGCGAGGTGTTCATCCAGCCTCCCCTTAAAGACCCCCAAGATAGGAGCCAGCACCACTTTGCTTGGAAGTTGGTTTCAGATCCTAGCCACCCTGACAGTGAAGTAGTGCCTCCTGATGTCTAATCTGAATTTACCCTCTGCCAGCTTGTGATCGTTATTTCTAGTCACTCCTGGTAGTGTTCGGGGAAACAGGGACTCCCCCAATGCCTGCTGGTCCCCTCTGACTAGTTTGTAACAGGCCACTAGATCCCACCTCAGCCTTCTCTTATGGAGGCTGAACAGGTTCAGGTCCCTTAGCCTCTCCTTGTAGGGCCTGCCTGTTGCCCCCTGATCATGCGATTGGCCCTCCCCTGGACCCTCTCCATGTTGTCCACATCCCTCTTGAAGTGCGGCGCCCAGAACTGGACGCAGTACTCCAACTGCGGCCTGACCAGTGCCGCATAGAGGGGGAGGATCACCTCTTTGGACCTGCTCGAGATGCATCTGTGGATGCATGACAAGATGCGGTTGGCCTTCCTGACTGCATCCCCACACTGCCTGCCCATGATTTGCCCTTGTTGAATCCATGCTGACTGTTCCTAATCACCCTTTTCTCCTCCAAGTGCTTAGAAAGGAATTCCTTGAGAATCTGCTCCATGATTTTTCTAGGGACTGAGGTGAGACTGACTGGTCTGTAGTGACCTGGATCCTACTTTTTCCCTTTCTTAAATATATACATTATTTTTGCCCTTTTCCAATCATCCAGGACCTCTCTTGATCGCCATGAGTTTTCAAAGATGGTGGCCAATGGGTCTGCAGTCACATCAACCAACTCCGTCAGCACCCTCAGGTGCATCCCACCCAGCCCCATGGACTTGTACACAGCCAGCTTTTCTAAGGAGTCCTTAACCTGTTCTTTAACCACTAGGGGCTGCTCACCTCTGCTCCAAATGGTGTTACCCAGTGCAATAGTCTGGGAGCTGCCCTTGCCTGTCAAGATGGAGGCAAAAAAGGAATTAAGCACTTCAGCCTTTTCTTCATCCTCTGTCACAAGGTTGCCTCCCCATCCGCTAAGGGATTCACACTTTCCCTGATCCTCCTCTTGCTACCAGCATACTTGTAGAAACCCTTGTTACCCTTCACATCCCAAGCTAGCTGCAACTCCAAAACTCAATTGTGCTTTGGCCTTTCTAACTTCATCTCTGCATGCCCGAGCAATGCTTTTATAGTCTTCCCTAGTTATTTCTTCAACTTTCTACTTTTTATAAGCTACCTTTTTGTAATTTAGTTTACTGAAGAGTTCCCTGCTAAGTCAAACTTGTCTTCTGCCATACTTGCTAGTTTTCCTGTCAATTGGGATGATTTGCTCCTGCACTGTCAGTAAGGCTTCCTTAAAGTACACCCAACGCTCCTGGACTCCTCTCCCCTTCAGTTTGGCTTCACAGGGAATCCTGCCCATGGGTTCCCTGAGTGAGTCAAAGTCTCCTTTTCTGAAGTCCAGGGTCCTTACTCTGCTGCTCTCTATCCTTCTTTTCCTCAGGATTCTGAACCCTATCATCTCATGGTCACTGCTGTCCAAGTTGCTACTATACTCCCCACCAATTCTTCCCTGTTTGTGAGCAACAGGTCAAGAAGAGCGTGGCCCCTAGTTGGCCGCTCCAGCACTTGTATCAGGAAGTTGTCCCCAATACACTCCAAAGTTATCTCCTGGAGGTGGTTGGGACATTGCTCCCTGCCCCCAGGAGCTGCCTACTGCCAGGGTGGGCTGTGCCACAAGAGCCTGGGCAGGGATAATGTGCCTCTGCCCCAACAGCAGGGAGCTCCCAGCCCCAACTTTAGGGCTGGGAGATAAGAATCAAAATTGCAAAACAGGGGCTGTGAGCTCCCTGCTGCTGGGCAGGGGGACATTGTCCCAGCCTGGGCTCTGGTGGCAGAGCCCACCCCAGAGGCAGGCAGTTCCCAGGGGCAGGGAACAATCTCCTGCCCCCTGCTGCCCAATAACACATTTGCTCCTGGTCACCTGTCTACACGTACCACACTGAGCAGTAATTTCTCCTGAGTCAATTTGGTACTTGTATTTACAGGTAGCAAATTTACTCAGGAGTAGAGCAAATTACTGAGCAGTAAGCACCTGCACATACATAGTAACACTTACTGCACAGTAATTTGCTCTAATTTCAAGTAGAACATATGGTGTAGATGTGCCCTGTCTGTACCAGCACAGGCAAAATGCTACCAGATTAGAATGGAAACATTTTACACTTTCTTCAAAAGGTATAACAGAAGTTCAGTAAATGTTAGGGAATAAACAAATGAAAACTGCATAGTACCAGTGGTTGCAGACTAGATGCTATTTTGGGGTGACAAAGAGCATTTTCATTTTTCTCTCACTTAAGATCTTCAAAATACAGCCTAGCAGCCTGTCAATTTTTACCCTGCCAAAACAAACCTTTTTGTGGAATGAGAGCACTGAAACCACTTGAATGGTGATTAATCTCAGCAGCCAAATCTGGCTTCAGACATTACATGGAATCTTCAAAAACAGATGATTTGTCTGCACCTTGGCTTTTGGGGGAGGTGGGTAAAAGAAATACATGCTCCTTTGCTTGTGGGGATATTTTCTTGAAAGTGTACAGAGGCATGCACCAGAATTAACTCTTGTCAGTGTAAATACCAGCATAGGACACTATCATTTACAAAGACTAGGATGACAAATTTCTCCAGTCTCACAACTGAACACTATTCCTCCCTCCTCTCTCTGGCAGGCTTAGCTGTCTCTAAGCTCCAATCAGATAAGCATATCAGAGAGCATGCCCTTTGGCAGGAATATATCACCAATGCTGCCTTCCCACTGAAGACGGGACAAAAAGCATTCATTTTACCAAACTAACAGGATGCCTGGGACAGCATTTAAAATTGAACTGTCCTAACAAAAAGGGGGCCTATGATTACCCTAACAAATACTGTAACAAGAAATCTTGTCCTAGAACAGGGAGATATTTCAATAGTAACAATCAGTATGTCAATAAAATATGGTCAGCTTGTCTCCCTTCAGAAGGTCCTTAACTCAGGCTATGTTAAGTCCACAACTCAATTTCCAGGGTGCATTTTGAAGGGGTAACAGCAAAATTCATTATAACTCCCGCAAATTGCATTTTTCTCTTATTCCTCATTCTTCAGTATTTATTTCTGTCAAAATGTTGTAGGAAAAAATAATTCCTAAAAATAAAATAGTTGCAGTTGATACTAACCTCTTGCAAGGATGTATGTGAAACTTTAAAATGTAGCAGAACCACACCAGTTTAATGAATGACATCCAGAGCAGCCTGCAAACACCTAAGCAGGCATTACTTTGCTTTTGTCACTACTGATAACACACTGACTACTGATAACATAGGGCCACATGACTGGAAAGACTCTCATGGGAAACAGGACTTAAAATGAATCAAATTGTGTTCATACTTATAGGATTACAGAATTTGTGCTTGTAATGACCTTTAAGGTACAGTATTAGATTATTTACTTATGCATGGATATTACATTTGACCAGACAGTTTGTTTTGATTAATGGAATAGAGAGATGAGGAGAAAATGAACAGAAATCTATTTTGATTAGGAAACATGCTCTCCTTCTGACAGGTAGGTAGTTGCAGTGTAATCCTTCCTTTTGGACGAATTCCCTTCTACATTCCCTATTAATTAATTTTGAACTGTGATCATGTGGAACATAGGGAGGGTTTTGGGGGGGGTTCTTTTTTTACCCATTATTTCTTTCCAGCCTAATTGCATCCAATGCATAGTCTCTGGCTAGAAAGTGTTTTTATTATTTTATTTCAAATACCACAGGATTTACTACACAAAAAAACTTAAATATACTTTTGAAAAAAAGAAACATCCTTTACTTTAAAATATTCATTGTGAAATATTTCCTTCCTACATAATTTATATACCAAATAAGATAAGGAAAAAAACCAGCAACAACAATATACGTCTTGGTTTTAGAGAATGGCAAACTACTACAGAATTCTGAGTAGTACAGAGTCAGCTTTGTTTTATGGTAAGGACATTTCTATTTTACTATTGTCATACATGTGGCACCATATAACACACACACATGAGAAATGCAGCTCCCATGTATTAAAATCAAATGGAAATGTTATAATGTGTGTAGCATGACAAAACCAAGATATTGGCTAGAAAACAAACAGTTGAATTCTGACTCATGGAACAGTTTTTAAAAGGGCAAGCTAATGGATCTATACTTCTGTTGATCCAAGTTAGTAGGTTGTATTTACAGATGATATGCACTCAGTTGTCCATATGGAGAAATAATGATTCCAGATTCTGGTTCATTATGGGGATGTACAAACATCATAGTGGCAGAGATGCCAATTAGAAAACTCTGAGTTTGTATTGTGAAAACTGCATCTTTTTTGCCTCACTCACAGGCACAGTCTAATTGACATTAGAACATTCTTATTCCAATGCAGCAAAATATTTCAGCATGTGCTTAAACGTTAAACATGTAAGAAGGCACAGTGAAGCCAGTAGCACTATTCATGTGCCTAAAATTAATCATTGGCTTAAATGCCTTTCTGGATTGGGGCCAGACAGCACATCACCTCTCAGGAACAAGCCCTGTAGAAATAAGATGAACAGAATTTAGTGCTTGGTGTACAAGTGTATAGGCTTGGTAGACTGATTGTAGTAGTACTATTTCTGTTATAATTCAGTGTAACTGAAAAAATTCCAGGCTAACTTTTTCATTGTAAGGCCCCACTATGGGTAGCCTTTTGGAGATACAGTAACGGATATAGATAGAAGGGGATACAAAGCCACTCATTCCCTGACACACAAGTCTGCTGCTTGCATCCTGCTCATATTATGTATCCCTGAGAGCATGGGGCTCCTAAAGGAGGGAAGATAAAAGAGAGCCACAAAAGTGAGCCTGTTCCTCTCCATGCATGTTCAATCAGTTGCATAGGGAGCCATTTTCCACCCTACCAAAGGCCAAATGTGGCATGCAATTGAGTGGTTGGTAGTTAAACCCGTAAAACAGGAACAGTTATTCAGGCAAGACACTTGAGTGCTCACTACAGCTGACTCCCTTAGTATCTATTAAACTTTCTGAGTTCATGCTCAGCCCTGT
>NW_017728992.1:25224494-25230414 GCF_001723915.1 Gavialis gangeticus | reverse complement strand
CCAGCTAACAATTCCCTTCAATTGGAGAAGGAGAGTATATACCCGAGTATACCTGGGCTACTTAGGTATGGGTAGTAGGGCTGTGTGAAACAGCACCATTTCATTTCAACTTCCGTTTCACAATTTCAAAGGGACAGTTTTTAGTTTCAATGTTTTCTTTCATTTTGAGGCACTGTTTCATTTTGTTTCATTGAAATGGAGAATAGGTTTAGGTCAGAGATCAGGAGGCAATATTTTACAGTTAGGATGGCCAGATTCTGGACCCAACTTCCTAGGGAGGTGTTTCCCGCCCCTCCCTTGGGTAAATTCAAATAGAAGTTAGATGATCACCTGTCTGGGGTCTTGTGAACCCAGCATTCATTCTTGCCTGTGGAAGGGGGGCAGGATAGGTGATCTATTCAGGTCCCTCCTGACCCTAGCTACTATGATACCACTATGATACTATGAAACTTTCATTGTTTCAATGCTGCTTTGACATTTTGCCCATAGGCTATAATGGGGAATCATGAAACTGCCTATAACTTTGTCATGTCTTGCCTGATTCAAATGAAAATATCAGGAAAGGTAGCCCCTGCTGAGGCCACAAAGGCTATCAAGTTTCAATGAGCTAGGTGAAGTGGATTCTGGGAAACTGTACCTCAAACTCATGAAAGCAAAACTCATGTCACTTTTAAGTGTGAAGGTGTGGGGGGGGGGGGGGGGGAAAAAGGAAGGCATAGTACCCCCTGACAGGGTCATAAAGCCTGCCAAGTTTCAAAGAGATAGAACCAGGGGTTTCTGGGAAACTGCACCTCAAGCTGCTGACAAGTAAAACTCATGACATGTGTGACTTGGCGTATGTGTTACAGTGCACCCTCACTGGTGCTGTGGCCACTACATGACACAGTAGTGCCCCAATGAGGTCTCCTCCTCCATATTGTGCCCCAATGAGGTCTCCTTCTCCCCTAAAGCCTCATTCCAGTCCACCACTTTAAATAACAGCAGGTAAACACTACACCACAGTGGCACTAGCATCTCAGGCAGCCAAAATGTCACATTTCTTTCCATTCCTGCAGGAGCTTCTTCTGCAGCAGCTGCCAGAGAAGTCTCCCTGCCAGCTCCAACCCTGGGGCTTAGATGTGCCCAGGGCCCTGCCTCCTTCTGGTCAGCTAACCAGGAACAGGTGCTGGTCTAAGGACATGGCACTAGCAGACAAGGTTCTTTGGGTCAATCTGATATCTTTTAGTAGACCAGCTGAATAGTTGGAGAAATATATCTTAGTAAAGTTTCAGTTTGAAAAAAACTTTTTCAGGCTGAGGAAACCCCTGCAGTTTGTCTGTGTGTGTGCTGGTCCTGGATGGAAGGAATAGTAAAGAAACCAGAGGATGGCATGCAATGCAGGCAAGACATCCAGTCAGTAAAAATGGAAATGGAGGTGTCAGGAGCCATGTGAGCCGGTTCTATGCTGGCTCTTTAAGCAGCTGTCAATCAAGCTGGGCAGTGGCCAGTTGATTACATCAGCTGGGGCCACCACCACAGGAGTTTTAAAAACACTGCCAGAAGTCAGGCAGGGGGAAGACCATCTGGGAGAACACCGGAGAACATCAAGAGTCGACATACCAGCAGGAAGGATCCCCACGACCCTGCCCCGCGGTAGAGGAGTGAGAGTAGTAGCTGGCATCTGGCTGGGAACCGGCAAATCCCAGCTCTAGAGCATTAAAGGCTCCAAAATAGTAATTCTCCTTAAGAGAATTGACTGTGTCCATCGACTTGGATCCTGAAGCCGGCATACTAGGCCTGAGGGTCAGCGTAAGGATTAGGGTGGTCAGGCTCATTGTCTGAACCTGTGCTGTACTCACTATTGTGGGGGGACACACCCATTTTAGCCAACACATGGGGCATAGGTCTGAGTTGGGGCGATGACATGAAGATCTACATGGCTGGCAAGTGGATGGGGTGTAGGAGAGGTGGAGCCCCAAGAGCCACCATGGTGAACCCATGAGTATCTCATCTTCAGGTCATGGGGAAGGAACACCACTGAGCCCCTCCTTATTTACATTTTCCATCAAGTCATGGTAGGCGAGTTGGGGGTACCCAGACTGGAACATACAGCACCAGCTGGGGTGCCACAGTGGTGCGTTGCCCAGGGAGACTCAGCCATTAGAGGATCAGTGATCCTGACCTGGGGGAAGCAGTCATGCAGCTGAAAGCCACGGCTCACACAGAACTCCTAACCCAGGCCATTCAGGTGATTGGCCAAGTACTGGAAATGAAGGAAAGGCAGAGAGCGCATCAGCAGGAATGGATGCAGCATCCTGTTTAAGATGATTTGGATGACTTGAGATGACAATTCGGAAGCCTACATAGAGGTGTTTGAGTGAACAGCCATACAGACTGGGATGGATTGTTCGCAGTGGGCCCACCAGCTAGTTGTCGTGGTTGTAGACAAAGCCCAGGCACCATATTGGGTGCTATCAAGAGAAGAGGCCCACAACTACAATACCATGAAGGTGGACATCCTGTACAGGCTCAAAATATCACCTGAGAGCTACAGACAGGCCTTCCAAGTGTGGAAAATGAAAGATGCCAAGAGGCCTCACAGCCTCCTCCAGTACCTGTGGGATGCCCTGAATAAATGGCTCCCAGTGAACCAGTGTGACTGGGAGGGGGTGATAGACCAGATCCTAATGGAACAGTTCCTTTGGGACCTGGAAGAAGAGACCCAGACATGGGTGAGGCAACACCAGCCACAGAGCAGTGAAGAGGCCCTTTGCCTTCTAAGGTTTTCTCGGTCTCAGAGAATGAGTGCAGCTGCGATCATGGCTCACGTACCCTGGTTGTGAACCTCGGATGGGATAAAGAGAAGATAGAGCCCCAGAAAGAGCCAATAAGGGGAGTGGTCTGTTACCATTGTGGCAAGACCAGTTATGACACCAGGGAGTGCAGACTGGGCCTGAGCAAACGGGGCCATGGGCTACCATCTGCTCCAATCCCCAAAGACAAGCCCAGGGAAGTACAGAGGGGTGAGCCCATGGACTGCAGTTTTGGTGCAGCCTTGCAGGAGGGAGGCTGGGAGCATCCAGTAATTACAGCTTGGATCAGTGACTGGGCTGTGTGAGCAACCTTGGACATCAGATGCTCACAGTCACTGTTCCATGCAGACCTGGCCCTGAAAACCAGCATGAGGAAGGCCAGACCCCTAGTTATGACCTGCATCATGGGTGGAGAAATGCGCTTTGAAAGCTACTACCTCCTGTTGAGAGTCATGGAATTCCAGGGTGAGCTGAGGCTCAGGCTGGCCCCATCGTTGGCCGGTGAGGTAGTCCTGGACTGTGAATGGAACCCAATCTACATGGTACTAGAGCAGGTAAAAGCAACAGAGGAAGAGAGGAAATGCCTACAGAGAGGTGAGGGCTGGGCTGGGGAAGTGAGCCCCTGGCAAGGATAACATGAGAAGAACAGCATAGACTTGAATCAGGTGGCCAGCATGGTTCAGTCCTGACAGGCCCAGCAGGAAGACCCAGAGTTGCAACAACATGTTGCCAAGGACCCAGGAGAAGTGACATCAGCGAGCGCAGCCTACTATGAGATAAAGGGGGGTCTTCTGTATCTGGTTCAGAGGGGGCAGGAAGCTGGTGCCAAAAGATGTCAACTGGTGGTACTGAGCCCATTCCAATGGCAAATTTGGTGACTGGTACACAACACCCCATTGGGAGGTCATCTGGGGTGCAACAAGATGAGGACATGACTTGCTCGTGACTTCTTCTGGCCCCGGTTGCAAGAAGACATGGATAGGTAGGGTGCAGTATGTCCTGAGTGCCAAAGAGACCAGGACTGGAGGCTCAGAATGCCCTTCTATAACCCATGCTGGAGACTGAGACACCCTTCTCTCGAGTGGTGCTGGATATCATGGGTCCCCTAATGAGTTCCTGTGAGGGGTACCAATATGTATTAGTATTGGTGGACTACACTACACATTTTCTGGAGGCAGTACTGCTCAGGTCAATTACAGCAATCCAGGTAGCAGAGGAACTATTCACGATGGACAGATGGTCCCCTGTCTCTGCATCTTATCTATTTCCTGCCATACTTCTTTTTGCAGCTGTTGTGGAAGTCTCCACCTCTCTCTGATTAGGGTGATCAGGCTGATTGTCTGAGCCTGTCCTGTACTCATAATTGTGGAGCCAGACACCCCTTTTGGCCAATGCATGTGGCATAGCTATGAGTCAGAGCAATGACATGAAAGCCTCCACACCTGGCAAGTGGACGGGGAGCAGGGTAAGTGAAGCCCCAGCAACTACTGCAGTGAACCAATGACTATGCCATCTTCAGGTCAATGGCAGGTGATTCCAGACCTTGGGGGCTCAGACAGTAAAGAAATTCTTCCTTATGTCCAGCCTGAAATGGTCTTGCAGTAGTTTATAACCATTCGACCTCATCATCCCTTGGGGCGCTCTGGTGAACAAACGTTCCCCCAGATACTGGTGGTCACCCCGATAAAATTATAGGTGGCCACCAGATCACCCCTGAGCCTTCGCTTTTCCAGGCTAAAGAGCCTCATAGCTCTAAGCCTGCCACCATAAGGTCTGTTTTCCTGACCTCTGATCATGCGTGTGGTTCTTCTCTGGAATCTCTCACGCTTCTCCACATCCTTTTTGAATTGTTGGGCCCAAAATTAGACACAATACTCCAGCTGCGGCCTCACCAAGACTGAGTACAAGGGGAGAATGACATCCTGGGATTTGCTTGAGAAGTGTCTATGAATGCAAGCCAGCGTTTTGGTCACTTTACTAGCTGCTGCATCACATTGCAGGCTTATGTTCATCTTGTGGTCAATGATGACCAATGATGCAGAAGGTGTCCAAATCCAGAGCTGCTACACCTAGAGTGGTGGAAGCTCCCCGGGTTCACCTGGGGAACAGGTTTGACGCCCTGGCAGCTGTGATGGAGAAAGACAGAGAAATTGCCTCCGGCAGGGACGATGCCACTCCCCACATGACAAAGAATGGGCAGAGAACGAACACCAGCAGAAAGAAGCGCCGGGTCCTCATCATTGGAGACTCCATCCTACGAGGACTGGAAGGTCCCATCTGCTGGCCTGACACCATGATGCGACAGGTCTGCTTCATGCCTGGGGCTCAGATTAGAGACATCACGGAGAGGATTCTGGCCTACATCCGACCTGCAGACCAGTACCCCATGGTTGTCATCCACGTGGCGACGAATGATGCAGCTAGGGGCAACCCTGACTGCATTATGAAGGATTTCAAGGCTCTGGGGAACAAGCTTAAGGAGACGGGGGCACAGGTGGTATTCTCCTCCCTTCTTCTGGTGAGTAGGTGGGGACGGCGACACGAGGCCTGCATTGGCGAGGTCAGCCGGCGCTTATGCAGTTGGTGCCACGAGGCAGGCCTTGGGTTCCTAAATAATGACCCATGCTTTCAGGCGGGGGACTTGCTTCGGTGGGATTGATTTCACCTCTTTCCTAAAGGCAAGCGAGTCTTCTATTCCAGGTTGGATGATCTCGTAAGGTGAGCTTTAAACTAGCCTCACCAGTGGAGGGGACTGCAGGAAGACGAGGAGACACCACCCGAGCAAGACAGGTGACAAATGTGAGGAGTGCCCAGGTAAGAAACAGGGGTCCGACAGTCTTCCAAATCAGGGGGTGGCACACGCAGCTAGGCAAGGCCTTAAATGCCTTTATACCAATGTTCATAGTATGGGGAACAAACAGGAGGAACTCACCCTCAGAATAGCCAGTTCAGACCCAGACATAATAGAGCTTACAGAAACGTGGTGGGATTCATCCCATGACTGGGGAGTAAGCATTAGGGGCTAGAGGCTTTACAGGCAGGATAGAGAAGGAAGGAAAGATGGGGGTGTGGTGCTCTATGACAAGGAGAAATAGTTTCATAGTTTCATAGATTAAGGGTCGGAAGGG
>NW_017728992.1:25216410-25224483 GCF_001723915.1 Gavialis gangeticus | reverse complement strand
CCTTGCTTTTCCTCCAGTTCCCTACATATCTGAAAAAGGACCTTTTATTGTCCTTGATATTCGAAACTAGTTGGAGTTCAGTTGCAGCCTCGGCTTTCCTGGTTTTCTCCCTGCAGGACCAGATCAGTGCAGAATATTCCTCCTTGGAGGTGAATCCCATCTTCCATCCATTGTAGGCCTTTCTTTTTAGCCTCAGGAGGTCTGCTAGATCCCTGGAGAGCCAGGGGGCTGCTTGCCCTCTTGCTGCCTTTCCTCCAAGATGGAATCAAATTAGCTTGTACATTGAGTATCACTCCCTTGAGGAGCAACCACTCTTCCTGGACTCCCCTCCCCCTGGGGTCATGGTCCCTTAGAGCCTCACTGACAAGCCTCCTGAGCTTGTCAAAGTCAGCATTCCTGAAGTCAAGGACTTCCGTGGTGCTGACTGATTTGCCAGCTTTATGCCATATGGTAAAGGTGATCAGCTCATGGTCGCTGTCACCCAGCTTCCCATCAATCATTAGGTCACCGATTAGGTCATCCCCAGTAGCCAGTACCAGGCTGAGCAGTGCTTTACCTCTCATTAGCCAGTAGACTTCTTGAGTCAGGTAGAGGTCATCCACGCATGATAGGAAGCTTTGCAACCGCTCAGATTTTGCTTAGTGATCCTCCCACAAGATGTCCGGGTAATTGAAGTCACCCATGACAACCATGGTCCTGGAGCATGTGGCCTCAGCCAGTTCCCAGGCAAACTCCTGGTCAAGCTCTTGACTTTGGGTGGGAGGTCTGTAGCAGACTCCCACCACTGTGTCCCCTGTACCATGTTACCCATGGATTTTAACCCAGAGGGTCTCCAGTTATCCACCCTGGTCGCCAACATCAGCTTGCAGGGACACGTAGCTTTCCTTAACATAGAGAGCTACACCCCCGCCCCTTTTCTTTATTCGATCTCTCCTGTACAAGGTATAGCCATCTATACCCGTGGTTCAGTCATGGGTGGAGTTGTTGGAATGAGTTTGTGTCTAAGTTTTGTGGAGAGGGAGGGGACTTAGAGCTCTCCCTCTGCTCCCTTTTCCACCCCAGCCAGAAGAGCGGCCCCCTGCCTTTCCAGCATGCTTCATGTTTGGAGTGCTGGAAAATCTGTGTGTTTCTATAATTTAATCTGATTTGTGTAATATATCTAGATAATTGGATATGTATGTGTATTTATGTAATGCATGTATGTTAGGCATTATGTATGCATAAATGTATTTATGTGTTTCTGTATAAATCCTAAATTATAATATGCAATATATGCTGTGCTTCCATGCACAGTGAATGAAATGCACACTGTGAGAGAAAGCAGAGATTTCTTTTCTGGGAGGAAAGAATCAAAATAGACTAACGAAAACAAAAATGGGATTTGGGGGTGAAGCATACATTGAAAGGAATGAATGAATATAATAATAAAATAGAAGGGTATAGAAAGCAAAAGGCATTGATGAATCCCACTTGCTAGGCTAGCAAGGAGGAGATGAATGATAGCCTTTGTTGTCTGACACTGCTGAGCTGCTGGAAGACACAGCTCAGTAACTGACCCTAAGGCAGAAAGCAGTTCAGTTCAAACAATGCTGCTTTTTATGCTGTTTTTCCTTCCCTCTCCCAGAGCACTGGGATTGGAAGAGACCTCAGGGAAGTATCACAGTCACTAGCCAGCTACACAGTCAATATCAGAGCAATCCTTCTCCCTCTTCCCCCTCCCTCTCCTTACTTTCTGTTTCCCTGCAATCAAGCCCAGCTTCAGCTTTGAAACTCAAAACATTCTGGTACACAAGGGGCAGGGCTGGGCTGTACCAGCCCAGCACCAATCACATGCAGGGATAGACAGAAGTTAATGAAGGCACTCTGCTGTGGGCGCTCTGCTGGAGGGACGGAGCTGGGGAGCTCCAGTCCACACCTCCCTCCAGTTCAGGCTGGGCAAACCATTGCCCAGAGATCCCCCTACTCCCTTCTCCCCCCTCCCATCCTGCAGACAGCACCAGAGCTGGGAGGGGTGGGGGATAAAGGAGAGAAGCTGCAGACAGGTAGCTCCTCCTGTATTGCCTCCAAAGTGGAGAACAATCCTCCACTCCCCCAACCCAACAGCAAATGTCTGTTGGGTTGGGAAGGAGGAGGGGTTGCTCTAACTCATGGCACTTTCTGTGAAGTGCCTGATTTAGAGTGGGGAGCTGGATGTCTGTCAGTGCCTTTAGTGCTATCTTTTTGCTTGTGCAAGAATTCCTTTTTCCTGCCTGTTCTAGAAACCATTCATGTTGTTGCCCTCCCAAAATCCTCTGCTGGGAAGCTAAAGAAAATCCACTTTCTTCCCACAGCTTCCAAAATATTTCCCACCACAAGGCCCCTGCCAGATGCCTTCTCAGATAAGTAGGTCTTGCAGCACTTCCAGAAGACATTCAGTTTCTGGCAGACCTGAGGGGAAAGGAAGTTCCAGAGATGAGGGCCGACTACAAGGAACAACCTCCCACCTTTTCGCCAAGTAAACTTGGCACATACATGATTCCTGAAAGAGGCTGCTTTTGGTACTTTGTGGATGTAAAGGTAAAGGAGATTAAAAACTTCCTTGCCCTGCCACTGCTATGTAATCATGCTTTAAAAAGCATCTATGCTTCAATCAGGTGGCTTCAGCATATGTTGAGAGCCTCTTGCCTTTTAACTGTTTACCTTCCTGCTTCACCTGTCTCAGCTTCTCTGTGTATCAGGGGAACTGTGCCACTATGGGGGGAACAGACATATGTGTGTCACTGTGTCTATGGCTAAGGTCAGCAAGCTATTCCACACATGAACTAGACCATTAATAAAGTAGCAGAAATGTCCCCTAGGGAGTTCTGGAATCCTGCTGGCTCTGAGTCTCCAAGGGTGGACCAACTACCTGGTCCCTGGACAGGAAACTATGCCTTTAGGACTTCCTTGACAAGATGCTTTCAAGACTCCGCCAGTAAACAAGGTTTTTGTGTTCAGGCAAGTTTAATACAAGCTCACACCTGCCCTGGCCTTGGATTCCTGAGCTCCCAGCTCAACGTAGAGAGGTATCCCACTAGCATTAGTCACCCCTGTGGGGCTGGGGGCTATTGCACTCCATGCAGTGTTTGTATAGTCCAATTCTGAGGAAACTGAAAAGATGTTAACAGAATCACAGGCTGCTTGCAGCTCAGATAATATTTACCTGCCTCATGGCTGTCTTTGGAAAATGCAATTCACAATCAAGTATAAACAAGTTTGAAATGTGTACAAGTACAATATATCATAACTGCATGGGATTCATCACTGCATTGGACTATTCATATTCAGTTACATGCTCAGTTCATGTGTGTAAAAAGGCTAATATCTTGATTCACCAGGGCTTCCCAATAATTTTGCATAGATTAAAATAGCTGTGAAAAGTGCAAGGCAGAAGAGAAATGGGCCACACTGGCAATATCCCACTGTTGTGTACCTTTTTCTTGATGATTTTGGACAAGTTTTCCCTGTCACACCCTCAGTTGGTTACTGAGAGATATAAATGAAAATGGAAATAACCAATCCTTATTCAGAGAGATTTTTAACGGAATTCTTATAACTGAGAAAGAAGTAATAGCTTCTGTAATGGAACCAAGCTGCTCCTTCATTGATTAAGAATTGCCTAGAGGAGATTGCTTTCATTATCCCTTTGCAGATTTAGCCACATTTTTTAAGTTCTTTGTTCAGGAACTGGACTTCTTACACAAAGTTAGTTAATTCTAATGGAGATTAGCTATTGAATGGCACAATTACAGTTACATAACTACATTTTGTGAAGTTCATATTTTTTCCATGTTCTTTGTGTAGCGAAAACTCCAAGGGATTCTCTTACCTATGAATTAGAGATTTGATTTCAGTTCCCTGCTCTGTCAATAACTTCCAAGTCACTTAAAGGCAAGTTGACCATATGGAAATCCCATAAATCAGGGACATAATCTGGGAAATCTAGGACACTGCCCCTCCCCCTCCCACCCCCAAGCACTCACAAGTAAGCAGAAATAGGGCTGCAAGGTGCTTTGCAACACTCTGACTACTGGCCAAACTACGTCCCACACCACTGGGTTTCTGGGATGCCCATTATAATTCCCAACAGCTGGCTGGGAGAAGCCTTTGAAATCCAGGGCTGTCCCAGCTAAAACAGGACATATGGTCACCCTACTTAAAAGGGCCTTCATTGCACATTACATGAAAGACATATTAGCTGCATTTAAAACATGGAGTCCACACAGTCAAGGTGGGAAACACGTACTATTGCATGACAGTAATATTAGGGTTTTTCAAACAAGGAGTATCCCCAAGCAGTGTTAAATAGCATGTTATGCCATTGTGGCACTGCTCCACAGAGATAATATCACTGATGCTCAATGGCTCCAGTGCTGTCCCACAGCTGGGACTCACCAATAGCTGACAAGGATCCAATTCAAGACTCTGATGTGGGGGGATGGACCCAATAAACAGTTGATTGTTGACTGCACAGCCAGCTACAGCCCTATCCAGAGGATTGAAATTGTAGTAAGGCTTAATGTGAAACTAGTCAGAGCTAACTAATCAATTCTACAGTAAAGCATCACAGTTTACACATGCACCAGTACTAGGGCACACTAAATTAATTAACTCTGCTGTAAGATAGTACTGTTGTAAACACTAATATCTTATGGCAGAGTAATTAAGTGTAATGTACATGTAGAAATGTATGTGTAGAGGGTGACTGGGACTGGCTAGGTCACAAGGGCTCTAAAATGCTGGGGTGGCCTGCCACCTAGCCACATGGCTCTGCAGATTCTGCACCCTCATATCCCAGCCAGCCCCTCCACTACCCAACACCACCACGTGGAGCCCAACACTGATCCCCTGAGCCTATTGCTAGCCCAAGACTTCTTCACCCCAGTTCAAACTGTTGCTTTCCTGGGTGCACATATAGACGCTTTGCTCAGGAACAGTTAAATCTGGCTCAAACAACTCCTGAGTTTATTGTGTTGCATTAATTGAATGTGTAAATGCACCAATGGTAAACACGAGCCCATGGGCAATAAATTCTGGTGCAAACTGTGCCACAATTTATTACTATAGGCTAAATGCATGTGTAGATGCATCCACTATGATCTAAATAAAGAACTTCCTAAATGTAAAGTGTGACAAGGTCCTTAGGCTCTCTTTTCTTCAACTCCCAACCTGCAAAACAAGGGTAATAATACTGTCTACCTTGTAGGGCACGGGTGTCAAACATACACCTGTAAGTTGGATGCAGCCCATGTGGAGCCAATCTGATGTACAGGATGGGCCAGGTGCAGTTGACCCTTCATGTGGCACAGGGTGAAACCGGGGCATGCACTGCATGTAGCACCAGCATCAAACCAATCCTGAACACTAGCCCCATGGCTAATTCAGCCATGCTGGAGCCAGCCCACAGGGCTCATCCAGCTGGGTGTAGCATGCAGCAAGCTCCCTGTGTTGGTCCCTCATGCCACATGCAGCACCCATGGTGCCAGATCCAGCCCACTCTGGGGCTGGTGCTGCTTGCAGCAGGTGGGCTGGACCAAGTTCCATAGGCACTGCCCACAGCAGAGAAGGTCAGCACAGGTAGGCCAGCACAGGTGGACCTGCAGGGCTGGATGAGTTAGATACCCTATTGTAGGGTGTGTGAGAATACACTGAAGATTAAGAGGTACTCAGATTCATTGGTGATAGGGACCTCATAAGTAGTAGAAAGTAGTTCAGGATGCAATAGAAGAGCCCATGGAAATGGAGATTCACACAGTCAGCATTAAAATTTATATACTATTACTACATGAATTAAGCCAAATGCAGTTCCAGCTCCAGCCCTATAGGACAGCCTAACTGTTTGGCAGTAGTATCATGTCTATAAATAGTTTATAATAAACAGAGGGCTTGCATCTTCTCCATTTCTGGAAGCCACCAAATGAGATGTGTATACTTCAAACTTTCATATTATATGATTAGCATAAAAAGAGCTGTAAGTGGGGTGTCTTTGTGTTATCCAGCTCAAGTAAAGAGCCTGACAAAAATGTCCTTACTCTGGAAGGAAGGGGCAGAAACAGAGAGTAGTCACAGTTTTGGAGAAAAGTGATATTATGCTATGGACTGCTATCTTCTATACTAATAAAAACTAGATCTAGTACCTTAAATTCCCTTCTACTCATGGAAGAAGATAAAACTCCTCCCTGGCTTGAAAATCATATTTATTCATGCTCAGTATGTTAAATCTACCAGGAAATACCTGCAATTCAGTTAGACACTTAGTAAATAGAAAGGATTGTACATAAGCAGAGAATTGAAAATGTGACTTACTATAAACTGTAAATGCAGTTCAAAATACTTCATCTGCAAAAGTCCCACAAGAAATGTGTCCATGATTGTTGTACTCTTCTGCAATGAAAACCTAAGGAAAGACGCTAGTAGCATTCAAGCATTATAGATTTATGATGTATCATGTTTCACATCACAACTATTTTAGATCATGGTAATTGGGTGTTTTAAATCTTTATAGTTAAAAATCAACTGTTCTCTATAGTAAAATATGTTGGGGGAAAAAAACCCATGTAAGCCTCATACTAGGGAGAGATATATGAAACATGCTAAATGCTAAAATAGGAGATAACCAATAAAAAAAAACACAGCTCTAACCAAAACTAATTTAATTCCCTTTTTCCCCTTCCAACATACAATAAAATTCAGAGATTAAGATTACATTAAGGTTTTAATAGTATTCCCCAAGCATTAATTACAGTATATAAAAGCAAGAAATACCTAGAAACCAGTGTGGGAATCCACCTAGATCTTGAAAATTGAAAAAAAAAATCCCCCAAAAAAGAATGAAACAAAAAAGGGAAGTATAATATATGATATATTTCTTTTTGTGGGTATTCTATGAGAGTCCTGCACTTCTTTGTGCCTTTGGTTTACAATTTTCTGTCAACTGTTTCTCTGTAACCATAAAGAGAACAACATCACAGGAATCAAAAGAGCCAGTATCCTGTGTACTGCACATTTAATATTCCTTAACACAACACAAATTTTATCTTGCACTACAGATAAGTTTATCTAGCATTAAAAATATGCCAAGAAGTAAAAAACAGTATTAACCTGACTTGATTAAGGATGACAATAAATGTATAATATGTTCATTTTCAGTGAAAAGAGAATTAAACCCCAACAATATTCAAACAAGATCAAGCCTGAGTTGAGATAATCACTTCCAGCTTTTAACACATGGTAATTTTTCCCCAGTTTTTTACTTTATTAGCTTCCTTCCAAAAATTCCCATTGCTGACATTCTTCATAAGAATACAGCCTTTTACAGCTTTCTTTCATTAAACTAAACATAGGAAATTAAATGCAAACACCTCATTTATTCACTTAGGGCACTTGTCCACGTTACACCTCTCCTGTTTCCACGTTACACGTTCCCTGTGTCCATGTGACAAAAGTTGCCTTTAAACTGCCTAAATCACACCTGCAGATCCACGTTATCAGCTGATTTTATCATTTTAGCTTTGGAATTTTTTGTGGTAATTTAAAACACCTCCAACATGTTTTATTTTTAGCTCCTGAATTTCTTCCATGAGGTTTATTTTTATTATTTTAAAATTTACAACGTGGAACTGACTTATGCCCGAAAACATGATTTCCCCTGCTTTGCAACTATTACACCACCAAGTGCCACTTAGGTTCACTTGTAAATCTACAAAAATCCATTGAAGTCCATCTTATTTCTCCTGCACTGATTCAACCGGATGCCAGGTGCTAATCTTTCAATTTTTTACTGATTGTATTATTACTTATTTGAGATTAATGAAAAATAACATTTTCAAAAAAAAATGTTCCACCTTTTTGGATGCACCTCACTTCTGGCTGTCCTTTTCCCCACTGTGCTTCTGCTTATCAGAGCTGGCCAGCATCAGCCTCATTCCACCCAGCCCCCCAGCTTTTATCTTGCTCATGCCCAGAGTTGGGGGCACCCTCATGTTCCTCCCAGCAGTGCTACTATCCCCCACCCCTGCTGTGCTGCTGTTTATCACAGTGAACTGGCTGAGAAGC
>NW_017728992.1:25203582-25211410 GCF_001723915.1 Gavialis gangeticus | reverse complement strand
GGGCACCCTCATGTTCCTCCCAGCAGTGCTACTATCCCCCACCCCTGCTGTGCTGCTGTTTATCACAGTGAACTGGCTGAGAAGACAGCCTCAGCCTCTCCAACTGCACCCCAACTTTTTTTTCCCCAAACTCCTGCTGGCCAGCCAGCCTCAGCCACTGCTATTGAATTTGGCTTCTCCCCAACTATTTTGCTGCTCCTTTTCCATCCCCTTTTCATTTTTTCAGCTCCAGCAAGCACACAGAAGGCCGTATTATATTCAAACAAATTTAATAACATGAGTTAACTTAAATATTAACAAATGAATACTTTAATTTAATCACATAATTTAACTTTTACAAACAAAGGAAACAAGAAAGAAAGCAAGAAAGCAAGACAGAAAGATTAATTTTCTTCTTCCTCCCTCATGATGCTCCTCTGCCAGGTTTGGCTCCTGCCAAAAAAAAAAAAAAGAAATTTGTATAATGTGTAGTGTGTCAGGTTGCTAAATATGAGAATCCAAGCACTTGGACTTTCTTATCACAGGACATAGCTGTATTTTAACAGTTCTTTCCATTACATACATACCTAAGTAATGAATCTGTATCCCCATTGATACCAGTCCTCCTCTGTCTGTGTTGTTGCATCTCTGCTGTCAGGCCTGCAAAGAGCTGTCAGGGGATATGACATTGAGCAGTTACCCAATTCCAAAAATTCAACTCCAAATTGCTGTCCTTGTGCGAGCTACCCCACCATCCACCAACTTACCACTATCCTGGACTCTCCTTTGTCCCTGGAGCACCGGTGTCCTCAGCATTTCCACTGGCATTCCCACTAGTCCCATGCTGGGAAGGTAGTTGTGCCACAGCATGTACACAGTAGTATGCGCTACAATTTGGCAGGCTTATATTACCCGTGGAGTGGATAGGGAAGTACCCCAAATGGGTGCCGATGCCTTTTGAGTAGTTTGGCACATTGGGCAGCACAAGGCCATCTTGCAGCTTTGATAAATGCCCTCAGCCACAAGACACTAGCCTTGGTCATGCTGACCTCAAGTTAGCTGTCACCAGCTCTGGGTTTCATATTATCGGGTGCCTCCCTGTATCACCCCACCCAGCATCACAAAAGATTTTCACCCAGCTTGTTACAGGACACCTTTCAAAGTCCTTTTGCAATCCTTTATTTCTATCAAAGATTTCAAAAAAATTCCTAAAGTAAGTAGAGAGAAAAGAGAGATAGATTATGAACCTAACCTGGTTCACACACCCCCCACCCAGCCCCTGATAGATTGAAGTGCAATCTGCTTTGCAAATACTGGGTTGACAGTACATGAGGGAGGGAGAAGCATACAAATCATAGAAAACTCTAGTCACGAGAACCTGCTCCCCCACAGGATGCCTCCCTCCTGCATCCTCACCAGGTCACATCAGCATCCTCCTCATCATCATCATCCCTGAAGCACCTTGGGGCTCTCCTCTTGCAGCTACAGGAGATATGGTTTTTCTTTTGGAAGAGATTGGAGAGGTTTTTTTGGGTGGGCTACTCTCAATGCTGCTCCCAGTACCTCAGCATTCATTAAACTCTAATAGAAACTCCTGTCTGAACCTTTGATTCCCCATCAAAATGAGATCAACCTTCCAATTGAATTCCTTAAAACATTGACCATGTCATTACTAGTGCATTTCATAACCTCCAAATTGGCTTCCTCACTACGCTTTAACACACTGAACACATCTTTCAATTTGGATGTCATTTCTGCACTCAACAAAGCTATGTTTCCAGACACTTCTGTCAGTAGATGAAGAATACTTTCCTTAGCTTCTTGTTGATTTTTTCAACAATTACATTGACATCGAGCATTAGCAGCTGCTCTTGAAGATGAAGATGAAGTGCCTGTCCACAGACAAAAAGAACGTTCTCATCAGTTCTTTCGATAAAATTAAAACTCTGTAAAGAACAGTAAGTCATTCTTAAATTATTTTAACAGGACTGCCACTTCAAGAATTACCACTGACAGCCTACAGTCTCTCACCCAACCACCTTCTTAAGGCTGTACCCCCAAAATATTCTTCCTGGCACCAGAGCATGTACCTACTTCCCAGGATGCATGTTGAAACAAGTTTCACCTCCCCAACTGCACGCCCACACCTGCCCCCCTACAAATGCGTGCCCACCCTGCACCAAAAACCAGCTACCTCCACAGGTGGCTGTGGCAGCCAGCCCCTTCTGCAGTGGCCCTGCTGGAGGTGAAAGCCTGGAGCTCCGCTCCTCCTGGAAGAAGATACAGCCCCATAGGCACATGCAGAGTGCCCAGATGCAGCACCTGCCACAGGGAACGGCATCGTGTTCTCCCTCTGCCCCCACCCCCCAAATTTATAAGTGTAAAACTGAAAATCCAGAACACTAATACCAGTACTGTTACTTACAAGTCACTGCTCATGAGGATAGTGGGGTCTCTGTCTCAGGATTCTGCTGTTGCCTCCCTGACACGGTACTCCCTTTGAAACCTGATGAGTCCTGCAACACAGGGAGGATTGAGTTGGAGTCCTCTTCCTTATCATGAACAGGAGAGTTATTTCTTTCACGTATCTGTTGAGCCTCATGGGTGTCTGGTACCAAAGCATGTGGGTTGACTAGAATAGAGGGGAAGAGGAGGAGGCTGATTGTGTGGAACTTGCAAAGTAGGCATGGTTTGACAAGTACTTTGGCACCAGGGAGTTTCTAGTTTCTCATGATGCATACCTTTTGTCCCAAACTCATTCATGCAGGCTTCTGAAGAATCTCTTTTAAGGATGATAGACAGCTTGTTGTAAAGTAGAATCATTGTACGTGAGGCACCACACCAAGAACTATTGTCCTTTATGCAATGGAAGGCACACTTTAAGGCCTTCATCTTACTGCAACACTGTTCCCAGTCACGTTCCCAGTTGTGTTTGATGCCAAGTTGCTCTAATTGTTCAGAAATAGTAAACATGTTTATTCCTGTGGCTTCCCAGTTGTGTCATGACACTCCTTTCACTCCAAATGTCGATCAGTGCCTCAACTTCTGCATAAGGCCAGTTTGGTCCCTGTCCTTGTGAAAGATTCATCATGTCTTCCAAAATTTGACTTTTCTTGCTCCCCTCCATGGCCAGCAAAATGGTTTCAGTAGCTATTGACATGTAAATGACAGGAGTGGTTTCATGCTAATCTAGGAGAGTAACATTTTGCAGACATTTGAGACAGAGGTCACTCAACAGGCCAAAACCTTTGCGTATCCTGCTTGATAAAGACAATGTCTTCCTCAAATCCTGAGAGACTAAGGAGAAAGCAGAGGTTAATCTTGAAGGCTCTTGAACATTCTCATTTCAGGCATATGTTTCTACTTATGAGATTCAGCAACTTGATGCACCTCTGGTCTGGTATTTTAAAACTCATGAAAAGCCAATTTTGCAGGTTTGCTGTGAGGAGGGTGCTGTTATTTGAAGTGGAGAAGCTGCTCTCACATTGCAACAAACAGAAAGACAATAGTTGCTTCCTGGCCGTACATCAAGGGCAAGCCTCATGAAATATGGGCACACGAAAGCAGCTCAGACTGGTAGGAAAGAATAGTCATGTCAATGTGGAAAGATGATCAGTGGCTGGAAACATTTGGAATGAGCAAAGAGACGTTCTTCTACATTGTTAGTTTGCTGATCCCACACATCCAGTGTCAGGGCACTGTCATGCAGAAGCCCATCAACCCGGAGAAGCATGTTGCCATAGCCATCATGAAACTGGCCACTCCAACAAGCCTGTACCATGTTATGAATCAGTTCAACATGGATCCCTGCACTGCTGGGAGGGTCATCAGTGAGGTTTGCCAACTGCCACAGGACCTGGCAGCAAACAAATTCATAAGTCTAAGTAACCCCCATGCAGTAGTGGAAGGATACTGCAAAATGGGCTTTCCTAACTGTGTGGGAGCATTTGATAGCATGCACATTCACATCCTAAACTGATCCCAGGACAACCATTCATTCATAAACAGAAAGGGGTTTTCTTCTGTGATTCTGCAGGCCATTGTGCACACACGCACAAGCTGGGATGCCAGGGGTCTGCAAGTGGTGAAGCATAGGCAACAGGGAGAGAGGGAGGTAACACAAGTTGACCTTCCTGGTGGAATAGAGGCAAGCCAGGCATGGGCCTGAAGAGACAATCTGGGCAGGGGACCTTTTTAAAACAATAGCGTAAGAAGCAGTGTGGATATGTTTGTTTTGAACTTCTTTGCCTGAGAAGCCCCAGCCTTGGGCCAGGAGGGGGGGAGACAGTTTTTTTGCCTAAGAAACCCAGCCATGGGGCTGGAGCCAGAAAGGGAATTTTTTGCCCGACAAGACCAGCCAGGGTAGCTTTTTTGCCAACAAGCAAACCAGCTTGAACTCCTACATCAACCAGACTGGCTGCTTTCATCTGAAAGATGGCAAAACCCCTCTGCATCTTACCTGTGAAGAGCTGAGGGAACAGGCTAGGATGGGCATTCTTGGAAAAGCTGCACTATAGCAAGAGTGAAGGGGAGCATGTAGGCCAGCACTAACCAGGAGTGCTGAAAGGGAGCCACCAGCCATGGGGAAAGCATAATTACTTGGGATCATTCTCCTCACAAGATACAAAAGAGCACAATCAATAGGTAGGAAACTGGCACCTGGGCCAGGCCATGGTCCAGCACCTCAGATCTTGGGCAGGAAACAGAGAAAGGCAGACAGCAAGGAAGGGAGGGAGGCTGAAACATGGTTATCACCATTAGGAAAATACAGTACCATAAGACCAACACTTCATTCTACTGATTTTGCTGTATCTACTGGACCCAGCACCCATAAATGACTGTGTTCCTTTATATGTGGAGTACACTGAGCCCAAGTAAGGTAATAACATTGTAGTAAAAAAATTGGGCTACATGAAAAGACAAAGAAAAAGGAACATTACATACATGATCTTTGAAATGAGCTAATGAAGCATATTTCAGTAAGTAACTGCTTGGAATAACTTGACCATTTGTAAGTTTTTAGCATTTTTAAATCTTGCACACTGCACTGCAGGCTGGGGCGTGTAGCATCAGCAGGAGGAGCACAAAGGAGGGCAGGCTGGAAGCAGGGGAAAAAAGGAACAAAAAGATACTGATTGGTAAATACTGTCATATTCATATATGAAACAGACATATTAATTTTTAAATTAAGAAGAGATTATTTAAAATGCAAGCTTAGTTGCTGATGTATTCACACAATATGAAGACTCTTCTACAACAAGGCAGAGAGAGGCTAATGGTGAATTCCCATAGACTTTTTAAATATGGAATCTAAAAGGATATTAAGAGTATTGAATAGGCACCTGGCAGTGACATTGCCATCATTTTTTCAGAAGTGGCATCAGGCGACTTTCTCAGGCTTGTGTTCTTCTCTTCTGCCTGCTGTGCTAGACAGTAGTAACATAATATAAAACATAGCATTTGGGAACTAGAAACAGGGAGGAGGGAGAAGTTAAGAGCATAAGAATTTGTATTGTAAAATCACCATGCAGTCAATCCAGCCCCGAAATGGGGGTAGCCCTCCTGTATGCAAGTGAGGGGGAAAGGGGAGGTGGAGAAAGGCAGCTGAGGGGACAAGGAAGGGTAGTGAGGAGGTTCCCCCTCATCCCCTCCTTGAAACTTGCCCTGCTACTGCAGGATGCTGTCAGATACCTAGCAACGTCATTCATGGAAATTAAACTCCATTTACATGGAAGATAAAGTAACCAATGTAAGCCACCCTCCCTCAGGGCACAGCCAAGTGTTTGTTCTCACTTACCTATGTGTAAACATCCCATTTGATTGTGGTACAGGTTGTGGTGTCCTCTTTCAAGTATCATAAAAAGCGGCCTCATCCTGCACTAAAAGGCAATACTACACCCGACATGAGCAGCAAACAGCAGGCTACACTGTTATGGAAAAGGTGCTGTGCCACCCAGGAGCAAGCATCCTGCAGGGCTGAATCCTTGTGCCTCTGGTGTTTTGCCATCTCTCATCCACCTCAAATCAGTCACTACTCCACGAATTTATAGGCACTCAAGTGAAGCTCAGGGGCCACTCAGCCTGCCAGCAGCTCGCTTCTCCCCCTCTCCCCACAGAAGATGCAGGCAGGTTCCACAGGGGAGAAAAAAAAGATTGGGCCCCTCACCAGAACAGTGACAGAAACCCCTCAAATGAAATGGTGGGTTTTTAATCATCACAATTAAAAACCCAACGTTTCAATTCAGGAAACAAAAGACTCATACCATGTAAAAGTGTCCCAAAATACCAGTGTAACTTATACCAATATATAAATAATCTTTTGTGAGGGGTAATTTTACTCCAGAGTGCAGTAATTGGTGTAAAGCAATTGGTATACTCCACTTTTACCTTGGAATAAAGTTTATTTATTTTGTAGTATGCTGTGTGCCATACACTTAGGTAGCTGGAAAGCTACTACAAATCACAGTTTCATAGTTTCATAGTTGGTAGGGCCAGTATATATATTGCAGCATGCTTTAGTTTAGCCCTCTTTAAGCCTGGGCCCAACTCCCCAGCCTTCTGTGGATTGGAGAGTCAGGCCAATTCTACCTAAGTAATGTGTCTACCCAGGTGTACACCTAGCTATTGCTCTGCCCTCACTTCCACCAGTTAAAAAGAGTTGTTAGACTCAGATGACTGTAACAGTCCTTTATTAAATGAGGACATTGAACAGGGATGGAAAAAATACAACCTGCCAAGGGATTCTATCTAGCCCTTGGTGGGTCCCTTGGCTCTGCCCGGCCCAGGAGCAGGGGGCAGCATGGGCCATGGCACATGTGGCTGGTCCCACTACTCCCAGGCGCACAGTGGGGTGGGGTGAGTGTGGCAGCCAGACTCAGATTCCCAGTAGCCCCCACGGCCTGTGTGGTAGGTACTGCCTGTGTGTCTGCCACCAAACATGGTCCTGCTGCCCATCCACCCTGCACACAATGCCAAGGGTGTCTGATGCAGTTAGAGGGTAGGTGGACAGTATGGTATCCATGATGATGGGCCTGGAACCCCCATAAGCAAGGCACATTTGGCTGGGCAGATGGGATAGGTCCACGAACTAGTGAGGAGCAGCATCCAAGATCAGGACAGGTGGGTGGGGGCATGGGGCAGGGATCATGGGGCAGTACTAGCACAGGGCTGAGCTGCAATCTGCTGCCCAAAAATCCCTACCCGTAAAAGCAGCGCCTGTTTCATAGTTTCATAGTTGGTAGGGTTGGAAGGGACCTGAGCAGATCATCAAGTCCAATCCCCTGCCACAGCAGGAAAAAGTACTGGGGTCAAAAAACCTCAGCAAGGTGTTCATCTAGCCTCCTCTTAAAGACCCCGAGGGTAGGAGCCAGCATCACTTCTCTTGGAAGTTGGTTCCAGATCCTAATCACCCCGACTGTGAAGTAGTGCCTCCTGATGTCTAGTCTGAATCTACCCTCTGCCAGCTTGTGACTGTTATTTCTAGGCCCTCCTAGTAGTGCTCGGGGGAACAGGAACTCCCCCATTGCCTGCTGGTCCCCTCTGACTAGTTTGTAACAGGCCACTAGATCCCCCTCAGCCTTCTCTTGTGGAGGCTGAACAGGTTCAGGTCCCCGTAACCTGTCCTCGTAGGGCCTGCCCTGCTGCCCCCGATCATGTGAGTGGCCCTCCTCTGGACCCTCTCCATGTTGTCCACATCCCTCCTGAAGTGCGGCACCCAGAACTGGATACAGTACTCCAACTGCGGGCTGACCAGTGTCGCATAGATGGGGAGGATCACTTCCTTGGACCTGCTCAAGATGCATCTGTGGATGCATGACAAGGTATGGCTGGCCTTCCTGACTGCATCCCC
>NW_017728992.1:25202667-25203062 GCF_001723915.1 Gavialis gangeticus | reverse complement strand
TGTTGAACAGTGTGGGCCTGAGGACCAAGCCCTGCAGAACCCCACTGCCCACATCCCTCCAGGTCGAAAATGACTCATCCACCACCACTCTCTGGGTGCAGTCCTCCACTCAACTAGTGACCCATTTGACTATGTAGGTGTCGACACCACAGTCTCCTAGTTTTTGAATGAGAATGGGGTGAGAGACAGTGTCAAAGGCCTTCCTAGAGTCCAGAAAGACTATGTCCACTGCTACCCCTGCATCTAAGGATTTTGTGACCTGGTCATAGAAGGCCACCAGGTTGGTCTGACAGGACCTGCCTCTAATGAACCCGTGTTGGTTGCCCCTAAGCGTAACCTCCCCCGCTGGCCCCTCATGGACATGCACCAGGATAATTCTCTCAAAAAGCTTACCC
>NW_017728992.1:25195156-25201679 GCF_001723915.1 Gavialis gangeticus | reverse complement strand
ATTCTCTCAAAAAGCTTACCCAGGATCGAGGTAAGACTAACTGGCCTATAGTTTCCTGGGTCCTCCTTCCTCCCTTTTTTGAAGATGGGAACCACTTTGGCCCTCTCCCAGTCCTCTGGTACCACACCAGAGCACCACAAGTGCTTGTAAAGTCATGCCAAGGGTCCTGCAATGACCTCAGCTAATTCCCTCAGTATTCTGGGGTGGAGATCATCAGGACCAGCTGACTTAAATACATCCAGTCCCTCCAGAAATTCCCTGACTAGATCCTCACTGACCCTTGGCCTGGGTGCGCCTCCCCTGGGGCCTGAGGGGGTCCCAGTGGGGGGGCTGATCCAGTCTCTGCTCAGAAGAATGGAGGCAAAGAAGTTGTTAAATAGGTTAGCTTTGTCGTCTGGTGTGATGACCAGATTTCCTAGCGTGTCTTGCAGGGGCCCCACGTTACCTGGTACTTTGTTTTCTGGGGCATGCAAGGAGTGAAATATAGGTCTGTCCCAGGTCCCAGCCCCACGCTGTCACCTTTCTGCACTCCTGGACCTAGCCCTGTGATTCCAGCCCTGCAATGTCACCACCCTGCGATTCTGGCCCTGGCCTTGCCCCTACCCCTGCCCATCAGTCCTGCTCCTGAATGCCGCTTCCCTATCCCATCTGCCTGGTCAAATGCACCCTGCCCATGGGGGTCCTAAGCTGGTCTCCATGGAGATCCTGCACAGTCCAGTGAGTGCAGGGTGGATGGGCTGGGATGTCCAGGCAGTGTAGCCAGGTCCAGGCAGCAGCAATAGACAGGCCCAGGGCCAGAAAGGATCAATTACCACCCTCCCCACCGACCCATGACAGCTCACCCAAACTCCTTAACTGGCCCTCCAGCCCAAATAATTTCCCTCCCTGATGTAGAACATGATAGGGTTTGCCACATCTCATGCATCTTCTCTTCACCTTTATTATGTCTCATCTTCCCACCATAGCTTGTACACTACAGTGCCATACATTTCTATAACACTTCCAAATAAGAGCAAGATTTGGCCCTCTGTCTCAACTTTGTTCCCTCTTTTGTAAAGAAAGCATGCCAGTTTATCCAAAGGTTCACCTCATGCAACACATATCAACCATGAGCTATCTATTCTCATCCCTCTAGTAAAGTCTAACTAAAGATGTCATTGTTTCTTGAAGACCTTCAATCCTTTGACCTTATCTTTGGAAACAATTCCTTGTGTGATAGCCTACTGAATGGGAATCTGAGTGTAAGTTAGCTATACCCCATGCCCCTGTCCTGGTACAGACAAATTTACCTCCACCTTGGTCTGCATAGGTGGTAAAATGAGTTCAGTTTTTCGTTGAATTAACCACATGCTTCCTCAGATAAGTTGTGTTCTCAGTTCACTTCAGTGTAACTCCAACCAACTTTCCCTGGAAAGTAGAACTAGAGAGAAAGGCATAATATAAACGGTAGTATTTATCTGGAAAAGAATGGGTTAAATATTAAAAGCATAGCTGGTCTGGCACTCAGTGTAAAACTGCATATCAAGGCAAACCTGCCTGACCTTCAGCATGCTAAAGTCTTGTTGTGACTCTGATCACTGTATAAGCAAAATAGCATTGTCACAGGCTTCCTGGAAAAAATAACTCCCACTCCCCTGCTGAAGTCAATTCATGTTTTGAACTTCAAGGCCATTGGCTTACAATAGATGATAATACAATACTTTTGCTTACATTATCTTCAGTTAGCATGTCCTGTTTGGTCATAAGAGAATGTTGGTTATCTAAAAGCTCAAAAGTTTCTTTCTCCCCACCCAGTTCTCTCCAGTACTCTATATGTACCAGTATTTCCCTGGAAATACCTCTTGCGTTTAGTAGGGCTCTCAGATAATTCACTCACCTTTACATAAGATTATTAGTATTGCACTAGTACCCAGACACTCCAATTCATTGGGTATCGTATATATAGGAAAAGATTGTCCATTCCCCAAAAAAACCTTACAATTTAAGTTCAGTTAAGCACCATATAATAGTGGAACAACCAATATAAGTAATAAATGATGTTCATAGCTCACCATTCCCAAGAATTCCACTGGCAGTCTTCTTCTATGGCTCAATGGCTTGCTTGCTGAGTTCACGAGGAGCAGGTTCTGAGTAGAAAGCTCAGTGTGGGTCTGTGTTTCAGCCTGAAAGAACAGCCATGGTGGGCTTGAAAAATTTCTTGGAGATGGATATTTAACTCAGTTGGTTAGCATATGGTACTCATAATGCCAAGGTTGCAGGTTCAATCTTTGGTTGGGCTAGATATCTCTTGAGGTCCCTTTCAACCTTTATGAAATGTTTATGATATCAAGACAAAGTGTAGTTTAGAGAAGACTGAGAGGAATAACATGGCTTTTTTTTAGAATTATAACATCATTGACTTGAAAGGGACATCAGATGTCAATTAGTCCAACTCCCCAGATTTATTCTTAAACTATCCTTCTTAAATGCTTATCCACACTTTTCTTGAAAGCATCCAGTGGAGGAAATTCCACAACTTCCCTAGGTAAAGCTTATTTCATTATCCTACTATTCAAACAGTAAGGAAGTCTCTGAGATATAGATTAAGTCTCAGAAATTGATGGGAAACTCCTTCCATAAAATTTTACATGGAAGCAAGTACAAACAATAAAATTTGACTTACAGACAGTAAAGCCCTCTGATTTGCAGGAAGCAGAGGGACTTCTGAGCTCAGTAACTTATAAAACAAGTAGGGCCTTATATACAAAGCCAAGAGTGTTAGTTAGCCATGCTGAGTCTGAAGCCAGGAAGAAGTAAGAAAGCAGGGCAGGGTGGTACCTTAGACACTAACTAATTCAGACAGGCATAAATTTTCATAGGTGGCAGCCTTCAATGGTAGTAGCTGACAAATTAGGCTGTTGCCTACAAAAGCTTATGTGAAGATGGGTAATTTGTATATGCTATATCAGGAAAAGTGGTACATGTAAAGGAATGAAGAGCTTCTGTGTTTTGAATGACAAACCACGATAGTCTCCCTCAGCAGGGTTTTAAGTGGACTTAAAGTATAGGATAGGAGCAAACGTCATTTTTCAACCCAGGAAGGCTGGACTCACCAGGTCTAATTTTAGTTGACTTCAGTAGTACCATAAGATGTGATCATTTTAGGGGTAGAACATATTGTCAACTAATTTGCCAAGGGCTCTCAAAAATATAAGTGATGCATTAGTCTTATATCCTGGCCTTTTCCTTCTTGAATGAAGAGGGCAGAAACAATGCTAAGAGCTTGGTATCTACTTTGGCTGAGGCCAAAACAGGGAGCACTCTCCTGGCTAAACAAATGCAGTGAAGCTTACCTGAGGGACAGAACTAGGCACGTTACAGTGCACTAGCCCTAGGTTGCATGCACACAGCCCTGTACCCTGCTTCAAGGATCTGGCCTGAGGCTGAGTTATGTGGTCAACTGTCACATGATAACAGCCTACAGGGGAAGCTTCCTATAAGATGCAGTTGTGCGAGGGCAAAGGTCCCCATCTTCCTGCACCAGCCAGGTGAAATGTTTAGTAGAAGACACACAAAGGGATAAGTAAAAATTCTGGAAGAGAAATTTTTTCAGGAAATACCAAGCAGGAGACATGGTTTTGAAAGCATTAAGAGAAGGGTTATAAAACCTGGTTAGAAGGGACTGTTGATCCTAGGAAGAGGGAAAAATGGTATGTTTTTAGTTGAACACGACTGTTCTGTTAAGTAAGGCAAATCCAAAGAAAGAGCTGAAATTTGGGAAGGACTGGTCTGGGGAAACCAAAAACAACAAGCATGAACAGATAGGGGCCCCCATTACAAAGAGGCTGTAGTCATTCAAGGATGTCAGGCTGTGAATCCATCTAAATACCTGTTAATGTCTGTATTTGGCAGCATAGACTCTGTATATGACAGAGAGAGTATTAATCCTATTAATGCACTGAACTACATGGAAGACATGAATCACACTTGTGAATTCATTAACATAGCAGAAGTTTTGTGCAAAAATATCACCAATGGGGTCATGGATGTTTGTCCAAAATGAGCTGAACCCAGAGTAACCTTGCTCTCAATTGTTTTGTTTCTGGAACTCTATTAGTGCCACAGAATTTCAGGCCTCACAACAAGACACTAAAAGTTTTAAACACTGTTAAAAAAAAAATCACCCTTTGGTACAAGCAGGTGTTCAGTTTCAAAATAAAATCTCAGCTTATTTAATGAATGTCAGAAAGCCTTAACACTGTAGTTCAGATAAAGCTTTAAAAATCCTATACCCTAGAGGCCTAATTTCCGGCAAATATTCTGCTCCCATCAGTCATGAAGGTTTAAAATTAGAATTCCATGAACTAAAGTGTTTATATGTTCATCATTATGTCCCGATTATGCCAATCGATTTTTCATGTTTTTATCATACCAATGTGAATAAAAAACCTGGTATACAACTAACATATCACATCTTGTAGATTGGAATGTGACCAGACATTCATTTCATTTCCTGCAGCTGCTGATGAATTTTCAAGTGTTGTGTTAAAATTTGCAATGATATGAATCTCACAACATCACTGCAATTATATCTTACTGTTTCTATTCCCATAAAGATAAGAATATGCTCAAAGGCAATATAACTTTCTGAAGAAACTGTGACTAGTATTTGTCATTAGAGCTTGTCTAGAGCTGGTCTACAGTGGCAGAGATCTCTGAATTTGGATTAGATCAACACTTCAAGTTAGGGTTGGTAAGCTGGTCAACAGACCAATCAATTGACTGCATATTTTTGACTAGTCAAAGATTGTAGCAATATTACAAAAAACCCTACATTTTTTATAGTTTTCTTGACAGAAATATGATTTTTTTACACATTTCTTAACGGAAAATTTGTGCTTTTTATGTGTATAATTTGAACCTATTGTCATGAACAATTTTTCACAATTTTGACCAATACTTGACTCATCAATTAACCAAACTTTATTTGACAAGTCAAATACCCAACCCTACCTCATGTATCTTGTTTGTATGGATGTAGTCTGAATCAATGTGCGTAAACTTCAATAGATTCACTATAACCTGATGATGTCCAAATGAATAATGCTACAATTACTAAACCGATAATATTATTAATGATAGTGTTAGAGTACTATTGTAGCCATGATGGTCCAGGAATTATGTGAGAAGCAAGGATTTCCTAGGGTAATATCTTTTATTGGACCAGCTACTTAGTTTGGATTAGAGTCTGACAACTGTTCAAATACAAGACGAGGAATGATAAGCCATGAACAAACCAGGAATGACAAACCATGAACAGCACACTGGAATAGATCAGGTAAGTACTAAGGGGCCTACCAAGCATCAGGATAGGGGAGTACTAAGGGCACCTACTGGGGGGCTTAGGTGTCTCTATACTAATGCTAGGAGTATGGGGAATAAACAGGAGGAACTTGCAATCCTGCTTGCACACACTGATTTTGACCTGGTTGGGCTAACAGAAACCAGGTGGGACCCTACCCATGATTGGGTAGTGGGCATTGAGGGCTGCAGGCTATACAGGCAGGCTACATTGGGGGGAAAAGTGGGGGTGGGGCATTGCTCTATATGTTAAGGAGCATTATACATCTTCTGTAATAAAGATGGGGACAGAAGAAGGGCAGATCAAAGTCCTGTGGGTCAGATTACAAGGGGGTAGGGATAAAAGGGACTTGGCTTTGGGGTTTACTACAGACCCCCACACTAGGAGGATGAGTTAGATCTAGAATTCTTGAGACAGCCCTCCAGGGCAGTACGTTCAAAGGACCTGGTTGTCATGGGTGACTTAAATTACCCGGACATCTGCTGGGAGGAGCAGTCAGCCAGGTCTGCCGATTCATACAGGTTCCTAATCTGCATACAGGACCTGCACCTAACACAGGAGGTATGTAGTCCCATTAGGGGAAATGCCTTACTTGACTTGGTGCTGGCCACAGGGAAGGATTTGGTGGGGGATCTGCAGGTACAAGGTAACCTAGGATATAGTTACCACCTGTTGACAGGATTCACTATCCAGTGTAAGGTGGGAAAGATAACTAGTAGGGCAGAAGTGCTAGCCTTCCGGAAGGCCAACTTCAATGAGTTCAGAAGAGTAGTTAAAGTGGGACTGAGGGGTAATAACATCAGTGAATTGGGAGTCCAGGAAGGGTGGGAGTTCCTCAAGGGACTGATCCTTCAGGCATAAAGGGGTACCATCTCAGCACACATAAAAGGAGGCAAAAGAGCTAAGAAACCCTCTTGGCTGAGCTGAGAAATCCAGGAGATCCTACAGGGGAAAAGGGAAGCTTACAGGCATTGGAAGCAGGGGGAAGCCACCAAGAAGGAGTATACCTGCTTGGCTCATGCTTGCAGAGAAGCAGCGAGGAAGCCCAAAGCAGAAATGGAACTCAGACTGGCAACAAAGATTAAGGGTAACAAAAAGTCCTTCTTTAAGTACATATGGAGAAAGAAGAAGGTGCAAGATAGCATAGGGCTGCTACAGGATGGACTAGGGCAACTCTTAACA
>NW_017728992.1:25189741-25190156 GCF_001723915.1 Gavialis gangeticus | reverse complement strand
ATGAGTCACTAATGTGACAAGGTAATAAGTAAGGCTAACCACACACTGTCTTGCATTATCAGGTACATCACAAGCAGGTCTAGGGAGGTGATTCTTCCCCTCTGTGCCCCATTGGTGAGGCTGCAACTGGAGTATTGCATCCACTTCAAGAGGGATGTGGATAACCTGGAAAGGGTTCAGAGGAGGGCTGCTCATATGGTTGACGGCCTGCAGGTAAGATCCTATGAAGACAGACTGATGGACCTGAATCTCTTCAGCCTCCACAAGAGAAGGCCAAGAAGTGATCTTGTGGCTGTCTACAAATTCATAGGGGGAGGGTCATCAGGGAATAGGGGATACTCTGTTTACCAGGGCATCCTTTGGGGTTACTAGAAACAACGACCATAAACTGAAAGAGATCAGATTTAGATTGGAC
>NW_017728992.1:25184455-25184741 GCF_001723915.1 Gavialis gangeticus | reverse complement strand
ATAGGATGGACAAAGCTGAGCTCTTAAATGATTTCTTTGCATCTGTGCTCCTGGACATGGATACAAACATACTTCCCAATGAGACTTTAGTCTGGCTTGAGAGAGATACCAATCCAACAATGGTTAGCACTAACCTGGTGAAGGAACACTTGAAGGAGTTGGATGTATTTAATTCAGCAGGCCTCGATGATTTCACCCAAGGGTACTAAAATAATTAGCCAGTGTCATACTGAAACCACTGGCGCAAATGTATGACAGCTTGGGGCACTCAGGGCAGGTCTCAGAT
>NW_017728992.1:25171744-25174297 GCF_001723915.1 Gavialis gangeticus | reverse complement strand
TGGTCCCTATTTTCAAAAAGGGGAGGAAGGAGGACCCAGGTGATATAGGCTGGTTAGCCCCACCTCTATTCTTGGCAAGACCTTAGAAAAAAATCATTAACGATTACATTTGTGAGGGGCCAGTGGGCATTACAATGTTAAGGGGCAACCAGCATGGGTTCATAGCAGGTAGATCCTGCTTGACTAACTTGGTCTCTTTTTATGGCCAGGTCACAAAGTGCTTAGACGCAGGAGTAGAGGTAGATGTTATATACTTGGATTTTAAAAAGGCTTTTGACACAGTGTCGTACTCAATTCTTACAAGTAAACTAAGTAGCTATGCTGTGCATTTTTTTTTACAGTTAGGTAGGTGGAAAACTGCCTCATGGGATGCAGCCAGAGAGTGGTGGTAGATGGGTTGGTTTCTACCTGGAGAGATGTGGGCAGTGGTGTCCCCCAAGGTTTGGTCCTTGGACCATTACTGTTCAATATCTTCATCAGCGATCTGGATGAGGGTGTAGAAAGCACTTCTGTCCAAATCACAGACGATGCCAACACTGGAAGGCAGGGAGCAAATTCAGGATGATTTGGATAGATTGGAGAAGTGGGTGGATCAGAATAGGATGCAATTTAACAAAGATAAGTGCAAAATGCTACAGCTGGGGAGAAAATCACCAAAACACCTACAGACTGGGAAGTACCATTCTACGTAGCACAGCAATGGAAAGGGATCTCAGAGTTATAGACAACACAAAAATGAACATGAGTCACTAATGTGACAAGGTAATAAGTAAGGCTAACCACACACTGTCTTGCATTATCAGGTACATCACAAGCAGGTCTAGGGAGGTGATTCTTCCCCTCTGTGCCCCATTGGTGAGGCTGCAACTGGAGTATTGCATCCACTTCAAGAGGGATGTGGATAACCTGGAAAGGGTTCAGAGGAGGGCTGCTCATATGGTTGACGGCCTGCAGGTAAGATCCTATGAAGACAGACTGATGGACCTGAATCTCTTCAGCCTCCACAAGAGAAGGCCAAGAAGTGATCTTGTGGCTGTCTACAAATTCATAGGGGGAGGGTCATCAGGGAATAGGGGATACTCTGTTTACCAGGGCATCCTTTGGGGTTACTAGAAACAACGACCATAAACTGAAAGAGATCAGATTTAGATTGGACATCAGAAAGAAATTCTTTATGGTGAGGGTTGCCAAAATATGGAATGGACTTCCAATGGAAGTGGTGCTTTCCCCTACATCGGAGGTGTTCAAGGGGAGGTTAAACAAGCACCTGGTTGGGGTCACTTGACCCCAGTGCTCTTTCCTGCCCACAGCAGGGGGTTGGAATTGATGATCTAATAGGTCCCTTCTGACCCTAGAAATCTATGAAAACTATGAAGACAGTCTTCATCAGACCTGAGGAGTGAAAGCCAACATAGGTGGGGGCGGGGGACAACAAGAAATTACCATGGGTAGCAAATACACAAGAAAATGTACTGATTACTGAGAGATAAAGGCCTATGAAAAGGGAAGAGGATCATTCTCACCTTTCCTGTGTGGGAAGAATACAGGAATCAGGTAGATTATAAAGCCAACATCAGAATTAAGTTCTTGTCTTAGTGTCTACCAGCTTATGCCATACATAAATGTAAAAATTAGGCTCATGATTACATAAATGGATCAGTTAAAAAGGTTGGCTTATAATCATCTGCTAATTTTACTCTCTATTGGTAAGATATTAAGGTACTTCCTCTTCAATAGAAATTACTCTACAAAGACTTCTGACAACTACTTGTTGTAATAGTAACAGTGACATTGATTTTGTTTTCAATTTTCATCCATGTATCATACCAGTTTAGCACAGATTTACAATTAATATACTCATTCATTGTATTGAGGTAGTGCTCTAGGACCCAAAATCAGGGATCAGGGCTCCTTCTGGGCCTGCCTTCATTTTCTTCTGAGAATATATGCCATTTGTTAAAGAGAATTAGGGGGGAAATGTACCCTGATCTAAAGGGTCTTCTAATAGAAGCCTATTAAAATTGCACAGAACTAACTTCATGTTGCAGCTGCAGGCATAGTGGTAACAAAAATTGGCTTCCATGACCTGTGCATAGCACAAAAAGGAGTGGCCATAGAGAAGTTTCCATTAGCTCAGCCTTTGGACCCAAAGACTCTGGTCACAAATAGGTGTTACATTTTTGCCAGAAGAAAAGCCTTTCCCCCTACACACAAAGGAGAGTTTATAGCTGCTCAAGGGATTTCTTGCAGAAGAAAACTGGCTCTTCTACAAGAAGTTGGATCGGATACCTATGAGGAAGGACTCTCTCCTCCCATTCTCACTTGTATGGCTGCCCACTTCTGTTGGGTGTGCAGAACACCCAATATCCCACAGTCCTCTGCTCTTCCTCTATCTAAGGGGCTTTACATGGCTATTAGGCCTGTGTGAAGAGGGAAGTATTTGCTTCGGATTCAGATTCAGATTCAGATCCAAAGCTGGTAAGTCTGTTGGGGGAGGGGGGAGGGAAGGGGTATGTGAGAGGGAGGGATTGGGGCTGGGGCTGGGACAAGCTG
>NW_017728992.1:25159518-25171020 GCF_001723915.1 Gavialis gangeticus | reverse complement strand
ACCCCCTATGCCCCCCTGCAACAGCTGAGCAAGCAACAGCAGCACCTTCCCCCATCCCAGCTCGCAAGCAGTGGCAGTACCCATCCCCCACAGCCTCTCCCATACCAGCTGGGCAAGTGGTGGCAGGGCAGAGCCCCCACTCCCAGCAGTGATGAGGGCATGGCAGCACTGGGAGCAGGGGCTATGCAGCTGGGGCGGGGGGGGCATGATGCAGGTGCAGCTTGCTTCAAGTGGAAGGGGCAAGTGGCAGCTAAGCAAATGAACATCTGGTCATGAACCCTAAAATCCCATGAAAAAAACTTAGAGGGATTCTCTGGTCACTGGCCTAAATATAAAAAGCACAGGTACTTGAGGCTGCATGACTGAGGTCATTTGTCATACCATATAAAACCCAGTTAATCAATCACCTATACAGGTGAAGTAAATGGCAACCTTTAAATAATACTGTGTCTTGGCTTTCAAAGGTGCAAAACATTAGGCCTGTGCGACTAGGCAGCTATTCGATCTGGCTTCAGATCCAGCTGCTTTGGATGCCAGCGATCTGATCCAGAGCTCGGGACCAGGTACCCACTTCACTCCAGCTGAAGCAGTTCTGAAGCTTTGGAGCTGCCTCGGAGATCTGGCCTGCACCTCTAGCTGCTGACAGGCAAAACTTGTGACATGGGTGCTTGTGCAACTGACTGTCCCTGTCTTTGGGCAGTTGTCTGTATTGATTATTTCCAAACTGCTTTGGAAGTCTAACAAAGCCAGAGCTTCGATCCAGACATGCTGCTTCAGATGCTGAAGTGTCCAAATCTTCTCTGGATCTGAAGTACGGTCTGAAGCCTTGGACAGCCCTACAAAACATCCCCAAGCTCCTGTGAAAATCAGAAGCAATTGTACAGGGCCTATAAAAATTAAAATCTGAGCAACTGCAATGTTTTTCAAGCTAAATGTGTCTTATTTTTATTGAAAAAAACTTGAAATTATGGGAGTCATGTTCTCTTCCCTTCAGTCTTGGCAGACTTCACCTAATTACATTTTAATAAACACAAACTGAATTTACCTTAAGAGAGAGGTTATTAGCACAAAACTGTTAGAAATTTTTAAACCCACCAGCCATCAAGTCATTTGACCTAGAGTTCTAAGAATTTGCATGGAAGAGGCATCTATAAAGGCTCTTGAGAATACTATGAATTTATGTTGACATAAATTTGACACATTACCACTTTCTGGTGCTGCAGTGGTGACTATTTCATTATAATTAGTTAGTACATTATGAAAACAGTATACAATATAAAATAAAACAATACTTGATATACCAAACACTTTCAACAGAATAAGAAAAAATTAAGAAAATCATAGAGGACCACAATAATAGAACACTGAAAGGAAGGAGGGAAAGAGTTTTGTGAGATGACATGCTGCACAGGAAAGTACTAGAATACTAATAACAAACCAATAATCAAATATAAACTGCAGCTGCATAAATATGAAAAAAGAAAAGAGTCTAAGTCTGAGAATAGCTCTGAGTAGAAACAACCCTAAAGTAAATGTCAAATGAGCTTACAGAACAAACCCAAAGTAGTACTTAGTAGCATTGGATCACTGTTGCAATCAAATTTTAAATTAACAGTTCAAGCCATTCCAGAGGAAGCAGAAAATGGTCAAATAATAGATTCTCTCACTCCCTGGAAAAAGATAACTAAAAAGCATGACTGAAAAGGTTTATAAAGGAAAACATTACCAAAAAATCCTACAGAACTCATGAGGACCTGGAAAATAATGCTCTAGAAGAACAGGGGACAAGAACCCAGACAAGAGAGATGCAATAGCAGTGGTTTTCAACCTGTGGTCCATGGAAGCCTGGGGGTCCAAAGACAATGTCTAAAGCTAGGAATAGATATTCAAAAAGCCAGAGCCTCAATTGATGCAACCTTTGCAGGTTAGTCTAACCTACCTAGGTTGAACCAGTTTGTAACAGTACAGACATTCCCTCTGGACAGAGGCAATTCGGGCACTTACCTGAAGTTGCTCAGGCCAAGTGCTGTGAAGTGCTAGAGTGCAGGGAAGCTGTGCTGCAGGGGCATGGCCAGTCTGAGCTGAACTAGCCAGAGAGGGGCTTAATCCTCACCTTCCCGTCCCACCAGCAGGAACTCGAGCAGGCAGCAGCAGACCAGCATAACCCCCAAGGCAGAGGGGGCATGGAAAAGAGTTATTCTCTGCTCTACCCACACTGTCCCTGGGAGACCGCAGCCAAGTCTTCCCACCCCAACCGCCACCAAGTGGAGGAATAAGGCCCCTCCTGTCCCCTCTGGAATCTGGCTGGAATAACCTCCCTCCTCCCTGGGGCCCTGCTGGCTGGCATCTGGCTGCACCCCTGCTGAGAAGGGGTTCATGCTCCCTGACACTATGACAGGTCTTCTGCCCCCATCAAGAGCCCTGCCCCCTCACTACTGCAGTGGCTAGGTGGGGGTGAAGCCAGATGCCAAACAGCAGGGCCCCTGGGGGGTGGAGGGATGGGAGTTATTCCCCCTCTGTCTGGCAGAGGGGACAGGAGGGGGCTTATTCCTCCACTTGGCAACAGCAGTGGTCAGGCTGAGAAGACTTGGCTGCTGTCCCCTGGAGCAGTGGGGGTAGAGGGGAGAATAACTTCCCTCCCTGCCCCCCTGCCTCAGGGGCCATACTGGCCTACCACTGCAGCAGCAAGGGGGAGAGTGCCTGGCAGACCTGGCTCAGGTCCCTTCTGGTGGGACAGGGAAGGGGGAATTAAACCCCTCTCTGGCCAGACCCCTGCTCCAGCTGGAGAGCAGAGAGGTGGCATAAGCCCTGCTGGGCTGAAGCAGTGAGCCCAGCCCAGAGAGCATGCCAGGATGCTGGGGGACTGTGGTTTATGTTAAACCAGGAAGGGGTCTGGGACAGACATTGCATAAACTGGTTTGAGCCAAATCAGTTAAGTCTGATACTACATTCAACCAGGTTATCTCAAACTGGGTTTGGCCATTTTGAAAATGGTTTATGTAGCCTGAATGTCTGTTCTGTTACAGGTTTAAACCAGTTTCTGATCACTGAAACCAGTTTATGTGTAATGTCTGTCCCTAGCCCAGGGGGTCTGAAAAGATTTCTATGATCAGTCAAAAGTATGTGAATACCTACACTTACAATTCAAAGGGGTCTGCACTTCCATTTGAAATTTTTTAGAGGTCTGCAAATGAAGAAAGTTGAAAACTACTGTACTACAGAATAAGGCTTTGCTGCTTCTACTACAGCATCCTCTTACAACCAAGTAGGAGTTTCTTTGGGGTCTCAACTGATCCAAAGTTGTGATGGGGTATTGGCTATATGGCAGACAAAGGTCAGTGCACCCAAAATATGTTTTCCCTTAGTGAGATAGTGCTGCTCCCTTTCACTTCAGTTCACACCAACTTTGCTCTCAGGGCAGTGAAAGTATGATAGAACTGAGCAGATATTTTTTCATGGGAAAAAGGGTTTTGTCAAAAAAGTTACCTTGTCAAAATCAACACTTTCTTCAGGAAAAAAAAATAGGTTAACGTTTTTCAATATATTCCTTTTTAACAATTCTGAAGAGACTTTTTTAAAAGTTTTCTTGTTTGAAAAAGCTTTGTTAAAAAAATATCAAGCTAGAGAAAAATTAAGCAAGATGAGGTTTTTTGAAGTTTTTTGTAAGGAATTTTGGTCTGAAAAAATACTTTAAACTTTCCTTTCCAGCCTAGTTTGAAAAAAGACACTTTTTGAAACCACAAACATGTCCCTGGGTTGGGAAAACTATTCCAACCAAGCTTTCATGAGAGCACAGCAGGCAGCATGCCTCTTGTTGGAACTGTTACTTCCAAACACCTCCACAGGCTCTATTTACCTGTCTCTACCCCCTACACACATGCATGCACACATGCATCATGCATGACCACAGACAGCAACTAGTTTTGTTTTTTAAAATGTGAATAGTTTCAGCCCTAGGCTGAAAAAAACAAAAGGACTGCAGAGAACTAAGCTGCTTCTTCCAGTTCTTGCCTTGGACAAGTGGTACTGGTATATTCAACTGAAACAGTATGGGGAGCTCTTAGGTTTCTCTTTCCACAACATTGTTAGCAGGGTTAATAAAGTTTTCTGATCCAAATTGGTACCAGGATAATGCAATCTATTGTAGGTTGCTTATTCTATATACAAGTTTATTAAGGGTGACCCGAACATAGGATAGACGCTCTTGCTTACTGTAAAAAGTTTATTCACATTTATGCTACACCCAGCGCAAGCTGAGCTAAATGCATGGAAAGATGCTACAGCTGTAGTGACTGGAGATTGCTAGTAGCTCATCATCCAACTACCCATGCAGGATCATTGCCTCTGTATGTTCATTACAGATGCATATAAATGGATTCATGAAGAGAGAAACACAACATGTAGGCTGTGTTTCTATGGCTTCTGAAGTGAGTGTAGGCCTGCTGCCAGGTGATAAACCCTACCACTCCCACCTTCTCAGCAAGTTTCTGATCCTACAAGTTAAGCAACATGCACAGCTGGGACAACTGCACAAGTGGTCCTGACATTATGACTCTGGTGCTCAGTGTCTGACCCATGCTCAAGGCCACTCAGACATGCATGCTCAGCCATTATGTTGCCTTCTTGGTGGCATCAGATGCATTGAGACTTATCTGTCAGCAAGGCTCTTGAGCTCACCTCTTGTGGCTGTATAGACATAGGGTATGAACAAGAATTCGCTGCACTTAGTCTCTCCTACATCTAGACTGGGAGTGCACACATGTGGCAGTTCGCTGTTCCTCGGAGCAGTGGTGCAGACATTCACCCCTGCCGCATGGGGAAACTAGTTTAATTCAAGATGGGGGCAGGGGAAGGCAGGATCAGGGCACTAGTAGGTCCATAGTGGGTGGGAGCTTGCCTGGAAAAAGGAGGAGGGAAGGCAGGTTGAAAATAGCCCAGTCAGGGTCAGGAGGTGGGAATAATATAGCCTCAGAGCTGGGGCAAGCAGCTGGGTTTTCCAACCCTGAAGCTACACTGCAACTGCATACAGGCATTTGTGAGATTGGGTTAACCCCTTCCTAGATTGGGTTAACCCAAACTTAATCCAAGTTAATTTAGATCAACCTAATCCTGATTCAGCTGATATAAATTTAATGGCTGTATGTACCCACAGCTATAAGTGTAAATTACTACAAGTAGAATTTCTGCATCTGAAAGAAGCCATTCTGTTAAATTTCCTCACTAAACACAAGAAATGTGCACCATTTTCCAACAAGCACATGAAGAATCCACAGTAACTGTGATAAGGTAGGTCCTGTGTAGCATCCATTAACATCTAAGGACCATATCTCCTCTAATTAACTCCTTCCCTTCATCTCCTATTTAGCCATGGGTATGTGCCTGCATATGCCTGTGCTTGCTTTCTTTTCCATTTCATATTCTACTAGATAGGGCTTTAAAGAAGCATTAAAGAAGTCTGACAAGGTATTTCTAGTTTCAGCATTCAGGCTGACAAGTCTGCTGTCAGTTCAAAGCAGGCTCTTACTCTGTTGAGGTATTACATAACCAACAATTTTGTTTTCCATGTTACCAGAAAGCTGCCAGCCAGGAAACAATCCACTGAATGACACAACAGGTTCAAATACCAAGGTTTAGATTTTATTTTTTCAAGTCTTACTAGGCAAACAAGGACATTATCTTTTTTTGGAAAAATAGTTTCATTTCAATTCTTATTATACCCATTGCATTTAGCTCATTACAGAATAAACACCATTGTCTCATAACAATAAAGCAAGGAATTATCACTTGGAACAACAGCCGGGTTTTCAGATACAATATGAACAAATAAGGCTTTTCTGAAACAGTGCTACTCTTTATTTATGGCAACGTGCTCGTCTTTCATTCAGTTGTATTACCAGTTAAATGGTAATAAGAACACACATTCGGCCGTATAGGACACGAGGAGGAAAGAATCGCTGCTCTAGAAAAACAAAAACTATCAAAGACCACAAACCTGCTAGTTAAACCAAAAGATGACCCACCACCCCTGCACTAGGTGCTACTCAAATGCCACTAAGGAAACAGGTACTTTATACCAAAGCAACAGAGAAATTCCCACTGTTCCAAAAGGATACACAGCATTTGCATTCTATCCCTTAAGGTCGCAAGATATTGGGGTTCCAAGGCATTTTTATCTAAGCATCTCTAATGATATTTTTATGGTGAGTTCTTCTAAACAAATGAGAGATGTTTTAAATGAATCATTTCTCTTCAACTTAAAGAAGTATCACATAGGGCAAGATATGTTGATACTACAACTCAAAAAATTCCAGCTACTGGCAGGTAACTCTTTTTGTCTTTTTTTCTTTCAAGCTTGAATCAAAGTCATTTCCTTCAAACTCCTACTGTGGGAATCTACTTAAAATAGCTCCCACACATTCTCACTTGTGGGAGACTAAAGCACACACAAGGTGGGATTTCGAAACCCTTCAGCAAATAGCAGTCAAAGGACTTGTCTATCAAATATAGCATCTGCTTTGAAGGCCTCCACAATATTACAGTGATCTTTAAAGAAGTAATGACGTGCTTTAGGTAGTCACTTTTTTATGGAGATCATGGGAAAAGGAGCTCTTGAAGTGACCTAGATTCTGACTGAGTATACACAAATCACAGAGAGCAGGTTCACCTATATCTCTTTACAGTTTATGTGGCTAGTAATGTCAGGGAGCAAAGAACTATAGACATTTATGCAGGTAGCAGGCCAACACCATTTTAACTTAAACCTGGTGCCCCATCCTAGTCAGTGACTAGGGTGGATGCCCCCCTCAACCCACTCTAGTTACACTATTGACCTTAAGTGAATCCTCTGGACCATTTTGATCTTAACAGAAAATGATTATGGAGGACCTATCATATAAGAGCTTATTTCTTGCAGAATCTTTGCAACAAACTGTTAAAGAGTTCTGAGCTAACTGCCACCAGAAATGCCAGTTTAATGAGCAGGTAGAGTAGGGAGCACATTGCCATCAACTTGACAGTTGGAGGGCTGTAAGGATCAAATTTACATTCCATAATGAAAGGAAGCCTTATATGAAGAAAATTCCTTGGCTAAGCCCTCAAGGAGCTTATAGAGACTGTATAAGAGAATGCACATCAGCCATCAAATGAAGGGTGGCAAGTCAACGTGGCTGCTAAATGGCCCTTGACTGAGTGCATTGATAAGCCCATGTTGGATGAGAATGTTCTTGGCTATGAAAAAATACCTTGCTCTATCTATTAGAGGGTAAGAGGTAAAGAAGTAGCAGCTCTAGGTGAGCCACCTTCTCCATATGAAGTAAATGAAATCTGAAAGCTAGTTCCACCCTCAGTCAGATATCTTAGTACCAGAACCTTCTCAGTACCACATATAAGCTTTTAGAATTATCCAAGCCGAGTTGTGCTGAACCTTGCAGATTATCTGAGGGTGTATGTATCGCCCAGGGAAATGTAGTCATTTCACCTTGAAGGCAGAATGTCTGCACTCCTCAACTTCATGTATTTCAGACACACAGCAGTTCATGCTTCATATCTGAGGTCACTAAATCATGGGTAATGACCACCGTGCCAGTTCTACAATCCATCCCTTATATAAATCAAAACACAAGTGACTGGGGTGCTCTTTGCTGTGATATCATTTGACTCAACCCTGCTCAGGGAGCAGGGGTCAGGAGGGATAAATCCATTTCTTTATCTGGCTGAGTACCTAAACAAAAGCTTTGCCTGGCTCTACAGTGGGTGTCAATACCTCACTTTCCTGCTGGACCCTCCTTTTTTTCTTATTCGTTATAAAGATAGAATACATTTGTTCATTTTTTAATTTGTGATAAATTATTCTACATCTCCAGCACCATCACACCTCCATTACTTCACTGAGGCTGTATTTTACATAGTGAAATGGACAAATTAAGGTTAAAGAGGATACATGTTGCTCATTTACAAAGACTGCTACATTATTAGCAGCCTAATCTGGCCCATAGATATGCACACAGCTCTCCTTGCAGCGAAAGTGATGTTAGCATATCGATGTCTCCCTACACTTCATAGAACTCCTGGTTACCATGAGAAACAAACTGCTTGGTCACTGAATTTTGTGCAGACTGATGCTAAGCCCTGCCTCCAAAGTCAAAACAAGCTAAGCTGTAAAATGCTGTTACAGGCTTCTACTGTATGCCATTGTGCTTTTGTTACTATCCCTGTAACTCCTCTGAATGTTCTGGGGTTACTTGAGTTGTTTCTGAAGTGAAAGCAGAATTAAAACTATATTAAGGTTCTCACAAATTAAGATTAAATTCTGAGAAACATCCTTCCTAAAGATTTATTCCTTCATTTATTAAACCCCTTGATCATGAAGAGGCATTAAAAGATGTAGTCATTTTTATGGTGTAAGAGATGTTCTCTTTCAGTGCTTAACTGAGATATAGACCAAAGCTGTACTACCCCAGGAGTACCAGAGGGTACCCAGGCAAGCACAGTGGGCAGGAGGAGCATTTTAAAACATGATGAGATTGGCAAAGGTGGCCCCTCTCAATGTAGTCCACAGCAGAGCTGGCGCAAGGTCCACCATTTTGGAGGTACCTTAAATGTGGTGCAAGACGGAAGGTCTCGGGCTACAATTGCATAATGCTCACATCTCTCTTCTCTTCTATGAGTCACTTAATCCCTCTGAGCCCCCTTCCCTGTTTATCTATAACATTATGATAATACTTCCTTTGGCCCCTTTCTGTCTCAAAACATTGATGCTAGTAAAGCTCTTCTACATTTTTATGAAAAGAGAGAAAGGGTGGGAGGAAAGAGACAGAGCAGTCATTTATACAGTTAATTAGATGTGATTTCCCCATAAATATAGATAAATTACAGCAAAATGTTTGTATAAATTGCTAATAGAATAAACTAGTTCTAGAACCAGCCAACAGAATGTCATGGTAAACCTATACTATGATAGTTCCTTACCCATTTTTAATATACATTCTTGTGTTGGTTGCTGCCTCCATGGCCTATTCAGAAGCCCCTCTAAGGGTATTGGTTGTTTGGCATGTAAGAGGAAATGCAGGATATAAAAGGTCCATCAGGATGCCGGTAAATATAGGAACCATTCCAGCCTTTTTTACTCATACAGAACTGCCATTGTGACTACCCCAAACATCTTGATTCAGTCCTCATTCAATAAACTGAACATGCAGAATGAGCTAAGCTGGAGGTTTGCCTATGTAAAGAATGCATAAGGGTATAAGGCCCCAAATATACTCATTTCTGTATTTATTGTCTTCTCAGAATCTAAAGAAGAATAAATAGGACTGTAGGGCTATATATGACTATAGGACTATATATAAGATTATATATCCATATAAAACCTAAACATATGTTAGCAGAACAAGTAATAGCTTTTCGGGGCCTTGTAAGCTTTCATGCAGGTTAGAAAAAAACAACACTGACTGGTATTCTGAAAGACAGACAGAACTAATCCTCAACATGGGAAACTTGTTTTTTGTTTCGGCCTCTAATTATGAAACGCAGTCCTCATTAAATGGTTTCAAATGGTTCTTGGTGCATTTTTGTCCAAACCATTCCTTAATTTTAAAAAGACACTTGAGTTATTACAGAAAACTGGTTGTCCTTCTACTGCAATCATTGCTGTGGCTGAAGCATAATGCACTCATGTCTAAAAATTACCTAACTTAGATATTGCAAACCACACAGCTAAAACCTGCACCAGTTTTGCAGAAGGGTGATGCCATGGGAGTTGCCCTCTAAGAGAACACAAAATTTTATAAGGATGGAAATCAGGGAAACTAGTGTTTGGTTGACAGGGATTGCTAAGATTGGCCACTCCACTGTGCAAACTCTTGCTGAGGATCATTTTCATTGCTGAGATCATGTTATTTTTCCCTTGCATCATTGCATTTGTATCCCAGCCTGAAGTCAGGGTCTGTGATTTATCATCTATGCAAAAAAGCAATTCTCTCATGAATAAATTAAAGAAAAGAAGCTGTACTTCATTTATGTTTCCATCTCATTTGGAACCCTACTTATTTCATGTAGAAAATATCACTTATATTTGTATTTTCCTTCACATACATGCCAACTCTTTAGAACATTCTGTACAAAACTGGCTCGATCTCATGTGTCATGGTTTATATAGATAGATTAGGTATATTTCAGTTATATGCTTATGATTTTAAAAAATGGAAGTAATGTATCAAGCTTCAGAACACTTGTATGCCCATAATTGTTTTCTCTGTAATAAGACGGACTATTTTAAAGCAAGGGATTAAAAGAAACCCTGAAGATTGAGCAAGCTCTGAGCCTTGCAAAAGAGATTAAAGGCAAGCAATATAAAACAAATTAACAGAGAGCTTTAATCTCTGGACACAATAAGAAGCTGAATACAGAAAAACCAGGAGGAAAGGTTATAAATAATCTTTCATTGTGACAAGCAGAAAAAAATTAAAGAATACAGAACAGTATTTCACCTTCCTCTGCACATATAGATCTTTATCCACATACAAAATTCATCTACAAACGCTTTGACCCTAGAAACCTGTGCTATGATTTTCCCATTACTTTACATGATAAAACCGGTAAAGATATCAATGCAGAATACAGAAGTATGTTTCTCCATGCTCTCACTAGTTTAGTTTTCCCATGTGGTATTAAAAGTAAATACAACTCTTGACATACTTAAAGCTAAACTTGTATTTAAGTATCCTTATGAATAAAGTCTAAATTGCACACTAATTTGACATGTCTCAATGCATCTCCCTTTTCTCTTTACCCATATGTGTTCACCTCCTTGTATCTCTATCATCCCAATTTCCCACCCAGTATTTTCACTCACAGGCCACGCCCCAGGAAAAGGATAGAATTAATCATGTTGGATAATACAGTCTTCTGTCCCCCTTCTCTGAATCAAGAAAATCTAAACCAAGCTACAACTTATGCTGAAACTGAGTGGGGGATGGGAAGAGACTAAGTTATTAGGTATTATTTTTAAGTGCCCTCAAGCTTCCAGGCTTAGAAAATGAAATCCTGAAATATTCAAAAGGTCTTTTTGACAAGACTTCCAGGCTAGTTCTAGAGACTCAGCAGATTTGTGTTACTTGGACAAAATATACAGTTTCATCCAGACTTTTGGGAATTTAACCAGAAAATAAACTCTGAAGTGTCTCAAAGCTCACCCATCAGTTGCCAGATTCATTCTGTATAGTTCTTCTCTGATATCAGAACTATGCAAGATCCAGACAATCAAGCAGTCCTATCAGTTAATTGGAATTGAGTACTAGGCCTCACTGCATTGTAGCCAACCCCACATCAGTGCCATTGTGACCATGGTGACATTTGACTAGTCCCTACATGTCTCAGTGTCATGCTGCTTGTAATACTTGTTGTGAAACAACTACTGAATGTACTCCAAGTTCCTTTGCCTAGTAAAGGATTCCTTTACTAGGGCTCCCAAGAGTGAAAGGTGCAGGCACTCCAGACACCCAC
>NW_017728992.1:25149495-25154518 GCF_001723915.1 Gavialis gangeticus | reverse complement strand
GTGTCATGCTGCTTGTAATACTTGTTGTGAAACAACTACTGAATGTACTCCAAGTTCCTTTGCCTAGTAAAGGATTCCTTTACTAGGGCTCCCAAGAGTGAAAGGTGCAGGCACTCCAGACACCCACTTTAAACAGTTCCGAACCCTGCCTCAAAGACAGCCAGATTTCAGGGCCTGAAGGCAAGAGTCTTCTCTGCAACATGCATGTACCTTCAAGCTGCAGCTGTGGGCCCCTCCTTCTAGTTCCAAACGAGTAGCAAAACTCATCTCTGTCATCTTTTGAGGCCTTATAGCCCCGGTATGACATTCTCATTAGTTAGCTAAGGAATTACAGTCTAGGCAAACATGTGGTTGTGGATACACAATTGGTTGGATCATCTTGCTCAACAAAGAGTCATCAATGGGAGGAGGTATCAAGTGGGGTTCCCCAGGATCTTCATTAACTATTTTGAGAATGGAATTGTATGCACAGTCAAAAAATTTGCAGATGATGCCAAGTTGGGTGGAGTTGCAGACACCATGCAGGATATTATTACAATCCAGAATATCCTGAATAACCTGGAGAAATATTTCAAAAATCATTCAGATAAAATTCAATAAGAACAAGTGCAAAGTCCTGCACTTGGGACAAAACAATTGCATGCACAAATACAGACAGGGAAAGGATTGTCTAGGCTGCAGTTCTGCAGAAAGGAACCTAGGTCACAGTGGACCACAAACTGAATATGACCAACAGTGTGTTCTCATCTGAAAAAAAGGAAAGAAAAATGAATGCATTGATAGTGACTGGCAAATCAAGAGAAGTGATCCTTCTACTCTACTAAGCCTTGGTGAGACCTCACCTGGAGTACTGAGTCCACTTTTAGGCATTGCACTTCAAGAATGACATAGTCAAATTAGAGTCCAGCAATGAGCAAGCAAAATAATTAAAAGTCTAGGAAGCATGACTTATGAGGATAGGCTAAAAGAACTGGAATCATTTAGTATGGAGAAGAAAAGACTGCATGGGGTAAGGGGGGAAAGGATTTGATAATAGGCCTCAAATACCTGAAAAGTGATTATAAGGAGTACTGTGATAGTCTATTTTCTATGACTGCAGTAGACAGGATAAGGTACAATATCTTAAATTGTAGCAGTGGAAATTTAGGTTGGATATTAGGAAGGACTTTCTCACTATGAGGGTAGTTAAGTACTGGAATAGGCTACCCAGAAATGTTGTGGAATATTCATTCATGGACATTTTTAAGAGCAACTTTGACAGATAATTAACTGAGATAGTTTAAAAGCTCTACTTCTTGCAGTCCTATTATAGCTTTTGATGACGTAAGCCATTGCTTACAAAAGCTTATACATGTCTGATTTAATCTATGGGGTGGGAGAAAGCAGACTTGCTAGAATTGTGCCCCCACCCTAAGGAGTCCACATCCAGGCAGCAGAAGCAGCCCTATAACATTGCTCATGCAACAGTGGCCCGGTGCATGGACACTACGGTGCTGTTGTAGGAGCAATATCCAGGCCACACAGCTCAGGCTGTGGCTGCAACAGCATTAGGCAGGGACTATGTTTGAGTCCCCAGTGTAGGTAAGATTCCCCTGAACTTCCCTCCTTCTGCCCCCTCCCAACACGCATACATACATGCACTTTCAGAAGCCCTGCCTCCCCGCTTTCCTGCAGGGTTTGCCCAGGTCATAAATTCTGTTTGTTATACTTCCATTAATAAGGTCCAAACCAATCCTCTGTTCTACCTCACCCATCTAACTATCTCAGATGATTCAGTCCAGCGGTTCCTAAACTCTGACAGATTGTGCACTGGCAATTTAAAATGATACAACCTTAAGTATTACCAGCACATTTTTCAGTTCAATTGTAAGTACCACCAGCAGATTTTTGTCATATAAAGTAAGTATAATAACCGTTAATGTGTACCACTGACAGATTCATAGATGCCAGGGTCGGAAGGGACCTCAATGGATCATCGAGTCCAAACCCCTGCCTAGGCAGGAAAGAGTGCTGGGGTCAGATGACCCCAGCCAGATGCCTATCCAGCCTTCTCTTAAAAACCTCCAAGGTTAGGGAAAACACCACCTCCCTTGGAAACCCATTCCAAATTTTGGCCACCCTTACTGTGAAGAAGTTTTTCCTGATACATAGCCTAAATCTGCTCTCTGTCAGTTTGTGACCATTGTTCCTTGTTACCCCAAAAGGTACCGTGGTGAACAGAGCCTCTCTGATCCCTTGCTGCTCCCCCCTAATGAATTTGTAGGCAGCCACAAGATCACCTCTCAGCCTTCTTTTGAGGAGGCTGAAGAGGTTCAGGTCCCTCAGTCTCTCCTCATAGGGCTTGGCCTGCAAACCCTTAACCATACAAGTGGCCATCCTCTAGACCCTCTCAAGGTTATCCACATCATTCTTAAAGTATTGCTCCCAAAGCTGGATGTAGTACTCCAACTGCAGTCTGACCAATGCCGCATAGAGGGGAAGTATCACCTCCTTGGTTCTATTTGTCACGCATTTGCTGATGCATGATAAAGTGCAGTTAGCTTTGCTGATGATTTCGTCACACTGATGACTCATGTTCATTTCGGAGTCCACTATGACTCTGAGATTCCTTTCTGCTTCTGTAATGCTAAGAGGGTCACTTCCCAGCCAGTAGATGTGCTGGATATTTTGTGCCCTAGGTGCAGCACTTTGCATTTGTCCTTATTGTACTGCATCCTATTGTGTACTGCCCACTTTTTTAACCTGTCTAGGTCTGCCTGCAATTGTTCTCTACCCTCCAGAGTGTGCACTTCCCCGCACAATTTAGAATCATCTGCAAACTTGGGCAGAGTACACTTCACACCCACATCCAAGTCACTGATGAAGATATTGAAGAATACAGGTCCAAGGACCAAACCCTGCAGGACACCACTACCCACATCCTTCTCGGTTGATACCTACCCGTCTACTACCACTCTCTAGGTGCGATCGCTAAGCCAATTTGCCACCCACCGGACAGTGTAAATATCTATATCACAGCCTCTTAATTTATTTATGAGAATGGGATGAGACAGTGTATCAAAGGCCTTGCTAAAATCCAAGAAAACGACATCCACTTCTAGTTCCATAGTTTCATAGTAGCTAGGGTCAGGAAAACCTATTCTCCATCAGCTTATTACCATTGTTCCTTGTTACCCCAAGTGGTGCTGGGGAGAAAAGGGCTCTACTTATTTGCTGATGATCTCCCCTGATGAGTTTGTAGGCAGCCACCAGGTCCCCCCTCAGCCTCCTCTTGCTGAGGCTGAACAGGTTCAGGTCCCTCAGTCTCTCCTCATAGGGCCTGTCTTGCTGCCCTCTCACCAAATGGGCCTCCTCTGAACTCTCTCCAGGCTGGCCACATCCTTTTTAAAGTGCGGTACCCAGTACTGGATGCAGTACTCCTATTGTGGCCTGACCAATGTTGCATAGAGGGGCAGTACCACCTCTCTGGACTGACTTGAGATGCATCTTTGGATGCATAACAAGGTATGGCTGGCCTGGCTGGCTGTGGTCTGGCATTGGCAGCTCATGTTCACCTTGGAGTAAATAATGACTCCAAGATCCCTTTCTGCCTCTGTGTTTTCAAGAGCGGAACTCCCCAGCCTGTATGTATGCTGTGGATTCCTTCTCCCAAGGTGCATCACCCTGCATTTATCTATGTTGAACTCCATCCTATTCTCATCTGCCCAATTTTGTAGTCTGTCTAAATCTAGTTGCAGCCTCTCTCTCCCTTCAAGTGTGCCCGCCTCACCCCACATCTTAGTGTCATCAGCAAGCTTGGACAATGTGCTTTCAACCCCCTCATCCAAGTCGCTGATGAAGATGTTAAACAGTGCGTGCCCGAGGACTGATCACTGGGGGACCCCATGCTCACTTCTCACCAGGTTGAGTACGACCCATCCGCCACTGCTCTCTGGGTGCACCCCATCAGCCAGTTTTTTACCCATCCAACTGTGTAGGCATCAATGCCACAGTTGCTTAATTTATTAATGAGAATAGGGTGAAAGACAGTGTCAAAGGCCTTCTTAAAGTCTAGAAAGACTACGTCCATGGCAACACCATCATCCAAGGATTTAATTACCTGGTCATAAAAGGCAATCAGGCAATCAGGTTGGTCAGGCAGGTTGGTCTACTCCTACAACTAAGCATTTTGTGACCCTGTCATATAATGAAACCAGATTGGTCAGGCATGATCTACCTGCTACGAATCCATGCTGGTTTCCCTGCTGCATTATTTTCCCCGCTGGACTCCCACAGATATGATCCTTCATAATGTTTTCAAAGACCTTTCCAAGGATGGAGGTGAGACTGACTGGCCTGTAATTACTTGGATCCTCCTTTCTCTCCTTCTGGAAAATAGGGACACATTGGCCTTTTTCCAGTCCTCTGGGACCTGACCTGAGCACCACGAGTGCTCAAACAGCCACGCCAGTGGTTCTGCTATGACACTGGCTAATTCCTTCAGTATTCTCAGGTGGAGCTCATCTGGGCCTGCTGGCTCGAACACATCCAGTCCAGATTGTCTGTGTACCACTGGTGGTACCCACACCAGAAATTGAGAACCACTGATTTAGTCAGTGACAATCCTGTCTTGAGTGGGCAGTATTAAGTTAGATTACCTCCAGAGGTGTCTGCCAGCCCTACTATTCTAGGAGCCTATGCAGTCTATCATTCTCTTCTCTCATCGCATGACTCTTTCCTAAACCAGGTCCCCTTTTTTCTATGGTTGCCATTTCCTTTCCATCAGAAGTTATAATTATTTTTGCTGCCTGGATATCAAACTCTGTTGAACCCATGTTAATATCTCTTTAGGATCCTGTTGGCTGTAATGGGTAGCTAGACGTGTATTATTTATGTACCCCCTCACAATTCTCATCACAACTAAGAAAACAGGAGATGCCCTGATATCAGAAACTGTGGCTGTGTATTGTGATTTTATGAAAGCATCTAATTATAATTAAGTTGAATATTTACTAGGCTGGGATGGGAGGTGTGGGGGGGGGGG
>NW_017728992.1:25148791-25149479 GCF_001723915.1 Gavialis gangeticus | reverse complement strand
GTGGGGGGGGGGGGTGAGGGAGGAGGAGGATGTAGCAATGCAGGTAAAAGTGCAGAGGTACCTGGGAAGTCAGATGTCCGGCAGGTTGCAGTGTGTCAGAATTCCACTATTTAATCTATATTGAGTCCATGAGTTTCTGTACCTACTACTTAGGAGGCTGATGAAGTGCAGCCTCCTAGGTACAGAAACTCATGAACTCAATATAGATTAGACAGTAGAATTCTGACATACTGCAACCTACCGGACATCTGACTCCCCAGGTACCTCTGCCCTTTTACCTTCACTGCTACCTTCCCCTTCCCCCTGGCCACCACCCCAGCATGTCCCTCACCCTTGATGCCTCCATTTCTAATTTCACTGACTGGCTTTCTTGCCTGCATTGCATGCCAGGCCAGCCTCTGGCTTCTTTACTATTCCTTCCATCCAGGACCAACTGCAGGTACTTCCTCACCCTGACAAAGGGTTTTTCAGTGCAGAAGCTGGCATTCCAGGCAGCTAAGCTGAGCACACCAGGAGCCTCACAACTGCACTGCAACCAGCAAGCATCAGGCCTGTCAAAGATGTGAAAGGTCTGGGCATTCCCCAGCCAGGACTGTGTGTGTGCGTGCATTAGCTGGAGGTTATGGTGCCTCATACCTGCCTTTCACCAGGGGTTCATTGGTCCTGGCATTTACGGAGCTGCTGCACC
>NW_017728992.1:25129361-25143791 GCF_001723915.1 Gavialis gangeticus | reverse complement strand
TACCCTGGCAGGGTGCAGTTTTAGTGGTCATGCCCAGGACCTGGGGCCTCCTTCTTCCCCATAGCCCCAGTCCCATACCTCCAAGTTTGTCCTGGCAGGGGAATGAGCTCAGCAGGGACATGTTCTTCCCCTGCTGGCTGGTAATGCAGTTAGTGCCCCCTCCAGCTGAAAGCGGGGCATTACCTGGCTTTTAAAAAAAATCAAAAAAGGAAATTGGTGTAGATGGTGGCACTCAGTCTGTCTGCAGGTGGAGCTTGGGGAACCCTAGCAGCGGCAGGTTCACCTTCAAAAACACCAGCTGCTCCACCAGTGCGGGATCCAAGCAGGTGTGGTGGGGTGTCACAACATCCCCAGCAATGCTGAACACCCTCTCATTTGGAACACTGGTTGGTAGACAGGACAGGTGTTGCCGGGCAACCATGGCTAGATCCTGCCACATCTAGCTGCGGTTTGCCCAGTAGGCCAAAGGGTCGCAGTCCAGTGGCTCCACATCCTCAGCAAGATAGGTAGCCACTGAAGCCTTGGCACTACCTGTCTGAGGCTGGGGTCTGGTGCGTTTGGCTCCATCATTGAAGCCATGCTTCAATTGGCAGCGGCTGGTGTGGAGGAGACTGGCTGGTGCTGGTGTTGGTACTGGAAGTGCTGGCCCGAGAAAGTGGATCCCCCTCTTCCACATCCCCTCACCGCTGCACTTCGGCCTCCCTGACTTTGTTGCCCAGCATGTGCATCCAGTGATCGAGGGTTTTGCTGCTGCCAATGCACATGCTCCCCTTCACCCTTAGGTCGCACATGCCCTCCATCATGTCAGGGCAGCTAGGATCTGGAACCAACTTCCAAGGGAAGTGGTGCTGGCTCCTACCTTGCCAGTCTTTAAGAGGAGGCTTGACAATTACCTAGCTGGGGTCATATGAGCCCAGTATTCTCTCCTTCCCAGGGCAGGGGGTCAGACTTGGTGATCTACTTAGGTCCCTTCCAACCCTACATCTATGAATCTATGTGGACCACACCGGACTGCAAGGAATCCAGCCATATCCTGATGCCCTCCTTCAGCCACCTCACCAGTGCCTGCACATCTGGTGACAGCAGCTTGCCCCAGCCAGGAACATTGATCCCCAGGAACTTCTCCATTTGGTTCTCAAGTTCTCTCACTATGGGGATCACCTGGCTGAGAAGGGCATCGCCAGTGCTAAAGGTCTTGGTGGCCTCGAGGAAGGGCTTGAGGACCACCAAGATCTGGAAGATGGTACCCCACTCAGCTCTGTTCAGGGGGCTGCTGATCCTGATCTCCCCAAACAAGGCCATCTCATGGATGGCCTTCTGTTCCTCCACCAGCCTTTCAAGCATCAGGTGTGTGGAGTTCCACGGAGTCTCCATGTCCTGCATGATTTGGTGCTGCAGGATGCTTAGCTCTGCCTGTTTTTCCTGCAGCATCTTGTCCCCCTTGATGCTGCAGTGGAAGTAGCCCGCCACTTTCCTGCATTTCAAAATCACCTGGCTTGTAGCAGTAGTGGTGGTGGTGCCATCACCAGCAGCCCTGTTTCCCTCCCAGGCATCCATGACTATGAGGTGCAGCCTGTGTGCCACACAGGAGATGCCAACAAAGTTGGTATCACAGACAGCCTTCACCGTATTGGCCCCATTGTCGGTGACCATGAACCCCCGGGTGAGCTTGGCCTACCCAATGAGCCACCCCCGCACCATGCGCTCCCTTGTTGTGTGGGACTCATCCAGTTCCTTGGCTTGGAAGACAGCCCACCAATGGCCTGACTGATCGCACCAGTGCCCTGTGAGGGAGACATTGCCACCCTAGCTGCTCCAGATTTCAGAGGTGAAGTGCAAGGCTACCTGCGGCCCTGCCTTGTGCATCTCCTCCCTCAAGTACTCCCTGCATGCCTCATATGGGGAGGGCACCACTGTCCTGCTAAAGGTGATGCTTGCGGGCACTTTTTAAGATGGGGCCAGAAGTGCCAGGAGCCACCTGAACCCTGGCCACTCAACTAGGGAGAAGGGCTGGCTATCCAGAGCCAGCATCTCCCCTATGGTCTGGGTGATCTCACTCACCTTTGCAACTCACCCCCTCTGTCTGCAGCTTTCCCCCACTGGTCCAGGGTGGCCTGCCTCTGCTTTGGGGGGAAGGGGGCTTTGGAGGGAGTGGGGGACTTCCCTTTCAGTGCACTCACACTGGTGCCAGGCTGAGCAGGAAGAAGGGCAAGGGGGTGCTGCCTCCTGAGATGCAGCAGCATCACCATGGTGGAAAAGTGTTTCACATCCTTGCCCTGGCTGATGTGCCTTCAGCAGTGGTGGCAGATGGAAAAACTGGGATCATCTCCCAGCTCAAAATGCTCCCGCACTACGCTATTCACCCACTTCTGGGTTGAGGGTGAGAATGCTGCCTTATCCCACTCCTCAGCTGGCACAACAGCAGGAGGAGCTGCCTCAGCTGAGCCACTTGCTTCCACAACCTCAACCTCCTCCAAGGTTCTGCTTTCCAAAGGAGACCTGAGTCTAGGGGAACTTTGAGGGGTGTGGAGCACAAACTCTGATTCCCCCTCAGTCCCCAGAATTGCTTGAGCCAGGGCGCTCAGCACCCCTGGTTCCAGCTTCAGCTCCAGCTCCTCCTCTGGCAGTGGGAGTCTCATGCTGAGAGATAACATTGGGGTGGAAGAAACAGTGATTTCACTGCTGGTGCCTATTTCTGGACTTAGGGGCGGTGGTGCAGGTGCAGGGACATCAGGTGCAGACACTGCTCCCACTTCCTTGCTTCCACTGGCAGCAGAAGCATAATGGCTCGTTGGGAAGAGAATGAATCTATGTTGCGGGGTGGGACTTGGAGCTCTAGCTCTCTCCCTACCCCCTCTACTTCCTCTGCCAGAAGACCTGGCACCTGCCTTTCCAGCATGCTTCACAGTAATATTTCCTGTGCTGCAAAAGGTGTGTATGTGTCACTCCTTTTGTGTTGTGTGTTTTCTTCTTTTGCATTGTGCATGTGCACTGGACTCTGGTTTGATTATTTAATTCACTAATAGGTATGAAGGCCTATGTAAAAATTGTGTGCTGTCTGTCGTCTTCTCTGCTGGGATGTTTATTTTTTATGAATTCTGAATGTAGAATGTGACTCAGTTGTGTGTTTTATTCCCCCTGTGTTGTATGTGTGTACTGGACTCTGCTTTTATTATTAATACCTATATATGGTGTATTCTTCTGTGATATTTTATTAATGTGAATGTGTGACTACTACTGTACTTCTTGTTCTTCTTCTGTGTTGTAATGTGTACCTAAAATGATATATATCCTTCTAAAACCCTGAGTTCTGTGTTAGTCTCAATCTGAATCTGACTTCTGTGTTGTCTTCAATCTCTATGTAAACTAACTATAATAATATTAATAACTAACAACTACTATATATAATCTGACTCTCTTCTTCTCCTATGAATATCTGATTTTCCTTCTTCTATGTATGCATATTATAAGTGTGTGTGCGCAATCTGTGTGCCTCCCTGCAGTGATGGATCACACTGGCAGGGAAAACACTGAGATTTCTCTTTTCAAAGTTTAGAACAACAAAAAAAAGAGAGCAAATATAAATTGAAAGAAATGAATTGGATAGTAAAGAGATTCTAAGCTAAGCTAAGCTAAGCTAAATCCTATCCAATCCTTTCTAACAAGAAAAAGGAGCAGGCAAGTTGCAACTGCTGACTATGAAGCAAGCCAGGCAGCACAGTAGTTTTTTCATGCTGTTTCTCACATAGGACCAGCTCACAAAGGGCAGAGCAGGCCTGCACACAGAGGCTTTTATGCCGTTTCTATGTCCCTCCCCCAAGACACTGTAATTGGAAAGTCAGTCAGAGAGAAATCATGCTCACTGGCCACCTAGACATGTCAGTCTTTCCCCTCTGTTCCCCCTCCCTTCTCTGCTCCTGTTCCCTCTTCTAAGTTTCTGTTTCCTCATACAGACACCCCTCTGAATCTCTGAATCACTGAATTTTTTCTGAATCTTTTCCAAATCAATTTGAAAGCTCTGAATCGATTCAGAAAGCCAAAAGCAGTTAGCAATTCGATTCGTATGCGCAGACTTGGCCTCCGAATTGTCCGAATCTTTTCCAAATCTGAATCACAGTCCAAAGCCTCACGCAGCCCTAGTATATAGCCTAATATCCCAAACTAGGTTCTTGCACATTGTGAGGTAGTATGCCTTATCATAGTTTTAACAAGGTATAACTTTTCTCTCATTTTCAAGATGGGATTACAGTTGACGGTAAGAATTTTTATTACCGATTTTATTTTAGCGGTGATCCGAACTCTCGCCTGCCATGTCTTGATGGAAAGAATAGGTTTCTTAGGGTTTTTTTTCAGAAGGGAAGGATCTACACTATGACATTAAAGGTGTCAATATCTTCTAGTTCTTAACTCTTAAAATCTTTTGATTTTATGAAAGTTTTACCATCTTTATTATACAAACTCACAGTAACAAAATTTTTGTTTGTTAACTGTCTTTTATTATTTTAATTACAGAACACACATAATTACATTTTAGTGATTCATACTTCCCTTTTTTCGAAGTCATTTCCTTGAATTCTGATAACTACAATGTTCCATATATATAAAAAAATTGGGATCAATAACAAACATGAAAAAGAAACCAAAGAAGATGAAATAACTATTTACAATCCTCTTTCTTTTAAGTATATTCCTATCAGGCAATGACAGTTTTGCCAATGTGATCCCCCAATTCTTTATTTCGTAACTAACTCTCAAAGAAAACAACAGGAAGGATCAACACACATTCCTCTTGTTTAGTTCTCTGTTTTTTTCTTAACATAAAACTTAAAGGAAAAAATGTTTTACTGTTCCTCATGGAGCTCCTAGTCCTCTTGTGTTTGTCCGGTATTTTCCCATTCTTCTGGTGGCAAATTTTAACTCAGCCTCAGCCTCCTGTTCTTGCAGTTCTTCTCAATTAATCTTCCAGTTGTCAGTCCCCTTTCTGTCTAGCCAGCTGTTATCATCCTCTCCTCTGGTACCACTCTGTGCCATATCCATCTCTTCTCCCACATCCAGGTCTTTTCTTTCTGACCCCTCCCCTCTCTGGAGCCATTCCAACTTCCCCAAATAAAAACTCTGGAAGCACAGCACCAGGTGAGATCTCCCATTCCTTGTTAGCTCCTACTCATTCTCAGACCGCATCAGGATTGTCTTCTCTTCATCACGCTCATGTTTGGTTGTAGGAGCACTACATCAGCATCAGAACATTGCATGTTAGATTTCATAGATTTAATAGATATTTGGGCTGAAAGGCACTTTGAAGATCATCAAGTCCAGCTCCCTGCCCCAGGGGCAGGAAGTCAGCTTGGGTCAAAGGATCCCAGCAAGATAAGTATCCAAATACTTCTTGAATGAGTCCAGAGTAGGTACCTGCACAACCTCTGGAGGAAGGCTATTCCAGGTCTTTGGAGCTCGGATAGTAAATACATTTTTCCTTATGTCCAGCCTAAAATGGTCTTAGAGGACTTTATGACCATTGGCCCTTGTTTTTCCTTGGGGCACTCTGGCAAACAGACGTTCTCCCAGAGCCCTTATATACTTATAGGCAGCCACCAAGTTGCCCCTGAGCCTGTGCTTTTCCAGACTGAAGAGTCCCATAGCTCTCTCTCAGCCTCTCTTCATAAGGCCTATTATCTTGCCCTCTGATCATGCATGTGGCTCTCCTCTGGACTCTCTCAAGCTTCTCCATATTCTTCTTGGATTGTGGAACCCAGAATTGGATGCAGTACTCCAGCTGCAGCCTCATCAAGGCTGAATACAGGAGGAGGATAACATCCTGAGATTTACTTGAGAAGCTTCTATGGATGTAAGCCAAAGTATTGTTTGCTTTGTCAGCTGCAACGTCACATTCGTGGCTTATGTTCATCTTGTGGTCAATCATGACCCCCAAGTCTCTTTCTGCCATAGTTCTAGCAAGCATAGCACTGCCACGCCCATAAGCATGCTGCGGGTTTTTTTCTCTCAAGATGGAGTACCTTACGTTTAGCTATATTGAACATCATCAGCTTACTATCCGCCCACTTACTAAGTTTATCCAGGTCAGCCTGGATCACTAGCCCCAAAGATTAGTGTCATTGGCAAATTTAGCCAGTGTGCCCCTGACTTAATGTCCACATCATTGATAAAGATATTAAAAAGAACCAGTCCAAGGACAGAGCCTTGGGGGACACCACTGGTCATGGAGCACCATAACGTTTCACTACCATCAACCACTACTCTCTGGGTCTGACCTCAGAGCCAAGTACCCAGACATCAAACTGTCGTGAAGCCGAGGCCACAGTTGGCCAATTTTTCCATAAGGAAGTCATGGGACACCAGATCAAAAGCTTTTTTAAAGTCCAGATATATGACGGCAATCTCTTCTCCCTTGTCCAGGTGATACATCACCTCATCATAGAAGGAGATGAGATTGGTCAGGCAAGACCTATCCATGACAAACCCATGCTGGCTGTCCCTCAGGATGTTGCCCTCAGCCAGCCAGCTTATCAAGACGGGTCTCTTTGATAATTTTCTCCAGAATCTTACCAGGAATTGAGGTCAAGCTGATTGGGCTGTAATTCCCGGGATCAACTTTCCACCCTTTCTTGAAGATGGGTAGCACATTGGCTTTCTTCCAGTCTTCAGGTACTTCACCTGAGTGCCATGAATTTTCAAATATTTTTGCTATGACACCTGCCAACTCCTTGAGTACTCTAGGGTATAATCTGTCAGGACCAGCTGACTTGAAGGTGTCTAGCCTCTTGAGGTGATCCTTTACTAGATCAACACCAATGCTGGGTATAAATACATCCTCACCCTGGCCATCCCACATCTTCCTAGGTAGGGTGGTCTCATTGGACAGATGAAAGACTGACACAAAGTACCCATTGAACAGATTGGCCTTTTCTTGAGTGTCAGTTACCAGCTGTCCCATTTGGTTCAGCAGGTGCCCAATGTTACCTTTGCTTCTTTTCTGACTCCCTACATATCTTAAAAAAGACTTTTTATTATCCTTGATATGTGTAGGCAGATAAAGCTCGGTTGCAGCCTTGGCTTTCCTGATTCACTCCCTGCAGGGACCAGTGCTGAGTACTCCTCCTTGGTGATACACTTCCATCCTCTGTAAGTCTCTTTTTTGAGGTGTAGGAAGTCCTCAAGTTCCCTGCTGAGACAAGGGGGTTGCTCCACCCTTTTGCTACCCTTCCTCTGACATACGATGGCCATCCCTTGTGCTGTCAGAATCACTCCCCTGAGGAGCAACCACTCCTCTTCAACTCCTCTGCCTGTCAAGTCATGGTCCCTTAGGGCCTCAACAATGAGCCTTCTGAGCTTGTCAAAGTCAGCTTTCCTGAAACCAAAGACTTCTGTATTTCTGATTGACTTGCCAGCTTTGTGATGGATAGTAAAGGTGATCAGCTTGTGGTCACTGTCACCCAGCTTTGCATCGATTCTTAGGTCACTGACTAGATCATCCCCTCTGGCCAGTACTAGGTACAGCAATGCTTTACCTCTCATCAGCCCATAAATTTCTTGGGTCAGGTAGAGCTCATCCTTACATATGAGGAAGCTTTGTGACTGATCAGATTTGGCTGAGTACTCTTCCCACGAGATGTCCAGGTAGTTAAGGTCTCCCATGACAACCATGAACCAAGAGCGTGCTGCCTCAGCCAGTTCCCTAGTGAATTCCTGATCCAGCTCTTGTTTCTGGCCATAAAGTCTGTCAAGCAGGTCAGCCAGTCTGGCTGAGAAAAGCCTCCTCCCCAGTGGAGTAAGGTGGGGGCCATGTCTCCCCAGCAGACCACAGCCTCTCTCACCAAATGACACCAGCACCGCAATCTTTGGTTGACTACCTCAACCCATCTCTCCCTCCTCAGCCCACAGCCCACAGCCAGGAGGAGCAAGGAAAAGACCACCTGTGTCCCCAACCCTTTAAGTCCTTCTCCCAGAGCTCTCTGTAGTCTCTCATGACCCAGCTGGGATTGCCCCGAGCTGTGTCATTTGTGTCCATGTGGATGAGGAGCATAGGGCTAGAGGGCCGGAGACTCTTTGGGATCCTCTCAGCTATGTCCCAGATGTGGGCCCCTGGGAAGTAGCAGACCTCCCGGGCTAGGGGGTCATAGTGGAACATTTCCCCCACAGCACCCCCAGGTGGGAATCTCCCATAGTTTCATAGTTTCATAGTTTCTAGGGTTGGAAGGGACCTGAGCAGATCATCTACTCCGACCCCCTGCCATGGCAGGAAAGAGTACTGGGGTCAAGCGACCCCAGTAAGGTGGTCATCCAACCTCCTCTTAAAAACCCCCCAGGGTGGGAGCCTGCACCACCTCACTTGGAAACTGGTTCCAGACCCTAGCCGCCCTGACCATGAAGTAGCGCCTCCTGATGTCCAACTTAAACCTTCCCTCCGCCAGCTTGTAACCGTTGTTCCTGGTCACTCCTTGCGGCGCTCGGGGGAACAGGGACTCCCCCAGTGCCTGCTGATCCCCCCAACCAGTTTATAACAGGCCACAAGATCCCCCCTCAGCCTTCTCTTTTGAAGGCTGAACAGGTTCAGGTCCCGCAACCTTTCCTCATAGGACCTACCCTGCTGTCCCTTGATCATACGAGTGGCCCTCCTCTGGACCCTCTCGATGCTGTCCACATCCCTCTTAAAGTGCGGCGCCCAGAACTGGACGCAGTACTCCAGCTGCGGCCTGACCAGTGCCGCATAGAGGGGGAGGATCACCTCCTTGGACCTGCTCGAGATGCATCTGTGGATGCACGACAAGGTGCAGTTGGCCTTCCTAGCCGCCTCCCCACATTGCCGACTCATGTTCATCTTGGAGTCAATAATGACTCCCAGATCCTTTTCCACCTCCGTGCTGACAAGAGGGGAGTTCCCCAGCCTGTATGTATGGTGCCGATTGTTCCTCCCCAGGTGCATCACCTTACACTTGTCTGTGTTAAACCCCATCCTATTCTCCTCCGCCCATCCTTGTAACCTATCTAGGTCCAACTGTAGCCTGTTGCTCCCCTCTATTGTGCCCACATCCCCCCACATCTTAGTGTCATCAGCGAACTTGAACAGGGTGCTTTGCACCCCCTCATCCAAATCACTGATGAAGATGTTGAACAGGGTGGGCCCAAAGACTGAGCCCTGTGGGACCCCACTTCCCACATCCTTCCAGGTCGAGAAGGACCCATCCACTACCACTCTCTGGGTGTGACTCTCTAACTAGTTGGCGACCCATTGGACTGTATGGGTGTCTACGCCACAGTCCCCCAGCTTCCTAATGAGAATGGGGTGAGAGACAGTGTCAAAAGCCTTCCTGAAGTTTAGGAAAACTATATCCACTGCCACCCCTGCATCCAATGATTTAGTGACCTGGTCGTAAAAGGCCACCAGGTTGGTCTGACTGGACCTGCCGCTGATGAACCCGTGCTGGTTGCCCCTGAGCATGCACTTCCCTGCTGGCCCCTCCTGGATGTGTGTCAGAATAATTTTCTCGAACAGCTTGCCCAGGATCGAGGTAAGACTGACTGGCCTGTAGTTCCCCGGGTCCTCTTTCCTCCCCTTTTTGAAGATGGGAACCACGTTGGCCCTCTTCCAGTCCTCCGGCACCTCTCCATGACCTCTCCATGGCAAGCACTCTGCGTTTTGTCTTAGGGAGAGTAGGGGTGGTGATCCTCCCTTGCCTGCAGAAGCTAGCATCTCCACAGGCTCTACTGCGGCTGCAAGAGGGGAGGGGACCTTGGTGTGGTGGGCCTTGGGGCCCCTGACCACCTTGGTTCAATCCCCTGGCTGGACAGTATGGGAGAATCCCGAGTCGTCCCCTATCCTGGAGGGTGACCTTGGTCTACTCTCCACCTCCAGGGGGTGAAGGGCCTGACAGTAGGAGTCTATGTCCTGCTCACCATCCCTGATGGCATGCAGTCTCTGGACTGCAGCCTGGAGCTCCTCAATCTGATGCCCTAGAAACTCCAAAGTGGAGCAAACCCCACAAGAGGAGGTGGCCATGCTCCCAGTCCCAGGAGCTTGCACAGCTGAAAGCCAGGGACTCTGTCTGCATGGAGTCTGGAACCATGGGTTCCATCTGGGTGGAAGCCTCTGAGGTGCCACAGCGGGAGGACGCAGACTCTGAGGGGACCCTCGGGGTACAGTGTGTGTCCATTCACATTGTGCCACTGGGAGGCCAGATACTGATAGGTTTAGCTTCCCTAGGACTCACTGGCAGGGCCTCAGACCCTCCTGCTCACCCTCCTGTGCAAACTCCCATGTGTGCCAGGCAGACAAGCGCATCTGTTTGCGTGGCCTGTTCGTGAGGCTTCAATAGCATGGCTCCCTCAGGGGCTGGGCCAAGTAGGAGCTGTGGCGGGGCAAGACCCTTCTTGGCTCCCCTCAGCTGCCTCCCCACAGCTGAGCTGGGCTTGTCCTCTCCCACCATGGGCCCCACTTACCTCCGGCTGTTCTGGGGGATGGTGGGGCACTCCACAGCTGTTGGGAATTACTGGGGGGCTTTGTGGGTGTGGGGGCATGACAGGCTTGCACCCATGCATCTTGTACCACTTCCTGAGTCTGACTGGGGTTCTTTTTCCTTTGGTGGGCCCTTTTAAATTATGCACATATACAGTGGGCCCACTGCCAGCATCATGCTATGCCCAGGCAAGGGGGGGCCCTACCCAGGATTTTGGGAGACCCTGCCCCTCAGAAGAGGGACCAGTATGTTCCGTCCTCCCTCTCCGACTCTTTCCCTGGGGGGGCTGGGCCAAGTAGAAGCCAGGGCGGGGAGCAACCCTCCTCAGCTTCTCTCAGCTGGCTCCCCACAGCTGAGGTTGGCTAGTCCCCTCCCACCATGGGCCCCACTTACCTCCAGCTGTGAGCACTTTAGGCAAATGAGCACTTTTATGCTTTTATTTAACTACTAGAAATTTTAATATCAGGTACTGATCTTGATTCAGGAGTAAAATATGTTCAGAGGTGAAAAACATGGCCAAGTATCGCCAGTGGTTATAATCTTATTTTAAGTTTCACAATAATTTGTTTTACGTGAAGTTTCTGCCACGGCCACCTTGTTGCATACATCCCCCCCACAAGAGCAAAATCAAAGACTCACTCTTCTGAACTTACCCCCTCCTTCATGAGAGAAGAAGTCCATATTCAAATGCAGAAGTCCCAGGTTGATGGCATATCTCAAATGCATAAGGCTGCAAAGCCAGGAGCCAATGAGTAAGCCTGGAGTTAGTGTCTTGCATTGCCTTTAATGAGGGTAGGGATGCATGATCCATCACCAATGTGAAGGGGGCTCCTAGGAGGTAATAGCAATGAACTTCAATTGCCCACTTTATGTCAAGGCTCTCTTTTACAATGATTGAATAGTTCTGCTCTCAGACTAAGAGGTTTTAGCTCATATACAAGATTGGTTGTTCACCATCCTTGAAGTTCTGTGAAAGAACAGCTCTAAGGCCTTTCTCCAAGGCATCTATCTGTATGAGGAATAAGCATGAAAAATCTGGGCTGTACAATATGGGTGCCATGCATAGTATCTTTTTAATCTCTCCAAATGCCTCTGTGCATACCAGGGTCCATTGTATCACTTCGGGTGTTGTGTTGCATCATTTGTCAGTCAGAGCTATGCTGTGTTGGACAGTTTGTCAGCCTTTGGAAGGTGGCTGGGGCACCATGGAGTCCAAAAAGAAGGATCTGGAACTGATACATCCCCCTAAGTATTGCAAACACTGTCAGCTGCCAGATTTCTGGGATTATTGCCTTAATGAAATACTGCCTTTCATTAAATCTAATGTCATTATGTATTTTTCCTTTCCCAACCACTGCAGTAATACATCAATTCAAGGCATGGGGTAAGCATGAAATTTCAACACTGCATTCAGTTTCTGAAAGTGTATACACAACCAGTTTGGACACCAGGACAATGGGGCTACTCTATTTGCTGGAGGTTTCCTCAATCACCCACATCTCCATTGCTTTGTATCTCCATGAAAAAAAAAATCATGCAAACTTCCTGGATCCTGCTTGAGATACATCAATAGAGGCAAGCCAGGGTTCTGTTTGCTTTGCTGGCTGTGGCATCGCATTGGTGGCTCATGTTCATCTTGTGGTCAATCATGACCCCCATTCTCTTTCAGTCATGGTGCTAGTGAGTGAAGCACTGCCAAGCCTATAAGTATGATGTAGATATTTTTCCCCCCCAAGGTGGAGCACCTTGCATTTCCCTGTGTTGAATGTCATCAGGTTTTCATCTGCCTACCTTGCAAGCCTGTCCAGGTCAACCTGAATCACCAGCTTATCCTTTAATGTGACCACACTTCCTCATAATTTGGTGTCATCAGCAAATTTAGCCAGTCCACTTCTGATACCTGAATCCAGATAGTTTATAAATATATTAAAGAGCACTGGTCTAAATACAGAGTCAGGCAAACACCCTCTCCTGAATCTTCTCTACTCCCAGATTGCCCACCTAGTATACATCATGGAAAATTTTTAGGACTTGGTTTCTGTGCAACTTGGGCATCCAACAACTGGGGCTTCCAGCTCCCATTAGCCTGATCATTAATGACCCTTACTAGGACCTCTTCACATAGCTCAAAATAGGGATTCTGAGCACCCAGGCTTGGATCTATTGTTTTCTCTTTCATTCTGGATAGCTGGCTGTAGAGACAAGAAAATACTGTGTCTTTTCTCTGGCTCTGAACAAAATCAGGTCCACCTCCAATGGGCACTCTCTCCCATTGGGGGACAGGTTGTTTTTGGAGAAGCCCAATTGTCAACTGTACTTTGGTGATAGGATAGAGCCAGATATCCCCATGTATACAAGCCACAGGCACATTCAGGAACTGAATATTGGGCAGGGTCCACCACTTGTTCCTACGCAAAGTTTTGGGCTGAGCCCAAATCCATGAGGCCCAGAACTTGGACATCTCTTACCTGGATGGGGAGCGTAATACTCTCTGCCTGGGAAATTCTCCTGAGGCCTCAGAGACCTCTGGATTGAACATAATTACAGTCTGTAAGGGGGCAATCTCTGCACCAGTACCCAGGCTGACCACATGAGAAACAAACCTGGCCTCCAATCTACTACAGCCACCTAGTGGTGACCCTCTCCTACTTCTGGTTCCATGGTCGCACCTTGCTGAGTTTACCCCTGTGGTCTTGGGGAGCAAAACCATGATCCAGGGCAGGGTGTCTGGCTTCCCTTCTATGACTCATATGCCATCCCTGCCTTTCCTCATTTGAGGTTTATAGTTTGGTTGGCTTACTCCATTTACCCAGCTACAGTCTTTCCACTTTGCAATTCAGCCTCTAAAAATTCTCAGCAAAGCACATTGCCTCTTTTAGATCTATGATCTGGTGTCTACACACCCATTCCCAGGCCTACACCAACAGAATTCACCTAAATTGTTCTAAATGTAACCAATTCCACCATTTCCTCAGATAAGTTACTCTCTGGTTTCAACAACTGATTGTACAAGTCCTTGAGGCAATGCAACTTTGCCCAAGGATGAGTTGGGGTCAAATGGTTCTGCTCAGAATTGCCACCTGTAGGCCTCTACTGTAAGCCCCGCATAGTCCAAAATGGTCAACTGCCTAGACAGCATCAGCCTCTACAGTTAGGTAGCACAGAGATCAAAAGGCCACTGGTACACCCCAGTCACCCACTCACGAGTCTCTGGACAAGCCTTGGGATCATCATATGGCCCCATTTTTGTAGGTGCCCTGCCCACCTCCCCACCCCTTCAAGCTGGGTTTCACCTGCTCTAGCAGCAGTAGCATAAAGCACTGCTGTTTCTCTTCCATCCTTTGCTGGAACTGCTGCTACTATTGTAAAGCTTGTTGATGCTGCAGCCCCTCCATCCATTGTAACGCTGCCATGGAGTTTATGCTGCTGGCTGCAAACTGCAGTGCCTGCGTTCTCCACCAGGTGTAGCAGGTTGTCACATCAGGGCCTTTCAAACAGGGTTTGTCCCACCCCTGAGCATCTATCAACAAAGCTTAGTACCACATGGTTTTTCACTCTGCCGGCCTTTGCTGCCTGGAACACTTCTCAGCCACCACCAGTTATATATAGTCTACCACCAAACAAAGAAAAGCAAAGTAAGCAAACAAACCTTATTCCCCTGGACCCACTAATGGTGGCCTCAGGCTTCCTTTCCCTGGTTTCTCCTCATCCTAGCACAAAGGTTCTCTAGCCTCTGGTACTTTTCCTTCACTCTCCCCCTGTGGTTCTGCCTACTGGGCTTTTTAATTCCCAGTGCCAAACCCTCATTAGCCTTCCCACAGGTGCAGCCCTTCAGTTTAACTAAATTTCTTCTATTAAGGGGGCAGACCACTCTGTTACAATCCCCTACCATATGCAGAAGTGTTACCTCTCAGCTCCATGTTCTTTGGGAACCCTGACACAGGATGCAGACTGTCTG
>NW_017728992.1:25123917-25124361 GCF_001723915.1 Gavialis gangeticus | reverse complement strand
TGACCATTAATTTATATGAGAGATGGAGAACAGAAAGCCTGAAGCAGAGACCACAGTGAATTCTGGGATCAGAGAAGCAGGGGAGCACTGCATGATGGAGAATCTGTGCTCCAAATGCTAATCAACCCACACACCCAGCTCAGCATTTATCATACCAGTTCTAATCTAGATTTACAAAGGACTTCCCCCCGCCCCTCCCCCCACCTCTAAGCAGAAGTAAGTTTAATAGGCATCTCGGGCCGTACATTCCCTGGTCCCACTATGGGAGGCCTATGTAAACTTATTTGGCTAAAACTCGGTTGCTGGGTGAGGGAAAGCTGAGGCAAGACACCGAGTCAGGGGGTATGAGCAACATTTGAACAAGGGTAAAGGGTTCATCACAGCGTTCAGCCCATTGGAACCATGACCACAAGTGTTGTCATACTTTTCCCGGGATGACGGGTG
>NW_017728992.1:25113530-25118917 GCF_001723915.1 Gavialis gangeticus | reverse complement strand
GCTAAAGATCCCTGCAAAGCCCAAAAATACTGTGGGGTCTGCTCATCAAAAGGCTAAAGATTGGGACGTGCTGAGTTTGGAACACATAAGGGGATCAGCTTGTACAGGCTGATTGTCCCAGTTTGGCTCAGATGTGCCCTAATGAACTGAATGCTGGCCCATAAGGGTGTCATCTGGACACCCAGCTGGATTCAGAGGTATTTGGTTCAACTGTGTGCTTGTGTCTCACTGTAGTTTATTGTTGCTCTGATGAACTGATTTTTGGCATATGAGGGTGTCAGCCTGTCCATGCTGATCAACCCAACCAGGTCAGGCGTGTCATGTTAATCTGTGTGTGTTTGTGTGTATGACTGATTTGGGGCCTGGAGGAACCCAGCCCCACTGAAACTGAGTCCTGCAAGATAGCTCCATTGGGGGTGAGGGCTTCCAGAAGGGAGACATACATACATAGAAACACAAGCAACACAAGCACAAGCACATTAATAGAATTACCAAGACCCTAGAAATGTATCCCAAATAAATGAGCACACCCGAAAGTAATGGGCAAATCTGGTAACAGAAGAGGACTGGACCAGTTAAAATGGGATAATACAAGCTGAATATCTTTGGCTGACCTCTACTGGATAGGATAGATTTGAAATCTAAGATGTTTTTTCTAACGTTAGTGACCCAAGAAGTTTCAACAATTCTGCCACATACCATGTCAGCTAGTACCCTCAACATAGCTATTACATAAAATCCCCCACAGGCTGACCCCTGTGTTAGAAGTCTTGGAGCTTATTCCTGCAAGGTGCTGCACTTTCTGGCCTTAGTCCAGCAAAGCACTTACATGCATGCTTAACCTGAAGATCATTAGTTTTACTAGTCATTAGCAGTATTTACATGTTTAAAGTTAAGATCATGCTTAAGTGCTTTCCTGGATCCAGGCCAGGGAATTGAACACCTTGTCAGACTGGGAAGTCAAGGTGCTTTTTCAAACCCTATTAGGCACACTATCTGCATGCTTGGGCACCTAACGACTGTGGAGAAGTCTGGTCTCAAGTCGTTAATGCATCAAGGCATTAACTTCACAAGGAACTGGGCCCCAGGTGTAGGTGAGGGTCCTCAGTACTTTGCAGGTTTGAGCCAGAGATACCCATTATATTTATAGTCCTGCATTTTTAGTTATGGCTTGTTTGGCTATATTAAGCACTGTAAAATTCTAAATAGTGGTTTTGATTAGATTTATTATACTTAAAAGTGGACTTTATGTATTCTCTGTTTCTGTCAGAGTATAGTAGCTTAGGGATCTTTCTGTCATAAAACAAGAGATAGAAGATATAAACTACAGTAACTAGAAGCCATGTTACAATGTTTATATAAACACAATTGCTTAAGAGACCACAGCTCACCGATTTCCATCATGCCACATTTTCAAAGTGACATTCTACTAAGCCCTGAAGAGATCAGCAAATACCAAAATGGAATGCCTCTCTTGGTCCAGTTTCTTCTGATTCAGCTACAACAATACAAAACACATCTTAATGGAACAAGTATGAAGTAAAGTGTATGAAGTATCTGTGTGCAAGGAGGAGGCTATTTCTTGATGTCCCTGAAACCAGAAAAAATGACCTCTCCTCCTGCTTATGAACACTTTAATTGAAAAATGTGTTAAAAGTGCTTCCCAAGGTAGACATCTAACTCAGGTACTGAGTCTTTAAAACAATTTAAAAGGTTTATATTCAGTATATATGTAAAACACTACTAAGAGTTATGGAGAAATTTTCTTTTTCTCTAATGGAAACAAAAAACCCCCTCTTGAAACGTATTTACTTATTACAGATATAAAATGAACTGTGACCCCACCAGTTTGTATCTGTCTGTGCTTCTGTTCTGAGTCTGTACATGGACTTACCTAATTATACAAGCTTGTATTAAATGTTACTACTTTCTGATGATTCATAGAATCATAGATTGAAGGATATCCACACAGCCACAAAGAAAGAGAGCAGATACCAGGAACAGATTAAGGCATACACATTTTGGCTAAGGAACAGATTAAGGCTAAGAGCATCTTGGATCAGTCGCGTTGCTTCCTGACCTGTATTGAAGAGTTCTACCTATCTCAAGAAGTGCCCGGGCCAACCAGAGATAATGCTCTCCTAGACTTGGTCTTGGCCAAAGGAGACAATCTGGTGAGGGACTTGAATGTAGAGGGTAGCCTGGGTGACAGCGACCACAAAACCATATATAGTGGTGGATGCACAGCAAGACCCGGGACAGAAGGTGAAAGGAGTGCACGAAGAGCGGTCGTTCCTCAAGGACACAATCTTTAAAGCACAAAAGAAGTCCATTCCCATACAGAGGAAAGGTAGCAGAAGGGCTGGTAAGCCCTCTTGGCTTAATAGGGATATCACGGTCCTCTTGAAAAAGAAGGAAGAGGCATACAAACAATGGAAGCTTAGGCCAGTCCCCAAGGAGATCTATACACAAGGGCCCACACTTGTAGGGAGCAAATTAGAAAGGCTAAGGCGGTGACTGAATTTAAAGTAGCAACAGAAATCAAGGACAATAAGAAGTCCTTCTTTAAGTATGTAGGGAACAGGTGGAAAACAAATGGAAACACAGGGCTGTTGTTTAACAACTAAGAACAGCTGGTTACTGACACTCAGGAGAAAACTGAACTCCTGAATGACTACTTTGCTTTGGTATTTCACCACACTAAGGGGAAAATCATACTAGATACGGTTCAGCATGGGCATGGTGGAAATGACCATCTTCCTACTGCTGACATCGAGCTGGTACATGATCAGTTAGAAAAATTAGACATCTATAAGTCATCAGGACCAGATGAACTTCATCTGAGAGTGCTGAAGGAGCTGGCCATAGTCATGGCAGGGCTTCTGGCAAAACTCTTCCAAAACTCGTGCCACTCAGAGGAGGTCCCTGAAGACTGGAACAGGGCCAATTTTGTCCCCTTCTTCAAGAAGGGGAGGAAAGAGGACTCAGGCAACTATAGGCCAATTAGCCTCACTTCTATCACAGGGAAAATCCTGGAAAAAATCGTCAAGCAGTCTATGTAATAGGCTTCCAGAAGGTAGGATTCTGAACAACAGTCAGCATGGCTTCATCACGGGCAGGTCTTTCCTTATTAATTTCATCTCCTTCTACGACCAAGTAACTTGCCACCTGGATAAGAGAGAGGGGGGTCGACATTGTATATCTAGATTTCCAAATGGCCTTTGATCTGGTATCCCATGATGTTCTCATGGGAAAATTCCAGAATTGTGGGCTTAAGTGCTCAACAGTTAGGTGGGTAGGAAGCTGGTTGCGAGGTCAGACACAGAGAGTTCTAATGAATGGATTTGTGTCATCCTGGCAAGAAGTGGGCACTGGATTCCTTCAGGGGTCCATGCTTGGTCCAGTGATTTCCACCATCTTTATCAATGATTTGGATGTGGGGATGAAGAACTCACTGGCCAAGTTCACAGTTGACACCAAGTTATGGGGGAGCGTGGTCACACTTGAAAATAAGCTGCAGATACAGGCAAACCTAGACAGGCTAGCAAGTTGGGCAGATCAGAATCAGGTGAAGTTCAACATTGAGAAGTATAAAGTGCTCCATCTGGGGATGAACAATTTCTAACCTACTTACAGGCTTGGTGGCACCAAACTGACTAGCACCATAACTGGAAAGGACCTAGAGATGATAATTAAATATAGTATGAACATGAGCCATCGGTGTGGCCAGCAGGGCAAACAATATTCCGGCATGCATCAATCAATGCATTTCAAGCATAACCAAGGAAGTGATTATCCCACTTTACTCAGTATTGGTGAGACCACAGCTGGAGTACTGCATCCAGTTCTGGGTGTTGCACTTCAACAAGGACACGGAAAAGCTTAACAGAGTCCAGAGAAGAGCTACCCATATGATCAGAGGCTTGCAAGGCAAGTCATATGAGGAAAAGCTGAGGGACTTGGGTCTCTTCAGCTTAAAATAGAGAAGGCTGAGAGGGGACTTGGTAGCAGCTTACTGCTTTATTAGGGGAATACATCAAGGGCTGGGTGAACAACTGTTCACTGGGGCACCCCTGGGGAAAACCAGGAGTAATGGCCACAAGCTCCTGGAAGACCATTTCAGGCTTAACACTAGGAAAAACTTCTTCACAATTAGGGTATCCAGACTGTGGAATAAACTTCCTCCATAGGTAGTGCAATCACCTACTCTGGAAATCTTGAAGAGAAGATTGGACGGTCACCTCGCTAGGGTCACCTGACTCCAGTTGTCTTTCCTGCCTAGTGCAGGAAGGCTGGACTCCATGATCTTGTGAGGTCCCTTCTAGTCCCTTACAATCTATGAATTCATCTATGAATCTTAAATCCCAGGTTTTTGTAGTCATAAAATTATATCAAAATATGAATGTTTGTTTTAAATGTATACATTTTTTGCCTTTGAAGAAGACCCAAGCCTCACAGATATACACCATATACTGTCTTGCTCAGATATAGAACCATGATAAATTTCAATTATGGTGAGGTAAAGGCCACTGGTTGTCTTAATCTGACCCTGGCAGGCACTGAAAGAGCAGTGAGCACACAAGTATCCATATGTACTTAGTAATCCATTTGTGTTCTCAGCCAGGATGCATGATTTTCAGTGCATGATTTTCCATAAAACTCTTGATTCACACATAAATATGCAGTACAAGTGTTTGCTAAAAACCTATTCTTCTAAACATATTTTGTAACTATTCCCTCCTCCCCTAACTGGGAGTATTTAATATGGGATAGCCACCAAACAACATGCAGATTCATATGACATATGGCCCCTGCAAACAAAGTTTTTTAAGCTTTCAGGTTTTTATGATATCATACATTAAAACAGAAGGAATGAGAACAATGGCTGGATTGGTTCCTCCCTTAGTATAACAACTCTTCCTTGATGTGTAGTAAAAAACAAATTTATCTCCAAATGTTAAATTTGTCTATCAATACTCAGGCCGCAAAAACTGGTATAAATTTTGTATCTTTGGGCTACCTCAACTGCTAATGCCATTTTTTTCCAAAGATGTTCCCTTCTCCTCCTCTTTATGTAGTAGTTGAAGGGTGAGGAAAAGTTAAAACCTTCATGCAAACAAAACTCCCAGAAGCAGGGAGAATGGGGTGGTATATGTCAATATTCAAAGCAGGAGATGCTGTCAGTACCATTTGCTCTGCACACTATCATACACCATGCCACTGCTGTGTTACAGGGAGCTGCTGCTTCCAAGGGTCAACATGAGTTATTAACAAGTAGGGACTCCACATTTGTCTACAACTCAGGAAATAGATGGGAAAGGTCATAGGGCTGGAGTGTTTCACAGTTTCATGGTTTCATAGTTTCATAGTTTCTAGGGTCAGAAGGG
>NW_017728992.1:25109280-25110569 GCF_001723915.1 Gavialis gangeticus | reverse complement strand
AATTGGTGGGCTGGATCATGGCCTGGATCATCCCCTTCACACATCCTGAATCTTTGCTCCAGGTAGACAGTAGACCTTGCGTGTTGAGGGGTCCTGGCGACAAATGGGGCCCTCTCTACCTCTCAGGATGGAGTCGCCCTGACGATCACTCGACTTTTCAGCTTCTTCCTCCTTCAGCCTGCTTGGAATGTGGAGAGCGTGGAGTTGCCTCCTTTCCAGTTGCCTCCTCTCTGGTTGCCTAGTGTCTAGGACCTCACTCATTTGCTATGTAGTCTTTTGTATGCTTCCTACCAGCTTCTTTACAGCTAATTCAAAACTACTGGCAAGGACTATTCCCCACCCCCTCCCCATTAATAAATGACAGAAGATTAATGCCATCATTCCATCCTAGGGTATTTATCTATTTATCTCTATGACTGTCTTTAGGTGCATTAGCCCCACTACAAATCATGCCAGAGGTAATTCAGCAACCTGCTCCTAAGTTGAAGGATAAACAAAGTTACTGGAAGGGATTTTGGAAGGGAGGAAATGAATTAAAAGTCCCATTATTTTCCATTAGCAAAAGAACCAACAATCTGGCTGTTAAATGAACAGAAGCAAGTGCTGTTATGGTCATGAAGGCCAGGATGCCAGCTGGTAAAGTATTAACTGGAACCAAAATTCATTATTGCCAGCAAAAGGAATGGTATTCCATCTGTGCATTGCATTTTTCTTCAACAATAAAGTTGATCTTTTTCTGTGAATTTTCCTACTCACCCTGTGGGAAGAGCAGTCTAAAACAACTCCTCTACCACATTAACAGTATTCATTCAACCTAAATGAATATGGGAACAAGTCTGAAATACCACTGTTCTGACCAGCAGAATCACTGCCTCTGTTTCTATCAGTTCAGATCATCATTCTATGAAGAGGTCTTCTCACTGGTCTCTGGTGTTTTCAGTGAGATAGGAAACAAATGCATAAATATGAACAGCTAACACTTAAAACAATTTGGGGGAGAAAAAACAAAACCCAAACCACTTCCTAATGACTCATGGCAAAACTGTTATGGTTACTAAAATGAGATGTCTACCACATATGCAGGCTTAATATCAATTTCATTCATGGAAACACTGAAGCAGCTGAAAAGTTGGATTTCTGATTCAGTAAGCCTGGAGCCCTTGGAAACCCTCAGCTCCAAGACAGATCCCTCAGAAATGTAGACAGGGTTCTAGTGTAACCCTGCCTCAGCTTCACCAAAAGCTGGGCCCAAAGATCTGGCTCAGTTTCATCATAAAGTTTGTGACCAA
>NW_017728992.1:25084901-25104280 GCF_001723915.1 Gavialis gangeticus | reverse complement strand
TCATGGCAAAACTGTTATGGTTACTAAAATGAGATGTCTACCACATATGCAGGCTTAATATCAATTTCATTCATGGAAACACTGAAGCAGCTGAAAAGTTGGATTTCTGATTCAGTAAGCCTGGAGCCCTTGGAAACCCTCAGCTCCAAGACAGATCCCTCAGAAATGTAGACAGGGTTCTAGTGTAACCCTGCCTCAGCTTCACCAAAAGCTGGGCCCAAAGATCTGGCTCAGTTTCATCATAAAGTTTGTGACCAATTCTGGCCATTTGTCCTCTGTTAAAATCCCCTGACTAAAGGAGCCTTGAGGGAGCCAGTCATTCAGCCACCTGGCAAAGCCAAAGAGGTAGTTCTCTATCACTGACATGCAAATAATGATAAAATGCCTGTTACTGATTAATGATAAATTGTCTGTTTTGAATCCTCTACTGCTGCAAGATCTCACTGAAATCAGCAAAATTGTATCCAAATGCCTTTGAAATGGCTCAGCAGCTAAGAGCTCTTTCCATCCATTCATCTACTTACCTGCCTTGCTGAATCATGGTCTTCCTTCCAAAGGACTGAAAATGAAATTCATTACCAAGGTTGAGCTCAGTGGAATTGTATATCTTGTGTAACAGATATAATTATCTGACTAAACAAAGTAGTCTTACTTTTCTAGATTAGTCATTAAAAAAAAGTCCCAATACAGAAAAGCATTGGCATCCATGCTCAATTTTAAGCATGTGCTTGAGGACCCCAAGGATCTCAGTGGGACTTGCACGTGTTTACTGTAGCAGGTCTTGATGTTCTGGGGTGTTAAATCACCCCGTCCCCCCATGGCCAGCCCTTGCCTACTTGCCCATCTGGCATTCTGGTGACCTAAATGCTCTTTCACCTGCCATACATTTGATGGTAATGATTATTAAGAAGTAATACCTTAATAATAAGTATTGAAGGCCCACTTTAGGTGCCTCACTCTCCATGTTCACATCACAGGACTGCCCTTCCTCAGGCCCATACAGTAATCAGACCCTATGATTCACTAGTCACTCTCTCTCCCTCTTGGATAGTCTGGCCTCCAAAGTAGTCTATAGAGGGCTGTTTACACCTCCAAAGCAGTTCTCAGAGCCAGATGAACACACAAGTACTCCACAGGGCTGTCCCTCCACAGGTTCCACACATCCACCATCCCAGAGCCCTCTGGCCTCAATCAGCAGTTCCCAAGTCTCACTAGCCCCCAAACAACCTGTAAACCATAAAACCTATTTACATTCTCACTGACATCCTGTCACACTTTTAGCTTCTCTCATTCCTTAGTCTCAGAACAGCAGAGACTTCCTATGCCTAAAGAAAGGTGACTATGCCTGAAAGCTTGCTAAGAACTTTTTCCCCAATTACTCAGCTGATCTAATAAAAGATATCACATCTATCCAAAGAACCTTGCCTGCCTATGCCCGTAGACCAACACAACTACAATCCAGCATACATAAAATTTACACTCCCTTTCCATATGGAGGTCTATATTTTATGTTTGTAAAGCTATAGATATATGGTTTATAAAGCATCAGCCCAGCCCTGCAAAGGTGCATGGGATGCAGGTGGAATCACCTGAAATTAACCTTTGCAGGGAACCTGTACACAAGTTTCCTATGGTGCTCTGCCCTAAAGCACCTTCAGCTAATAGCTGATTTAACAAGTGTGGCAGGGCTCTGTTTGTGCCTGCCACTTTAAGGGCCTGGGGCTTGCAGCTGCCAGGTGCATGATGAAGGCAGCCATTTTGGATCTGGGCTGCCCATATAAACAGGCTGCTGGGGGCCAGGCAACAACATTGCCTGGCCGGAGGCCTGCTAGTATCATCTGGAAGTAAGGGAGGAGCTGCAGGGGATGGTAAGGAGTCTCCTGGTCCTGGGAATGACTTAAAACTGCACCCTGCTGGGAGTGGGTGGCTTGGTGAGGCTCCCAGTGGTGTGAGAGCCCCCAGGAAATGCCAGGCCCAGTTACCACCCCAGTGAAAGGCGGGTTGGGGCACCTTAACCCCTAGCCCCCACAACTGGGTGAGTTACCCCTTGTTTGGAGGGTCTGGACGGTGGACCCCAGAGGAACAATATGAGGCCATGTACTCATGAACCTGTCTGACATTTCCCCTGACTGGTCAATGCTGGGGCCAGGACCAAAAGGGTCGAAGGGCCAAGGGGCCCACCATGAGGAATGCCCAAGAGCTGAGGGCCTGGGGTTTCAACTGGCCTGGAGGTGGGCCAGGGCTAGTAGCTCAAGGTCTGGGGGGACCACACCTGTGAGGGGGAAGCAGTTCAGGGAGCAATGTTGCCGAGGATGAAGGCAGAATAGGCTGCCTGAATGGAGGGATTTAAGTGTAGTCCAATTACTAGGATTCTGGGGCCCAGAGTGGAGCTGGTGATAGTGATAGTGATCTGGATGCTATCTGCGAGGCTTGGGCTGCAGTGTAGGGGAGGAATGGAGCCACACGTAGTGCCCCCTGGCATCCAGGCAGAAAATGGGCAGCCTCCCCCTCATTAACATCCATTAACCAATTAATTCCAACAAGGCATGGCAGGAAAGAAGGCAGGTGGTTAGCCCAGGAACAGGTGGGCGGGCCCCGAGAAGGCTCCCTGTTACACGAGGCTTAATGTTTTATCCAATTGCCCATTTTAAAAGTGTTCTGCAGCCATGAACATTTGCTATGTTGCAGCTGTAGAGTGTTTTCAGGAGCCTCATCATTCAAAAAATGTAACTTCTATAAGTACCTTCAATGCACAGGCAAGCCTACTTTAATAGATTAAAGTGTGCTTATTTATCTTGCCTTCATATGACCCCAGATTTGCACACATTAGATTGCTGGCAGCTTGGATTTGTCTACAGATGTCCAAAGCTTTATTTGTTTCAAAGGAATAAGATTTTGAAGTCCTGTGTGCAGTGTTTTATGGTGTCGAAGCAATAATTTTGAAAAGATATTCACACTTGCATATGTCTTGCTTAGTAAAAGTTAATTAAAATTATGCCTTTCCCAGGGTTTGTTACCTCCTCTCTCTCTCTCTCGCTCTCTCCCTCTCTTTGTTAACTATTATTGTCAGAGTTTACACTAGTCTACTGTGACACCCATTGGCAGCAGTGAAATTAGAACTGATCTCCTAGAATGTTTGGTTCAGCAATATTCATTAACTTGCATTTATAAGCAATCTTTCTTTCTCTCTTCATGAACAGGCCAATTTCATATACACATTCCTCTCAAAGCAAAAAGACATGAAATACTGAGCACCGCTATTCTGGAAGGCATGAACACGTTTCAGGAATAAAACTAAAACAAAAACTTTTACTGCTGCAAAAGAGGCCTAACTGAGGGACTTACTAGAATTCCAGGGCTGTGACTTATTAACAGAAAAAAATGATGATTTATCTACATTGGGAGGAGGCAGGGAGGGATATACATAATTCAGAAATGTATTTAATGCTTTTGTCTATGAAAGAGGTGAGGCTGCTTCAACACATCTTATGAAAATATTATTTCATCTCTTTTCAACCCATCAAACCTTTCATTAGTTCTCATTTACAAGAGTGGCTGCCCACTTGATAAAGTGCAATGAAATTGCTTTTACTTTTGGCCAAAGAGTTTTCTGTATATAAATGAAGCACTCTCTTTAGGTTTGGCAGTTATCTGGCTGGCACCAAAGATTTCGTATCAGGTAGGACTTGAAAGAGGCTCTTAAATGCTAGTTTAAGAGTGCATCTGTGTAGGAACATCACCTGGGTTGCAACCCCTCCCTATTTTCAAGCCATTTCTGATTGTCACAAGAACCAAAAAAGCAAGGCACTATTTACACAGACAAACAATGGGAAAAAAATATTAAGATACATTCTGTTTGCCTTCTACTTTAGAAGTGCTTTACACTTTTTGAAATAAAATCTCTGCTCAGTTTGCCTTTTCTCTGCACACATTCCCTTAATAGTTTTTTCCCCACCCATTAAACAGTTTCCTTCTCCCTCAGATCCATGAATACTCTACATACTTCCGACTCCCATTTTCTACAGTGCATGTGTCCAATCCCAAATTTCAGGAGGAGGAAAAGGCATCAACACCTGAAAACATGCCTCTACAGAGATATATATCTATATATCTCTATATAGGTATACAGTAAAAGCTCTGTTATCTGGCATCCACTGGGAATGGGGGATGCCAAATAACAAAATATGTCAGTTAATTAAGTGGCCCTAGCTGCCGCTTTTCCTGCCACGTATGGGGTGTCCCTCTGCCCCTCCTGTGGCATTGCCGCCCCTTCTGCCACATTGCCACCCCTCCCGCTGGGTCCCGTGGGCCCCACAGGACAGGGAGGTGAGCCCTGCACAGCCCCACACCGCCTGTTACGCCCCCGGGCCATGGGGGCTTGGCAGCGCAGGCACCCAGGCCATGGGGGCTCAGAGAAACTGGAAGTGCCATGGTGAGCACTTCCAGTTTCATTTTTCCTTACAAGCTGGCATGCCGGTTAACAGAGCATGCTGGCTTGTATGGTGCCGGTTACTAGAGTCTACCTGAGAGTTTAGATATATATATCTATATTGGGATCTGTATTGGGATTGCCAGTTTTAACTTGTTTGTGATAAATGTGCTTGTTCATGAAAGGTAGGAGTTCTGTATACTACTATACCAACTGGTTGATCTGTCTGTTTGCTTGTTTTTCCTTATTTTGGTTTGTTGTTCATGACAACCAGTGTCATCATTTTAGCAACTAATTTATGGCATAGGATTGGTGAAAGGAACTTTGGGAAGCCTTATATGGAAGTTTCTTCTTGATAAGACTGCTCCAAAGGCCATTCAACTCAATGGACTTCTGTGAGGTTTTGGGTCAGAACAGCAATAAAGTTATGGTCTTTACACACAAAGTAAGATAAGTAGTGGATGTATGTGTGTTGCAAGTAATATATTATGGGTCATGTTTCATAATTCTTAAGGCAAAACATGCTACATGGTACTGCAATTTCTCTTAAGTTAGAACTTCAAAATCTGGCCTATATTGAAGAGCTGTGAGTAAGAATTTTAGCAGGGAGGAAGTTGGGAGGAACCAAGCACTGGAGAACAGGAGGCATATCCTTGAATGCTGGATTCTTACCTATCCACACACAGGCCACTGCTCTAGGGCAGGATCCTGGTACACAGGCCACTGCTGTTGCTACAGTGCAAGTTCCCTGGGGCCACCCTTCTGCTGCCCCCTCTAAATTTGGTGCCCTACTTGTCCATTCCTACTTATGCTACTGCAATGTCACTCTTTGGGGTTTCAAATAGAGATAGGGATATCTGAAACCCCAAAGACTGACATAGGGGTAGTATAACTAGGAATGGACAAGTAGGACACCAAATTTAGAATCAATTATAGTTATGGAAGTCCTTCACCTCTGCTCTTATGTCAGGTCACTCTTAAAAGGTTCCATCTTGTTCTTCTTGTACAGCTGTGCATTCCAAGTTCAATAGTTGTGTGACAAAGGAAGACTGCTCAGTCCAGGAGCAGAATACCCACTTCAGTGACAGAAAAGTTAGACTGCTTGCCCTAATGGAGTCTAATGCTTTATTTGACTGCTCTAGATATTTCCACACAGAACTCCTAAAGCCCACTCCAAGTCTATAATTACATACATAACTTTAACCTGAGGTTTTCTGTAAGCCAGAACTTCCAATTTCTAAGAGCTTTATGCAGAAAGAGTTTGTGGTAAACCTAGGATGTTAAGTGTCCAAGCAAAATTCTAGAGAGGTGCTGGCAACACATGAGTTAAGTCTGATCATGCGCAGATAACACTGGCTCATGGAAATTTCCACAGCATGCCCAGCACGTGCCCCCTGGGTGACCTGAAGCTCTGTCAATCACCGGTGACCTACTTTTCAATCACCAGTGACCTACTTTTCAGCCCTGCGCATGCCTAGTTACAACACAGAGCTCTAACTCACACATGCTCAGTTAAAAAGAGCATGACGTAATCGTGCTAGAAAATTCTAACAGCCAAGCAGCCTGATTGGCTAAGGGGCTGCTATATTAGTGAGTGAAACCCCCACCTTTGTGTGGGTTGTGTGGGCGTCGTTAGTGTGAGAGTTGGGGGAGAGATACCCGGTTAGCTGGAGACAGAGGCTGTACCTTTCAGCGCTGTCTCTCAGTTAGGCTCTTAGGCCTATTTGTCTCCTCCTCGCTTGGCGCTTTGTATCGTTCTCGATTGCTGTTTTGATATACTGATCTTCTGGCTTATGATTTACCTTTGGCACCAATCATTGACCACCGATCCAGATCATCCCTACTGTTTCGATTCTGGCTTCGTTTATGACTCACCTGGCTTTCAACCTCGGCAATCACATCAACCACCCGACTGTCCTTTGGGACTGGAGTCACGACTCTGACATCGTTCCATCTCTCCATTCGTTTTCATCGAGTTACAGTTTTGTTCTGTCAGTCGTTTATCCCTTCATAAGCTGTCGACCAGCTCTGGGACTAGCCAGCAGGCAGCCGCCCCTAGCTCCGGCTAGATAGCAAGGGCTTGCTGGTGAACCCCGTGAGCCGACAGACCCCTCTGTTTGTTCATTGTTACTGTAACTGAAGATCGTTGCCTACGCCTCAAAAGCGTAAGTCGAATAAACCCACTTTGTTTGAAACCATTACGTTTCCGTGCCTCAGAGCTCCACGCCAAAAATCCCGCCTGTTCTGTGTCCAATTGCCACTGCCCGGCCGCCCAACCATGACACTGTGAGTTTGGTTAACCAACTCCGGGACATTAAGAACAATCCAAAATACAACACTGCAGTCACCCATCCCCCACCCCTTTTTAATATGCCAATACATCACAGTTCTGAATATTTCAAGGTTTGATTTTCATTAGGACTTTTCTTGCCAAGCATCTTCCTGAATATTCAGAATAATGAAACCTGGACAGACTTTTTAGTCTTCCTTTAGTAGTAATCCTTTGAAAATACATTGTAACGTGACCCCAGATCTATGTTTTTCTCACAGTATTAATACCACTTTGTGATTAATGGAAACAATTAACTGTAATTTTTAAATAGCCAGCAAGCATAGGAAAGATGCCACAAGCATGATTGTGTACTTTATATGCAAAGGAAGTCTTCTCATACCCTGTAGTTTGCATCTTTATCATAATGGCTCTACTGAGAAGGACAACATAATCCAGAAATATGTTGGCTATATATACCCTCAATTTGCATACCACTGGAAATAATATTTAAAAGATATACAATATGCAATCAACCAAGATCATATGGTTTCTCAAATACTTGCTCATTTTACTCCAAAATATTTGGGTTAGTTCAAGACATAATTTGTTCTCTTGTACATAAATATTTTCATCATGCATTGTGGTTTGGCTGGGATAGAAACTGAAATTTCTCACATGCTGCTATTTGTTGCAATATTGCTGGAATGTGGGGAAATGTTCACCCTCTATCATCAGTGAAATGCAGACACCTCCCTAAGAATCCTGCCTGTTTTCAATGTGATCCTAGGTTGGGGAAAAAGCGCCAATGCTGCAGGCCAGAATGACCCATCTTGGTTTAGAGTTGGGGAGTTAGGTGCAAGGAACCAGCTGTTGCCACCACTGCTTTTTTCTACAGCAGTAGAGGGAGAGCACCTGCAGCTGATACTTGTCCCCATGGTGGCATGGGGAGAGCACTCACTGCTGAAACCCCACATCTAAAAGCCAGGCCAATGATTCCACAGAGCAGATCAGTCCCATGGGCTGTAGGTTGCCAATCTTCTCTATAAAATAACAGAAGAGTCAATCCATATACCTGATGCAACTAAATCAAGGGTCAATCCACATAGATTATTATGTTAGTAAAAGGTACTGTTCTTGATGCTGAGGTAGATCTGGACAACAGCTGTTTAAAGGAGTACTTTAAGGTTAATAAATGCAAATATTTTTATATTAAATTTTTCTACACATTTTTCTAGCAAGTGACAAAGAATAAACACCTTAAAATCTGTTCAACACACCACACTCTTCATCTGAAAATTAACACACTGTTTGACACAAACTATGGCAGCAGTATTTGGTACCTGTTGGGATATATCAACACTTTTTGTAGCATTCCTTGAGCATTAGGTTCAGAAATGACATTTGTAAGAAAAACTTTTTAAAAAAAGATATTTCCAGCTTGGTTCTGGTATATAAAAAAAAAAAATGCTACTTGTTCAGAGTTTCATATGTAGCCCCACTCCCATTTCAGGACATTCAAAAAGGAATAGTTTAGAGAAGCAAAATGCTTGCTTGGTAACCTAAACTTGGGAATTATGAGGAAATAGGAGAATGACCCCTAGGAAGAATGAGTTCTCAGGTTATACCAAACCTGTATGCTTCAGACATGAACAACCTGGGGCGGCTGGCTCAGTGAAAATGTGTGATAAGCCACTAACTGTAGGCCCACAATGGCTTGCCTATGGCTATGACTGAGAAAACATATATACTGAAGCCAGAAGAAATAAAGATGTAGTGATTCAGTTTGAAGGAAGACCAAGAGCAAAGAACAGATCCTACTGCTATTATGGTGAGAGGCTGCGTCTACAAGGGACACTGATTGCACAGTAGCCCAATACTACTGCACAATAGTGTAGCATGGCAAAAACTATGATGTGATGTTACTGTGCAGTAATATTAGGCTACTGCGCAGCCAGCATCACAAAAAAGGAATGCTTCAGCACTACTGCACAGTAACAACTGCATAGTTAGTCTCTTGTGTAGACATAGCATCTCGTGTAGATGCAGCCAGGGAGAGGGATGAAAGAGGACTAAGTTGAGCTGAGACACTAGACAAGAAGACCATACACAAAATAGTGTGGAACTGAGCAGTTAGAACACAGGACTCTCAACTACTTCGAATGAAGAGTTCTGGGAAAGCTTTGTGAATGAGAAGAAGCCAAGGGAGGAACTGAGAATCTGCACTTTCAGATGTCCAAACAGTTGCAAGAATAGTATTCTAATTCCAGCTATGAACATTACTACCAGAAGTAACCCATCCATAACACAGAAATTCCATAAACCCCATCATACCTGTTTATCTGCCACTGTCTGTAATGTGGTTCTCAAATTTGTGAACAGAACATATTGATTAGCATTAAAAATTTGGGCAGGGGAAGGAATATTAACCTTATCTGCAGGCTGCTTGACATGTTCCTGGAATTTTATTAATTTTAAATTATTTTTAAGAGTCTTCTTTGCATTTTAAGCAGAGCAGCTGAACCTTTCCCTAGTTTCAGTGATGATAAGACAGTATTTCCTGCTATGTATACATAGGTTGGGAAGGATGATGTAATCCCAAAGTGAGATGATGAGAATAAATCTGAAGTTTTTGGAAGTTTTTTACAGCAATCCTGAATGTAGAGAATAGAATTAGCTATATAAAAAGATTTGGACTGGGTTGTAGAGTGACTACATAAAGAAAATGGGACTTAAGAGTTATGAATCTAGCTCCTTGAGACTGCTTGGAAATTCCACTTTACATCTTAGGTTGAACTGGAGGGCATACTGCATAACATCACAGTGATGCTAGTGTGAATCCTGTGCACATTAGGGAAAGAGAAAGTTGGAGGTGCGAAATGGCTATCCCATCTTGCAAGAAAATGATATTTCAAAGTGTTTTCCTTTCCCACATCAGAACAATTTTGAGTCCTGAGCCAAAAAACAGAATGAAAAAATTAACTACTTCAGGGCAATGTCAGTAAATTCTGAACATTTTGTAACAATGCTTTATTTTCCCTCTAGAAAGGTTTTCAAAGTTCAGTGGAAGAAAGTAAACTTAATTTTTTTTTAAATGTCAAAATGCTTAAATTGATCCTAACTGGATTAGGACAATAGTCTCTCATGACTGCACAGGCTTCAGGAAAATTGGGTCTAATTCTCACCATAGGCTGTGAATTACCCACTTGGAAAACCAAGAAATATATCCAGTGGAGGTTGGAAAGAAGTCAGAGTTCATAATTGTTTAGCCCAGTGTTCTGTCCCCTCCACCAGTTTGCTGAGAAAGACTTAGTTCTTCTGAAAAAAAAAATCCTTCAGCTATGGCTGGTTTCATATTTTGTATTGCAATATGCTGTTTGAAAAGTCCTATTGAAGGGAAAAAAATGATGGTGGAATAGGAGGAGGAAGAGACACTCACCCTCCCCCAATAAAAATGAAATAGTATTAAGAACCCAGGTGAGCTAAGTGTGTGCCCTGACTGACCTTCCAGAATATATCTGCTTCCCTATCAGATAAGGTAGCCCTTTCAGCTAGGGACAGACATTCAAAAAGCCTGCCCCTGAATCAATTCAATCTTTGCAGGTTAGTCTAACCTGGCTAGGATAACCATTTTGTAACTGCACAGATATCTCAGACATGCAGGCACATGCCTGCAGGAGCTCAGGCTAGAAGTCCTCCCTTCTCTTCAACAGTACTGAGCTGAGAAGGGCCATGGCCATGCCCTAGCAGGATGCTCTGATTAGCCCAGCAGGGAACTGATAACAGTGTTTATCATTCCTAACTCAGTGTTTATTACCCCATTAAGAAAACAACAGAGAGACCTTACCAATTACCTGTTGATTCTGCCTTGGTCCCGGCTGCCACAGTATGAACCATAGCCATGGTTCATACCATAACATACCATACATGGTTCATACCATACTGCTAGCAAATACACAGCAGTATGTGTATGGTCTGCTAGCAAATACACAGACATCTCCTCAGCAAGGCAGAGCAGAGGAGGCAATTCTTGTTGGGAATGGTGAGGAGGAGGGGAGGAGCAGCCTGCAGTCTCTGGCAGAGCTGCAGCCCAGGAGCAGAAGGGAGGGGCCAGCCCTGCTGTCGAGCAGAGAGCCCCACCCAGCCCAGAGAGTATGCTGAGATGCTGGGGGTCTGTGGTTTAACTTAAGCCAGCAAGGGGTCTGGGACAGACATTGCGTATACCAGTTTGACCCAAATTAGGTAAGTCTGATAATACATCAACCAGGTTTATCTCAAACCGGTTTCAGACATTTTCAAACTGGTTAATATGCACTGAACATCTGTTCTGTTACAGATTTAAACCAATTTCTGATCATTTAAACTGGTTTACATGTAATGTCTGTCCCTAGCCTTGGAGACTGAAGGGCAGTATCTGACCTGTGGTAAACCACCTGCTTCCTGAGCATGCAGAATACTTCAGTAAAACGTCTTCTTTTGAGACTATGCTGCTTTAGGACTCTCAATTTGGCACCAGCCCCTGAGTATGAGACAAATGTCCAATCCAATAAGTCTAAAATGGATTGAACCAGTTAGCAAAGACTCAGCACTGGAATAAGAGCTGACTTCAGGTCTTTCACAACTGCAAATGTTGTCATTATAAATTAGAAGATAATAGATTCTGAAAGTAATCAGGAAGTGCAATTGGGAAAGAACTTAAAAGCAAGGTTTTACAAATATGTTCCTCAGTGTTGTGGGTGGACTGTGCACACAGTTTAAAGACTTAACATAAAGCAGGTGTTGATGAAATGTAAGATATAAAATCCCAACTCCTACCTTTATCACTAATCCTCAGGTAGAAAGAGACAACAGTGCCAGAGGGTGGTGGCAGCCTAAAATCCAGGTATTAAAATGAAAAATTCTGCACTTTGTAATTTATATTTACACAAACTGAAAGAAAGCATGCTGGTATGTAAAGTATTCTATGTATTCTGAGAAACAATGCAAGAATCACTGCTTATTATGTAGTATGAGTTATTCTTCTTAGCACTGTTCAGGATATAGATGTCAGGATATTTGGAATACAAGGGGCACACATGCTAAATAGTTACATACATATAGCTCTAACTATCCAAAACCCTCAATCACTGTTCTCTTTATCTCTACCACCCACTCTTTCAAGTAAATGTATAGTTTAACCCCTTTATCATGCCAGGATGTAGGAGACCAGGTATGAGACAAGTCAGGGATTGAGGTGCCAACCAGGGCTAGATGGGGCAAGCAGAATCCAGTCACAAGTGAGGCAAAAAAACCAGGAAGCCAATCCAAGAGTAGGGTCTAGGATTGAGCTGAGCCTTCCCCTGTCTGAGTGGTCATCCATGGGGTGCCAGACCTGGACCAGTGGCCATGTCAGCCAGGCCAATGCCTCAGATTTAAGGTTGCAGCCTTTTACACAGTGCTTAATGGACAGACATAAGGCAGTATTTAGGTGCACAACACCCCAGTGAAATAAACTCAAAGTTATTTATGCCTAAATGCCTTTGTGATCCGAGCTAATGCTACTTGAGCAAGATCATGGCAGAGCTCTACTAAAATCCCAGGCTAGTGTTCCAAACACTGGATGAAAAAAGGGAGGTTCACACTCCAAGAAGGGAATGATATCCAATTACTTTTTCTGCAGATTTAAAAGTCTCCATTTTTTTAAAGTGCTTTTAAGGAAGTGATTCTGGACTAAGCTATTTCAATAGTCTGAGGCTACTGTACCATCAGATCTCTAACATGTAAACCTAGACTAACAGGGCATGTCTACACGTGCATTAATGTGCCATGGTTATGGTGCATTAAGTTTAATACCTATAACAACAAGTACTAACTAAATGCACAGTAACTGGCAGTGCAGTAGCACCAGTACATGCCTTTTAAGTGACACTAATGTGCAGTAGACTAATTCTCCTGCACATTAGCACAATAGCACAGCTTTTGCTGTGATGTGCTAACTGAGCATTTAGTTTCTTGTGCAGACATCCACACAAAGCAACAGTCAGCAACAACATTTTCCTTATCCATTTTGTACTTAAGATATGGAGAGATGAGCAAATTAGAAGTGCAAGATTTGCTGCGTATCAGCTGTACACTCTTTCATGTGTCCACTCCAATCCACAGTTAAGTGGACCCTTAAATGGAGCAGTTGAATGAAACTGAATTAAGCTGCTCTGGTTTGGCTTCCACTTGCTGTGAAATAGGATCAGCTATACGCAATGTTGTCATATAGCAGAGCAGCTGCTATATGATACTGTCATGTTAGCAGACCAGTTGATACAGGATAACTTGCTCTTTTTAACTCTGTATAGATAAATCAACAAGTTATATTTTCAGTATTATGCTGCTCACTCTGAATAATGAGATCATTATTAGGAACAGCATCAATTTCAACTTTTACTTATAAACGGAATGATTTAGGCTTACACTACACTTGAAAGATTTGTTGGCATGCCAGCATCATGCTTAGTTCCTGTTTTCATCTGCATGTTTCCAGCAACAGTTATGAAACTCACATTCTTCTTCAAGCTTCTGAAGTAGAAACCCACAAAGCCTTAAACTTAGGGCTGTGCAAAATTTCGATAGACGTTTCATTTTGAAGATGTTTCAGTGCTTTTCAAGCTCACAACACCAAACCCAAAACAAAACACACGGCTTCAAAACAGCTTTAAAATGAACTGAGGGCACTCAAAATGTTTAGGAAATTTTGAAGAGTTTTGAGTTTTGAAGCCAGGCTTGCAGAGAAATACAAACTAAGGAGAGGGAGGAGGAAGAGAGGGGAAGGCCTGCTCTGATATTGACATGTGTAGCTGGCCAGTGACTGTGATCCTTCCCTGAGGTCCCTTCCAATCCCAGTGCTCTGAGGGAGGGATGGAGAAGGAATGTAAAAGCATTGTTTGAAATAAGCTTTGTCAGCTGTGCCTTTGTCAGCGTACTGAGCTGTGTCCTCCAGCAGCATCAGGAGCATCAGGAAGGCTGTCACTTCCTACTTGCTAGTCTGTTCCTAGGAGGTGGAATCCAATCCTTTCCAAAATACCCTAATAACCTTTCCTAATCCATTCTTTTCAATTTATTCCTCCCCCAAGATCCTATTTTTGTTATTCTCTATAATTCTCTCTCCACATAAAATAAATCTGTTTTCCCTGACTGTGCAGGAAAGCACAACATATATTAAAGAACATACATTTATATATTACATAAAAACATACATTACATTACAGAAACACACAGAGATTTTCCAGCACACCAAACATGAAGTGTGCTGAAAAGGCAGGTGGCCACTTTTCTGGCTGGGGCAGAAGAGGGGGCAAAGGGAAAGCTCTAAATCCCCCCTACAAAACTTACATGCAGCCTCTTTCCAGCAGCTAGCAACCATGTCACTTCTGCTGCTAGTGGCATGAAGGAGATGGAAGCAGTGTCTACATCCCCTCCAATAACACCCACCATAATTACAACAACCCAGAGCACCACCACCATGACAACAGCAAGCAGTGCCAGCATTACAGTCTCCTCCACTCCAATTTCAATTCCCAGCCTGAGCCTTCCAGTGTCAGAGAAAGAGCTGGAGCTGGAGGTGAGTGTCACAGATATACTATCTGCGAGGCATGTAAGGGATGGTTGGAGCCAGGCATCTAGCTCAAGGCTTATGGTGTCCCCTTTAGGCACCTACTTAGAGCAGGTCCCAACAAGGGGTCCAAGAACCTACAGGGTTTAGTGGGGTTCATTAGGATCATGACTGAGCTGAAGCTTGAGGACAGCCCCCCTATCTATTATCTTTTCCAACAAGATATTGCGGCAGACAAGAAGAGAAGGCACCAGCAGGGCAGAGCTGACATGGTATCAGGTCCATCTCTAGGGACCCTACTCCATGACAAAGTACCATTTCCCAGAAACCCCTGCACCTATCTCCTTGAAAGCTGGCAGGCTTCATGGCCTCAGTAGGGGCTGCCATGCCTGCTGTTTTCATCCCCCTGTGCCTTTACAATCACACAACCTGAGTTTTTGTCTGAACAGTTTGAGGTGCAGTTTCCCAGAAACCCTTGCACCTATCTCCTTGAAACTTGTGAGACTTTGTGGCCTCAGAAGGGGCTGTTTCCCTGCTGTTTTCATCCCACTCTGCCTTCACACTCACAAGTGACATGAGTTTTGCTTTCAAGACTTTGAGGTGCTGTTTCCCAGAAACCCCTGTACTTATCTCCTTGAAAAATGACAAGCTTCACGGCCTCAAAAGGAGCTACTATCCTTGCTGTTTTCATCTGAATCAGGCAAGAAATGATGAAGTTATAGGCATTTTTGTGATTCCCCATGATAGCTTATGGGCAAAAGGCTGAAACACGTTGAAACAGCAAAACAGTTGCAGCAAAATGAAATGGAACAATGCTTCAAAACAGCAAAATGAACTGCTGTCCCTGCAAAATGGTGAATCTGAACTTAAAGCAAAACACTGCCGTTTTGCACAGCCCTATTAAACTTCCCATGTCTCTCATCAAACCAGATTGAAGTTAAACCTGAAATTTCATTAAAGTTGATGTTATTCCTCTCCATTATCTTCCTAAAATGAATCCCTGCTTTGGCTTATTTGGAAGACAGGGCCTTCTACTGTGAAATTTCCTAACAGTATCTCCTTCCTTGCCAGAAACTGGGCATGTCTACACATGCATTAGTGCACTGGTGTTACTACACATCAAGTTTAATACCTGTAATAACCAGTACTAACTCAATTTACAGTAACCAGCACTACAACATGGTCTTTTAATGTTGCTACTGCACAGTAGTCTAATTCTACTGCACATTAGTGCATTAGCATGGCTTTTGCCAAGATGTGCTAACATGCAGTAAAAATAGTCTACTGCTCATTTAGCATCTCGTGTAGATGCACCCAGTGAGTGGCAAGGAGAGTGTACTTGTTGCAGTTTGCAAAACTGGCCAGTGAAGCTAACAACAAAAACACACTGGAGTTAATCCCCTTTTAAATTAATGGTACACCAAGCTAAAGTTTCCTATTGCTCACTCAATCTTGCCTGGAGAATCTGATAACACAGGTTTTTCCTGCTTCTAGCCCAGGAGTGACAGAAGACTATGTGAAATCCGTCTTCTAATTCAGTTCAAATTCAACAGAAAAGTATTCTATTGCATCCTCAAAAATAATGTAATATTTTTTTCAGGCAATACTACTCTTTTGTGAATTGTACAACAGGGGCCAGAACTGGTCACATGATGGAAACCTGTTGCAACCTTAACTATGCAATTATTCCATAGTTAAGATACACAAGGCAGCAGCTTTGGCTCAAGAAGGACTATAGCACAGCAGAAACAAGGCAGTTTTACAAGAAAATGGAATTCAAGGGGATGAGGACACATGCCATGAGTACTGGCAGGTCCCAAAGGTAAGCAAGCAGCCTGAAAACGTTTCTGAGGTATGAAGTTTTATTCTCTACCTAATCCTTTTCACTTCCTATTCTTCCTTTTTACCATGCTGGTTTACTGGAAATGTTTTTCTTTACCCTTCTGTCACCTGACCTCAGACTCCCATAGATCTCTTTAAACACTGCCCTTGTTTTCTTGCACTAACTAGGATAATTTTCTGATTAAAATAATCAATCCCAAATTAGAAATGTAAACTCAAAAACATGCGGTTTGCCAGTTCTTTGCAACTTTGGATTGTTTCTCTCATGTCTGCAATGACCTTCTACCTACTTTGCTGTAAGCAAAAGCCAATATTAGAATTAGACAGGGTACCAGAAAGGACAGATTTATGCAACACAAATCTAGTGTCCTTATTTAAAAAAGAAAAAAAGCTTTAAACAATAAGCAAGAGAAGAACATGTACCAGAAGTTGTAAGGGTTGCGTTAAAGAAAGAAATCCATCAGGTTTTCATTTTAGTGCAAGGATAATATTTGTTTTGGGTGTTTATCATTGCAACAGACCCCCATGTGGCTTATCTCAGCCCTGCAGCTCAGGTGGCCAGGCTGCAAATGGCACAGCTGGTGCTCCACAGCTAGAGGACCCGCTCCCAATTGGTGCAGGACCTGGATGCCACATCTTTAAAACTGGCCTAGAGGCTGGTAGGAAGATGGGATGTGTCCAGATGCCAGAGATGGAACCAGACACACTCCCCACCCCTAGAAGCAACCCAACGCTACCCCTGCTGGCCAGTGAACCCAGAGAAGCAGCTCAGGCATGCCTCAGCCAGAAGGCAGCCAGGACCGGGAAGCATGCATGCTTTGGCCAGGAGACAGCCAGGGAAAAGTCAGGTGCAGATCTAGCAATCAGCTGGAGTTGGTTTCACAAGCCAGGAGTGAGCAACTCAGTCTGAGAGGCCTGGGGGCAACACGGAACCTCTTGATGCCGCTCATGTATGGCCTGGAGCACTAATAAACTCACCCACTGTTGCAGCAGAAGGACTGCCTAGAGTATCAAATGTCAGATGGGGATGGGAGAGTGTAGCCCAGTGGGCCCTGTAGGCACCCAACAAAGGTGAGCCCTGGAGGAATGGCCCACAAATCCCACAGCCCCCCACAGTATGACCATGCACCCGAAGTGTGCCGACAGGGGAAAACTGCGATATCTGGCTCTGAATACACCCAGCAGGGAACATCCTGAGGTCCTGGTACACTTGGTCAACTGGCCAACTGGGAAGGACCTAGGGAAAAGTGGCCGATTAGCCCAAAGGAAGTGAAGGGTCTGAGGAACAGACAGTCAATCCCCTTTGCTCATGTTTGAGCAGCTCAGCACAGGGACAATAGTGCTCTGCCCACTGCTCAAACTAAGCTACATTAAGATGTTTTTGTGTTGGCATTTTTTCGTGGAGATTGGAAAAACTGTGGGGAGATACCTGTGTCACCTGTGCTCCATCAAGCCACTGAGAACAAAACAACCTGCGTCTATGTCAAGGTGCAGCCTGGATCTACCATAACACCTGACTGGAAAGGAAAGGGTGTAGGGAAGATGGAGCCCCACAGAACATGCACCAAGGAGGGCATTCCTGAGTCCATTTAGGACCCAATGAATGACACTCCCAGAGGTACAAGGAACAGCAGTTATGGTGGGTGAGTAGGCTCAGGTGCAGCCTTCCCTAGCTGACAGAGTGAGGATCTGTCACAGTCATGCATTGTCCCAAGGATCGTCCATTGCCTGTTTGATTGCATATCTTCCTTCTTAGAGTTCTTCTTTCACTTCCTGTAGTTTACAATATAATAAGTCTGAGCTTTTTGATATTCTCATTAAAACTCCATGCTTATTTTTTGCCCATCTGTGTTCATCTTCTTTTGTCAAGTAATACCTCCTTACTGATGCTTTCCACAGACTCCCTTCTCCTCTCCCCAGCCAATCTAATCAGTTCATTTGTCAGACATATATTTTTCCCTGGCAGCCCAGTACTTCTGATAGAGCCCTCCTGCACTCATATACAAGGGCACTGGACTGATTATGGATTCATTTAGAGCTGTTTTCTTTGGTCTATACCACTTGATAGAAGCTATTCCTTTTTATATCAGGGTAACAGAGCAGAAAAGGTAAGCTGATAAACTGTACCCGGTAGGATACCCGAGTTGCTCAGATGAAATACTTGAATACAGAATTGTTTGTGACTGCCATAGTTGGGTAAGGAAGCCTTTTGTTTTATAGCTCAGATATAAATAATTTTCAGATATAACATATTTTAATGCTCAGTTAATATCATTTGGCTGGTTACACCTGTCAACCCCTGCTGAGCACTGAGGAAGACTGGCAGAAGTGAAACAGTGCTCCAGAAGATGCTAGACTACTTCAGCTGAGCTGTGAAAACAACTTGTCTTGGCCTACTCTGGGACATTATGTAGCTATAAGATATTGGCTCCATAAAGGTTTATGTGAGCACCATAAGGGATATGCTTACTATTTTACAAGACATTTACCCTCTGGGCTACATTAAAAAATTACTATCACAACAGCTTAATTTGCACTAAGTGCTATCTTTGTGTTACTCCACTGTAAGTATACAAGTTTTCTAACGCCCTGAAGCAAGTAAGACTTCCCCCCCTTACCCTCCATGCTCAGGCTTTGGCCAAACCTGGTTCCACATGCAGCTTGGCTAGAATGAGACCAGAACAGCTCTGCAGTTCCCCCTGTCCCAACCCTCACCCAAGTCAGCTGGTGATAACAGAAGCAGCAGTGGCAGGCAGGAAAAAGGACAATGGAAAGGGAGGGAACATGCCACTCAGCAATGCAGGGGAGAGGGTAGATTCTTATTTGCTAGAGGTAAGAAAGTCTCCCAATGCTGCACGTGCAATGAAGGCTGCCTCTGTGGTGTTTTGTAGGGAGGAGAGGAAAGGTCTGGGAGCCAGGGTCCAGCCATCCCTGCAGTTCAGGTCACTGTTCTCACACCCCCCTTTCCAAAATCCTGGATCCATCCCAAATGTAGAAAAGCTTCCACATAACTGAAGCTCTGGCTCATCACCTTTGCTTCCTAGAGACTTACCACTCTAGACTTTACAGAGCAGGCATGTAGTAGCCAAATCTACTGTTAGTCCAGGGGTGGGCAAAATATGGCCCACGGGCTGGATCTGGCCTATCAACTGATTGTATCCAGCCCATGGACATGGAGACAAAGTCATGGGATAGAGCCTGTAGGGTGCCAGTGACTCTGGCTGCTGCATTGTGCCAGACATGTCCTGCCCCCCCCC
>NW_017728992.1:25079284-25084844 GCF_001723915.1 Gavialis gangeticus | reverse complement strand
CCCCCCCCCAGCTTATACTAACTTCTACCCCACATGCCAGAAGCAGCGCTGGGCAGATGCCGGCATCAGTTGTGGATACTGCTGGAAGTTCCCACTGTGGATTGGGGTAATTGGGGGCCAGGGGACCAGGGCCTGCAAGGAGAGTTGGCAGAGCAGGCAGGGGCAGGGACAGGGACAGGGAAAGGGTGTGTGGTTGGGGGCTGGAGGAGCATGAAGGGGTTCTCTCAGGCCAGTGTGGAGGAACATGTGCAGCATCCTTACACCAGGACACAGTGCCACAGTGCCCCGCCAAGGGTAGGGATGGGCAGGCAGAGACTCTTACCTGCATGGAGGAGGAGGTGGTGGTGGTGGCCACAGCACTGCAGCTCCAGGGATACAGGGGTATGCAGGTTGCATGCTTTACAGAATAATGGTAAAAGGAAAAAAATATTGTTTATTTTGAGGGCTTAAATAGGCCTTGTGCTGCAGGCTGACTCATCCCTGGCCATGCTGCCTCATTCCACCATGGCTGGGACTGGTATGTCCAGACCAGCCCTTCATCACTGGAGCAGGAGCCAAGCTCTGGAAAGCCCCACCCTTGCTGCCCCACATATGGGGGCTAGGGCCTGGGGCCCCCCTCTGGCAAGACTTTGAGGGAATGGTGTTATGGGTTGGGAATGAGGGGCACCCTCAGCTGCCTCCTCCTCTGCCCCCTCCTAAGCTGAAGCAGGGCCCTGCCCTGGGGTGCTGTGATGCCCTGCCACCATCTCAGTGCCCTGGGAAGTTGCCCTCACTGCCCACTCCTAAGGCTCACTCTGCCTGCAGGTTGTGTCAGCAGGGATGGCTGTGGCAGAGCGGGATGGGGGGGAGTCATGTTGGCAGGCTGAGAGGTTTGTGGCTTGGAAGTGAGGGGCACCAGCATATCAGGGCTGCTCAGAGTCACAAAGCAGTGGGGGGAGAGAGTAAGGGGAGGGACAGCTGCAGCTGGACCCACATCCTAGTGAGTGAAGGGGCAGGGGGGCAGATCTGAATTTTCATGACAAAAAAAACCCAAAATCAAATGCCAAAAATATATATGCATTTAAAATTTATTTTATTCCAATGATTGAGGTACTGGCAGGCTTCCAAATTGCTTTAAAATTGTAAATATATCAAAACATTGTGTTCAACTCATACGTGTGTGTGTGTGTATTTCATTTTATTCACAGAAAAACACAGATTTGGGTATTTGGTAAAGATAATTTTGCTTGATAAAAGAATTTGGGATTTTTATACAGAGAAAGCCAGGATCCTTGGTAATCATCAAGAACCTCTTTGAAATTGCATCTTGAATCCCAGCTTAAAAACTTTTATAGCAGCTTCAGGAAAAAGTAGAAACAACTCCTTCTCATTAACTTTAACCATTAGTTCCACCCCATCACAAGACTTCTAGTATCTTTTTTGGATGTAAACCAAAAAAATGTGCATGGGTGTGGGTGGGTGGAGAAGGGAAGGGAGAACCACAAATAAAAGCTATGTTGGCATGCATATACAGAATATGCGTATCTATGTTGTACATGTTCTCTTTTGAATAATCAACTGAGACTCAAAGAAAATCTTGAATATATATGAGCCCACACAGAAATGTCTTTGACACATTCTTGCTTATTTACAAAGGAGCATATACAAGGTCCTTTTCTTAGCATACAGTTTCATAGTAGTTAGGGGTCAGAAGGGACCTGAATAGATCATCTAATCTAACCCCCCACCACTGGTTGAAGCACACACTGGAATCACATGACCCCAGACAGGTGTTCATCCAACCTCTTTTTGAATTTACCCAAGGTAGGAGCAAGGACCATTTCCCTAGGAAGTTGGTTCCAGATCCTAGTTATCCTAACAGTAATAGTGCTTCCTAATCTCTAACCTGAACCTATTCTCAAGCAGCTTCTAGCCATTGTTCCTTATCACCCCAGGTGCTTCTGGGGGCCCTTCCTATTTGCTGCTGATCTCCCCTAACGAGTTTGTAGGCAGCCACCAAATCCCCCCTGAACAGGTTCAGGTCCCTCAGCCTCTCCTCATAGGGCCTGCCCTGTTGCCCTCCAACCAAGTGGGTGGTTCTTCAATGAACCCTCTCAAGGCAGGCCACATTCTTCTTAAAGTGCAGTGCCTAGAACTGGATGCAGTACTCCAATTGAGGCCGGACCAATGTCGCGTAGAGGGGCAGTATCACCTCTCTGGACTGACTTGAGTTGCATCTCTGGATGCACAACAAGGTGCTGTTGGCTTTGCTGGCTGAAGTCTGGCATTGGCGGCTCATGTTCATCTTGGAGTCAATAATGACTCCAAAATCCCTTTCCGCCTTTGTGCTCACAAGGGAGGAGCTCCCCAGCCTGTATGTATGCTGTGGATTCCTTCTCCCCAGGAAGTACTTATCTTTGCTAACAGGTCCAAATCTCTTTCCAGCCAGCACTCTGCCCAAAATATCTTTCAGTTTTTCCCCAGTGGTACATTACTATTACTTCTTATGCTCATCTCCGGGTGCTTCCTTATTTTGTAGCTGCTTTCTCTCGTACTCAGGTGTACATATCTCCAAAGGATATCCAGCTTCCTGCATTTTCATTCAGCACTCCAGGAAAGCTTCTCATACAGTTTCTTATCAGCCTTGCATTTGATCCATTTGAGCTTCTATAGTTTCAGATATGCTAAGCTTCTTTCCTGAAGTAAGTCTTTTTACTTGTATCCTGAGTAAAGAGCAGCAAGTAACAATGCCAATAGCTTTACCACAGATAATTGTAGCAAACTATCTAATGTCTGAGCAAATTCAAGCCTTTCACTAGGGAACGTTTCAAAGAAGTTGAGCAAACCGTAGTACAGAAGTGGGCTGAAGGAGATATAGTGGCATTCAAGCCCTAATCCTACAGAATTAAAGCACATACAGACTATTAAGTATTCAAAAATCATTGACAATAATCATAGATGATAGTTTGATGGAGCACCAGCACGATGCTCACTTCTTAAGGGCTGTTTCAGGCTCTGAGTAAGCCTGCTTTCTGAGCAGCAGGGGAAAGCCTCCCCTGGAAACCACTTTAAGGGGGAAGGTGGGTGGCAGAGCACCTTTGGTGTCTGCCACTTTGAGGCACAGAGACGGCAGCAGACAGGTGCTGGTCAGCCCTTATGAGGTCCTTTTAAGGTCCTAGTTCTCAGGGCTGAGGCAGCACTTTGCTGCCAGCAACGAAGGGAGCAACACCACCCAGCTGTGCTGCTGCTGCTCAAGGAACATCTTGGAGGTAAGAACAGGAGCTATGGGGATGTCATGAAGCTCCTGGTCCTGGGCATTACCTGAAATTGCACCCTGCCATGCAAGTGTGGCATGGTAGGACTGCTTGTGGCAAGGGAGTCCCTAAGAAATGCCAAGCCATTTACCTCCCCAGGGAAAGGCAGGTAGGGGCACCTTAACCCCAGCCCCCACCATCTGGTAGGTTAACAACACTGGAGGAAAGTAGGGCCAGGCATGCCTGGTGAGGGGCACCTGAGCCCAGAGTGGGTAGTGGGGCCAGGCATACCCAACTGGAGGCACCCGAGCCCAATACAAATAGTGGGGAGAGCCATGTTCATGGCGGGGTGGCAGACCTGCAGCCCCAGAGAAGGGGGGGAATGTGTTGAGGCCCCAGCACAGGAGGTAAATGCATAGAGGCCCCAGAGAGGGAATGATGGAGCTGAGTCTCAAAGCAGGGGGCAATTGCGTGGAGCCCCAGAGTAGGGGCAAGTGTGGAGACTCTGGAACAGGCAATGAGGCCCAGGTAAGCCTTCAGGTACCTGAGGCCGCAAGTGGGTTTGAGGCTGAGTAAGGCAGCTCAGAGAGAGCTGCAAGGAGAAGGGGTGAGTCATTTGCCCAATTAGGGAACTGTGTGTTGTGTTACCTGGTGAGGGGTCAGAGGCAGAGTTAACCCAGTGTTTGACAAATTGCCTGGCCACCACACAGATGAGGGTTGCAGGAGAGCCCCAAAAGACTGTGCCAGGGCTAGCCAAGGAGTTCAGGGACAAGCCTGATGTTGACTTACATGGTTGCTCTAGGGACCAAGGTGGTGTGAATAAAGCCCAGTAAGGGGCATGAGTGTGAGAGGCCTGATGAGAGCATGTGGAGTGGTAGAGGCCCCAGTGAAATAGGGCTGTATGTGTAAGGTCCTGAATAGGGCAGAATGAGAGAGGCCTAACACTATACTGAGTGTGGCCTGGCCTCAAGCCAGAGCATCGATCAAGCACAAGTATATCATCCGCAAGGCATGGGACATGATAGGCAAAGGTAGGAGTCATGTGTCTAACGCCTGTGAACAGCAGGGTACTCAAAGGGTAGCCTCCCACCTAATTAACATCACAATTACTTAACAACAAGGCATGGCAGGTAAGTAAGGCAGGTGGCTTGTCCAAAGACAGGTGGGCAGGTTGGAACTGTGACCAGGCCTGGGATTTTGCCCCGTCACAGGTAAATTCTTAATCAGAATCCATAGATAATAAATGGATTCTTATTCAGTATCAGAATATGAGTGTTTATCCAGATGCTCATTTATACTAAAACACCACTTTTGTCTATTATAGCCATTACAGAAGAAAGAAATAGATCTACTTCCTTTACCACTTCCTTTACTAACTTTTTGTTAGTCTGAACATTAACTAAGCACTACAGTTACAAAGTTGATTAGGCATCTCCATATTCAGACCAGCTGAACTCAGTGGGCATTATGTGCCTTTTTATCCCCCTTCCCCATCTCCCCAAGATATCTAGCTGTATCTTTAGGGCCAGATTAAAAATACATTTAAGTCTTATAACCGGCTCCACTCATGAAATAAAGATGAACGTGGTTTGGTGATCTCTATAACTAAAGAAATGCTGTTTAATTTTTAAGTACCTTAACCACATCAAATTTGTTCAATAAGGTTATCTATCCTCATTTACCAGATGGGGAAAAAACTAAGACAAAATTGAATTTTCTTGCTCAAGAGCAAGGGGAAAAAATAACATAAAAGAAAAAGCTAACAACCTTGCCTCTCACATTTTTCCTAGATCGTCACAACTACAACTTCACACCAATACTACAACAACCTTCATACACAGTTACAAAAGGATCATTGTGAACAATTCTACCTGTAATAAAGAATCAGTTAGAATCATTTTAAAATACCTAACTTGCTTCTATTTAAAGCCTTAGTAATATTTTGGAAACATGGATACAAACCCATCCTCCCCATTTAATAAAAGAAAGATCAGAAGTTAATCTCTCAGGACTTCAAAGAGAAAATAAGATATCAAACAAAGACAAATACAAGGGAAAGCTTTGCTGAATGTTGCAGTTTGGTAGGCGAAGACATAGCACCATACTGCTTTTTATACTAGGTGTCATGGTAAAGTTTCATTTGACTGCTGACACCACAGGAATTAAGGAACTGTATAGATCAAGGTTATGAGCAGGCGCCATAGAAAACAAGCCTAGTGTGTGCCCCCTAGGCAACCTCAGGAGCTGTCAATCAGCTCTGACTTATTTTCCACTACTGCGCAGGCTCAGTTGCTACATAGACCTTATTGCAGAGCATGTCCAGTGTA
>NW_017728992.1:25043037-25074284 GCF_001723915.1 Gavialis gangeticus | reverse complement strand
TATTTTCCACTCCTGCGCAGGCTCAGTTGCTACATAGACCTTATTGCAGAGCATGCCCAGTGTACAACTGGAATGAAGTAATCTCTCTAGAAATTTCTGATAGCTAAGCAGCCTGATTGGCTATGGGGCTGCTATAAAAGTTCTGGGAGCCCCTCAATTGCGGGGAGAGAGAAAGAGACCAGACCCAGCGTGGGTACAGAAACTGCTCTCAGCAGAGACTGTCTCATGTGTGGGAAAAAGACCTAGAGAACTGGGAACAGAGGCTCCTAGTGAGAAACTGTTCTCCAGTAAGGTCCTCTGGCCTATTGGTCTCTCCCATAGCGATTTCTCCAATTCGTTCTGTGTTTACCATATTGATCTTTTGGGTTCTAATTGAACTGACCCCGGCTACAACCACGACTCCGATTTATTCTTGTCTGATTAACGGACTGTCAAATCTACTTTGTCTTCACGGCTTCTGACCTCGGCTTTCGTCTCCCACCATCCGTTCGCTCTTCATCGTACTGGACATCGGCTTCAGCATCACTCCTCACGAGCTCTGGACATTGATCACTCCTTTGGATTGGCATCACGATATCATCTCTTCATTCACCGTGTTACAGTTTTTGTTTATTTGTTTTCCCCCTAATGAGCTGCTGACCAGCCCTGGGACTAAGGAGTGGGCAGCCGCACCTAGCTCCGGCTAGAAAGCAAGGGCCCACTCTGGAACCCCGTGGGCCAAAAGACCCCTCTGTTGTTGTTGTTCGTGTTCGTGTATTCCAACTGTAACTGAAGAAAGCATCTCGGCCTCCGCTTTTAAAGCGTGAGTAATAAATCCATCTTGTCTTAAACCCATACGCCTCTGTGCCGCTCAGAATTCCACCGCCGCTAATCCCACCTGTTCGTAGTCCAATTGCCACCCCGGCCCACCATAACCCTGAGGGGCCTTCAATTGGGGGTCCCCTATCAGGACACTAGGAAGAGTGAGAGTTGGCTAACTTTTCCATATCCTCAGTGGGGTTTCTCTATAACTATCTTGTGCAGGAATTCAGCACTGCTAAGCAAAATGAGCAGCCCACCCACAGCCGACTCTGGGAACACATATTACATGCAAGTATTCTTAAACTTGGCAATTCTGCGCACTTCTAATTCCTACAGTTAAATACATTTGGCTCTTTCCGTCATTTCTTTATTTTCAATTGTGGAACTTGAATTAAAATGTTACAATTCCTTCTTCCATTTATCACCTCTGAAGGCAGCAGTATTATTCAGAGAGAGTGCACGAAGAAACAAAACACTAACCCAAAAATGTAAACATATACTTGTGAGCCTAAAAGCCTAGCTATGCCAGTAAAGCAAGTTTAGCATACCGATGCATATTAAAGGATTCCCTATTAATGGTCTAATTCATATAGCAAGTATATTCAGCAATGCATATATAGTGCATGTATATTATCTGTGATTTATATTTCATTTAGAAATCAAAAGAATTATGATGAAATAACAAGAATGTCCAGACAGGGTTTCATACATAGTCTCTAACTCAGCTCTACATGTAATAGTTTTTACACTTATTTCTTAGGAACCAGCAAAAAGACATAAAAAGCATAAGTGTTGTCTGTAAGAACGTGTACTTTTACCTGAAGTGGATCCATTATGCCATCTTTATACAGTTATTCCCATATTAAAGATGCTAAATGATGCTGTCTTTATATGCCACATTAATTGCAGCATTCTAATGTAAGACGGCTCCTTAGTGCTCCCAGAAACCTAAGCAAGGTTAAGTGCATCTACATAACCATCGTGTAAAGACACCCAAGCTGCAGTTACTTCATGCTGCCATAGCTACTCTTCTAACAGTATTCAGACTTAAATTCAGGCCTGTTAGTTTGTGACTAGCATAGTCAAAGTCCCAGACTTGGTCTACACTACAAAATTTTGCTTGTACAACCATGTCAGCTAAGACTGTGAAAAAAAAAAAAAAAAAAAAAATCACACCTTGGACAGCCCGCCCCTATGTTGAGAAAAAAGGGGACTGCCAGCACAGTTTCTGTCATTTAGAGAAGTGACATAGCAAAGCCATCAGAAAAATCTCACCTGTTACCATTTGCTTTATCCCTTCTAAGGGCCTTAAGCTCTGTAGGTTTACTGATAAGGCTGTGGTGACAGCAGTTCCAAAATTTAAACAAGCTCCCTGTCAAAATGAGTTGGGTGCTTGTGTACTTACAGCTGCTGTGCTGTTATGCTAACAAACCTCCCAAGGTTTACTTCAGATAGGAAGTAAAGTAAATTTCCAACACTGGTTGCCTGGAGATCCACAGTAAAAGAACTGTGGTAGTTTAACCACAGTTTTACCAATAAAATTCACTCTCACCAATTTCTGATATTCAAAAGCTCATTAATTGGACTCCAAACATATAAACATATCACTATATTAGCTTTAAAATGTCATTTTTAAGAACAATATATTTGGGATTCTTTGTTTTTCTTGTTTTTAATTAGCAACTATAAACACAGGAAGGTTATGGAAAGGACCAATAAAAGCAAACAAACAAAAACAATACCAAAGATAGAAATCTGCACCAAAAAAAAAAAGTTGCAAGAGTTGACAACAATAGGAGCATTTATCCATTAACAGAATTTAAATATACACCTTCCAGAGAAATCCAGAATCAGGCAAGGGAAATATGTAAAATTCTCCATTCAGTTTAAGAAGGAACAATTGTAACTATTTAACCTTAGAGCAAGTGATGAGTCAACATGATCAAAGCATGTTTGTAACTAGCAATAGAGGGCATTGTACTTATGCTTGCTTCAGAAATAAAAATGTCCAGCTATATGTGGATAATTATTTATCTGCCAACACATAACCATCTCTTCAAAATCCTAGATGTCCTAGAACTAAGGGATGTACATGTAAGAAGTACAAGCAAGAATTTTCAGAGGAAAAATTTTACAAATTATTGCAGCAACTGTTTAAGATTTCCAGAATGGTATTTCCAGAATGGCACATTGCAACTACTAATTTTATCTGTGATGGAAGAATCTTGAACTATATATTTTAAATTAACAGTAAATTAAGAACTTCATGAAATTCGTAGCGATGATATTTTTTCTGTGAAAGTACTTATTTTAAAACAAAAAAATTGAGAGCATATGAAAGCCTACATTGTTTTCAGAAAAAAAGTCTAGTCTGTAAGTGTACAGTCCATGCAAGTATCTGCACTGCCCCAGGAGAAAAGACCAGAGAATGAAGATGCTACTCAATCACAGTTCATTCCTCACTTCTCCTGCTATGGACAGGGACTAAGTGGGTTCACTCCTCCTGCTATCTCACACTGTGATTCCTACCAGGTAGTGCATGGATGAGTAATGGCTGTGACAGTTTAGCTCAAAGTAATGATCATAACAGTGAACTCTTCTCAATAGGTCATTCATCTACCTTAAAACATCATAAAGAATTTCAAGCAACATGCAGATATTTCTCTTGAATACAATTCCAGGCCAAAGAAGTATAATGCAGTTGAGAAAGATGCAAGGAATGAGATGCCAAACCTAGCATGCTAAAGGGAGTGCTCCTATGGCTCAGTCATTTTTAATTTTTCCACACACCTCTAAAAAAGAGAAAATTCCAACATAAGTTTAATCATAGCTTTCACAATCACAAGAGCTATGAATGCAAGTTCCAAGGAACACATCTGGAAACCTGATGTGAAAGACAAACTTCTTACTAATGAACTTACGGGTACATGTTGTTGGCCACTAGAAATCATCTCTTAAGTTCTCAAACAAGCATGTTTACACTCTCTCAGGCAATGCTCAAGAGTGCAAACATGCTCAAGAGGAGCTCTCCATGAACAGTTATAAAAGTCTACCTTTTTATGCTGTATAAAAAAAAGGTTTGATATCACTAGGTCACCAATGTGCTCTGACCATTGTCAGTCTTACTATCCACTGTTGTCTTATTTCCTTGCACTCTTCTATCTGTTGTCTTTTCTGTAAGTTCTTTGAGGTATGGACATTTTCTTTGCTGCATTTATACAGTATTTAGCACAGTAGAACCTCGGACCATGATTAAGTTATATAGGTGAAGGACTGTCATAATTTGCTGGTAAAGCTGGCCAAAAAATGACTACACAAAACGTCAGAGCAAAGCAACAGGAGAGGAAGAATAATAAAGCAACAGCATTATCCAGTCAATCTGCAATTAGAAAAAGAGCAAGTAGATGCAACCAACACTTCTCCAGATTTAACAGCCATCTTTGATTAGGTGATCACATACTTTCATGTTAAAAAAGAATTACATTTTACCACCAGGTATGTAATAGTTTTGCACAGTCTATTAATATTTGGTTTGGTCACCTCTGACCTTGATTAATTTTAACACTTGGAACTTTGAGTCCTCTTTGCCACATCCAGTTTTTCTAAATGTACAGTGCCCTCTCCCATGCTCCAAGTCCTTCAGCTTTATTAATATCAAAGCATTATGAGTAAAGAGGGGTGTGAACAGGAGACCCTTTGCACAAATCAGTTGAAGCAGAAACATGTTCAACAGCATTTTCAGTGCACTGACCCCATCAGTGTACTACTATACCAACTGAGGAATGAAGTAGTGCTGGCTAAAAAATCATAAGACCCATGCGATACTGACAGAAACACTTTTTTTCAATTAACTTAAACAAAAAGATAAAGTGGATGGAGAATTAGAAGTGTGAATAGGAAAGAGATGAGTGAAAGTAAATGTAACACTTCACAAAAGAAAAACATGGCAGTATAGTTCTCTGTGACTGAGAATCTTTTCTTTAAAGCATAATGGTAAAAGGAGGGGGAAAGTGTGTATTTTAAGGGCTTAAATAGTCCTTGTGCTAGCTCACTGTATTGGACTAAATTTTACTTAAATGCAGAAACAATCTAAATAAACCAGTGTATTCCATTATGTTAATGTAACCTAGATTTGTGCAAAGTATTCATTTAAAAATTTTGACACTCAAGATTTGCCTACTTTCACACTTGTGAAGACTCTAAATCCTCTGAATGATCTATTCCACATTTTTTCCTTCAAAATTCATAGAATAGCTAAATTTTCAGTTTCCAGTATATTCATGCCCTAATATGATGATGAAGCTGAATAGTTAAAATCAGATAAAATTTAATCAAATTCCTCATCTTGATCCTTCCAAGGAAATTAGAAGATAACATCTATTTTCAAAAATGTCTTCCTGGAGCATATCCTTCTGCCTGAATTTCTAACACTTTCTACTGATTAACATCACCTCTGACAGTGTAAAGGTCATTGGGTTAGGCTGCCATGAATAATTGAGAATGGCTTTGGGTACACATTAAGATGCTTTGCTACTGTTAATATTATTTGAAATTTAAATGTTCTGTTTCTCCTGTTAAGCATATTGCTCTCGAGTAAATGCCAAACTAAGCTGTTTCTCTTTGCTTGTATAGGTAGTCACACATGCCTCAAATCCTGCTAAATCAGAAAAACAAAAACTAAATCCTTAATCCTATACATTTTTACGTACATGCTTTACAGATAGTATTCATGGGTGCGCCCACACATGCAGGCAGGTGCGCTTGCAGCAGGTCGAATAGAAACAGAGAAAATTTGAGCTGGACATGCCTGGACATGCACTTTAGTGTGAAGCAAGTTGTGTCACTTGGGGCAAAAATAACACTGGGCTGGCTCCTACCAGATCGTAGCCAGGAGGAGCTAGAACCTGGGGCCAGCAGTGTAAAAAAGCTGCCTTGTCCTGGCCTCATCAGTACAAAAAGCTGCCCTGGCAAGTAGCTCAGGAGCTTCTGGGGCCTGGCCAAATGGTACCTGGGGACTTGGGCAACTGGTACCTCGAGTTAGGGGGGCACATGCCCCCCTCCCCAGTGACCAGTCAGTGACAGGGGGGGGAGTCCCCCCCCATGGCTGAACTTACTCACTCACTTCTGGCAGCCCCAATCCTGGCTGGCACTCATGCACCACCTGGGAGTGCAGCTGCTTCACCTAGCAGCCTTGCTCCCTGGCCAGCGCTCACAGGGGGGGCACCAGTGCTCCCACCTGCCCCCCTGCCCATCACCTAAGCAGAAAGTGAAGCCACCAGAGGGTGCGCTGGTGCTCTCAGGGGGTGGACATGCACCCCCATGCACCTTATATGCATAACCACTACCTGAGGATACTACCCCTTGTGCGAGCTGGACTGCTGAAGCAGCCCTGACAGTTCCCTGCACTCTACCCACTGCAGCAGTCTGGTAGTGGGGGCTGCTGGCTGGCTGTGACCTACAGCCACTTGCAACAGCATGTGGCCCCAAGGCTGCACACCTGCCAGACCCAGATGGGGACTGCACAACCAGTCATACGCAATATGTAGGGAGGGTACAGAGGGGCATATGCCCCCCTGAGAGCACTGGTGCCCCCCTGATAGCATGTGCTCTGGCTGGTAGGGAGGCACAGAGTGCCCCCCGCTCCAAAATTGGCTGTGCTGGTGGCTCAGCAACTGCCCACTGGGGGCCCTGGTCACTGGCTGGCCACTGGGGGGACCCCCCCCAGTCATGCCCCTTTGGTGCCCCCACAGACTTGGGAGGCACCAGTCATCCACACAACCAGTAGAGGCATCTTCCCCTCTGGGCCAGCTGCCAGTGGGCTGTGGTTGCAGAGTTGGCCCTTGTGCAGCACTACCACCATGTGTGCCCCTGCCTGGCCACCTGGGCAGCTATCACCCAGAAAATGTTCCCAGTGTGGTGGCCTCATTTGAACTGTCTAAGAATGTCCTCCTGGCCCCAGTTGGCCAGGAGGTCAGCCAACTCCATCTGGGTCCAAGGTACCAGCTGTGAGCAGACTCCTCTGCCTGGGTTCTGCCACTTGCCTCTCTAGCAGGAATTTTGGTGTTCCCTATTTGAAAACTGAAAAATCCCTGATAAAATAATCCCAAAGTCACTCTGTAAAAATACCTGGAAATGCATGTTCCTCCACAATTAAAACAAAAGACCACTATTGTTAGACCCCTGCTGGCTCCATGTGATGCCCAACAACTAGGGAGACAATGGATCGATGCCATCACGCATCACCTGCACACATTGTTCATCAACAGCTTTATTCAAAATGGAGAAAGCTTTAGACTAGCTCCAACAAACTGGGGAGCCACAGTGAACATTAGTTCTTTCCATGTTTATACACCTCGGTTCATGCTCATTAACATTTACTCCACCTTTTTTCCTCCTTTGTTCCACCCATCTTTCCTCCTATCTCAAGCCCTGCTTCTCTTTACTGTTACTTCATTAGCATGGAATTTCCTATGCATTTCACTTATTTACATATATTTTTGCTATGAGTGCATGCCTAAAACTCTGACCCCAGATTCTCTCAGTCATTTGTGGCTTCTTGCTGATTTCTTCACTATCACCAAGGTCTTGCTTCTGCTTATCTCTAATGACAACTGGCGGTCTGCATCCTGTTCTTCTTACACAATGAGCTATATATCTTACAACAGTACTATATTGTTAGGAAATTTCTTACCTAAGTGCCTTGCAATGTTACTTTTAATGTCTCATTCTGCCTTGTGGTTAGCAACTTTGCTAAGCCACAGGTTACAGCTTTCTATTCAGCTGCAGATTCAATGCTTGCCAAGATCCAAATACTGTCACCCTAATAACTATATATAGAGAGAGACAGATCAGTTGAGGAATGTTTTGTTAATATAGCTACAGTCTTAAAGGAATTTAGAAGCCTACCAGTGTCTCTATCATCATAATAAAATGAAATCTAAATACCTATATGTTTTGCTGTCTGACTTTGGTTTTCTTACCATAGAGCAGTTAGAGCTCCCTGTGATGCCTTCAGTAACCAGGATGTGGGACAGCTTTCCCTGCAGCCACAGCTCCTGCCAGCGAGTATCATCCTGTGTGGCAGCTGGGCACACAAGGTGTGTGCTGGGAGATGTGGGGTTTGTAGTAGCAGCATGGGAAGAGGGGTGGGAAGGTATGGGTGGCTGTGGAGGGATGTGGGGGGCCGTGGGGTTTGTAGGTAGCTGTGGGTGGGTTGATTGGGGGGCTGCAGTAGCCAGCAGGGGATGGGTCTAGGCGGGGCAGCAATCCAGGGGGCTCAGGGAGTGGGCAAGGGATGGGGGCAGTGAGGGTCCCCCCCATAGTCCCTTCCCCCCTCCTCCAGCCCCCTCCACCCCTACTTACCAGCATGGAGCCCAGGTCCAGCTCCCTGCAGCTGGCATGCTGCCTGCCCTGCATGGGCAGGCAGCGTGCTTTAGCACCAGGGCAAGGGCCAGCCATAGAGATGCCCTAGCTGACTAGCACAGTGTCCCTGTGGAGGACCGAGCCTCCGGTTGCCTCAGGGCATGGTCCTGCCCCACATTTTTTGCCTGGAGCATGTTTTGACCTCTGAATATCCAGGGGTCTAATTTTGCCCCCAAACATTTTTTGTACCTGCACTTGCCTCTTGCAGTATCTCAAAGGGTATGAGACACTGCAAGAGGCACATGTGTGCTCATCTGGATGCACCCCATGAAATTAATTGCCGAACCAGGGACCAAGTTTATGTATCAAGTATCTTTTACCACCTCCTTTGCACTATCAGCTAGCCCATCTTTCCTTGTACTAATTAAATAATTCAGTACCCTAGCAGCTTCAGAAAATATGCCTTGATTTAAATCAAGGTTGTCAAACATACAACCCATGGGCTAGATCTGGCCCACAAAAGTGGGTTTTCTGACCCATAGCACTTTTCACTGCAGCTGCCAACACCACCATTTCTAAAGCCTATCTGCCAGACCCAGTAACAACATGGCCGGCACCCAAGGGGTGAACTCCACCACCCAATGTAGTAGTTTCAATCACCAGTGGCAACTAAAATTTGCAGCACCCACCCCTGGATAGTGACCATGCTGACTCTGACTCTAACTGTCACGGTGACAGCATTTCAACAGTAATTGCATTAACTCTCTGGCTATTGATATCAACAAAGCAGTGCCAGCAGCTATGGAGAAAAACACTGTTGTCCAAATCTGGCCCATCATCTCAACTGAGTTTAACACCCCTGCTCTAAATCAACCTGCCATATGGCTAAGTTGTCCCCCACCAAAAGTATAACATTTCCATAAAGTTATCCTAGCATGTGACAAAAAATACAGGAGTGGTAATCAAGAAGATGATTGAACTCCTGCGTGTGGTATTAGTAAGATATGTACTGGAATATAGAGTTGTAGTGTTCATATGTTCAAAAGGAAGTCAAAGCACTGGATACTGCATGCAGAAGAGAGACACAAAACTGACAGGACGAAAGAAAATGTCTTATACTGGAATTATAAATAGTATTAAACTATTTAATTTAAACCAAAAAGATTGAGAGAGAATGCTATTACAACCTCTTTTGTGTCTCAAAAGCACACCCGACTGCATCTGGGTGAGAATGCATCACACTTACATAACTGAAAAGGTTTCTACTGCAAGATGGCTCAGAGCCCTGGAAGCTCCCAAGATAGGCTAAGAAGGATTAAAGCCTGCTAAGTGTTAACAAAGCATTTGGGGTTTTCTTTCTTTTCAGAGAACTATCTCAGTGATGTATGTAGATTTAAAGACGTAACAAAGGAAGAAGGGATTTATAATGTTGTTAAATTACTTTCTAAAGCATACATACCATCTGTAGTGTATGTTGAATATACAGAATACACCATTTTATACCAATTCACATTCTATGAATCAGCAACTGTATCAGATGACTCTTAAACTATTCATTCACAGTTTTGAGTGAGGTAGCTGTCTCATATTCATGCTAATACAACCTTACATATGGTTTGCTTATATTATTTCCCATGATAATATTTTACAACTGCACATAAGGAGCCATTTAATATTTGGTTTCTAGTATTTTCTTTGACCATTTCTTAGTTTTTTAAATCATATCTATGCATAATGATGTCATGTTCATCATATATCTAAATGTTCACATACAATAATACTGAATATTAAAAATCCAGCGCATCTTTTGAGGTGTAACATTATCTTTAAAACACTAATATTTTCAGCCGTGATTAAATGCTATTTTTTCAGTCTAAGTCAAGTCTGATTCATTCTTCAGTGAGAGAAGACTTATAAGGTATAGATACCTCATAAATAACTGATTAAATGTGTGCAACTCAGCCAATGTTCTGTTGGTTGAAATGATGTTTTTATCCCAGCACTGAATTACTGCAGATTTTTAAAGACCTTTATGGACAACACACAAATGAGTCATGGCAGCCTTTCAGTTTGAAGTAAGTGCAGGTTAGCATTCTCTATTGGCCTCAAGGCCCCAATTCAATAAGTAGTAAGATACTTGAACAGGTCTTATTAGAAACATAGATTCTTAAATAAAAAATTAAAACAGGATAGAAGCATGGCAATATGCTTTGAGAAGAGGCATTCCTTTCAATATACCAAAATATCTTTCTTCCTTTCCCCCATATATTTGTTATAATCAATCATTTATCATGATTAGAAAATCATATTTAAAATAAGATATAGAATAGATATATTACAAGCATAGCCAGATAGCCAGAGATTAAACATGCATGGTATATCATAATAGACTGAGGATATTTCAAAAAATCAATTTGGTTCTGACCAAACATTGGAAGATTAAACTGAAAAGATATTATTGAAAAAGGCTTTAATGAAAATACATTCATCAAAAATTAATCAAAGTAACCCAGGACAGGAGTTTATCTGTTGTCAAGGGAGCAGCTTTCCAAATTAGAGTAGACAGATTTTTCATGTCCCTGATGCCTTGTTGTAGGATAATTGATACTAAAATACTGTTTTGTGATAATTATGCATTGGCCAATGTGATTTAGAAAGAAACATGAAAATGAAAAGGTGCATTTTATGTTTAAAGTGAAGATACTAGGCCTAGTTTACAAATTACTGGGCATATCTACACAAGCAATTATGACGCCTGAATAAATTGCGTAGTTTATTGCTCCTCTGTGCACCATTTGAATGTGTGCCCAGGAGCAATTAATGCTGTAGCAATAAGCTCCACAGTTTATTCAGGCATAGCACACAGAGCCCGAGTAGAGGAGTCCTAGCTGGCAAGGGGCCCTGAGGCCAGCCTGTCAGCTCAGGCCTGCTCCCGCCTGACTCACTGTGCTGCAGAGAAGCTGGCTGGGGCAAAAGGGTGCTTTAACATGGGGCTAGCCAGCAGGTAGCTCCTGCACTGAAGCACCTGCATGCTCCTGTCTGCCAGGTAAGCATCTACTCATGTGCTGCTGTGGAGTTTTTTTCTCTGCAGCAGAAAAGTACTTGTATTTATGTATTTACAAGTACTGTCCTGCTACAGAGTCAATTAATTTATTCTAGCCCAGTGGTTCTCAACCCACAGTCCGCAGGCCACATGCAGCCCAATCAGCACATTGCTGCATCCCATGTGACATCCTGTTAAATGGATACACAGGAAGTAAGTTGTGTGGGTGTGGCCTAAATGCCACACTGAGAGCTGCAAGTGTGGCCCATTATAGCAAATAGGTTGAGAGCCATTGCTTTAGCCTAATGGGGTGCATGTGTAGATGCCGAGACATTTACTGTGCAGCTAATTAGTCAACTAACTGTGCAGTAAATGTCACATGTTGATGTGCCCACTGAGTAGTTCTGAAGCTCTGAAGCAATATGACAATATGTTCTTAAAACACAGTTCCTTATCATCTTCCTAGTCTCACTGTTACAAAGAAGCCCTATCCCCTATTTTGGGCCTTGAGGAATTACTTTAAAATGGCAGCTTCCCCCAGGACCACTCTGGCATATTAAGAGATTTTTGAAAGATTCTCTCTCTCAAAGATATTTGAGGGAGTCTCTCTGCAAGAACATCCAAACCAAGTAATGACTTTTCAAAGGGAAATCTCCCTCAGTGAAAGAGGAGCCCACAAGGCTTGAGCATTATTTAAAGTCGAAGCCACTGTATGGTCATGAATGTCTCTCTCAGATTATTAAGTCAGTGTTCCCAAAAGGGCTCTGGATCAGGCCATGTCAAAATCAGTTTTGGAAGCCCAAACGCTTTTGAACAAGCCAAATATCCTTTCTTCAAGAACTAGGTCTGACTGGAAAACCAGGATTATTAAACACTGGATTGAGGCTTCCTCATGATGCAGCAAAGAAAGATCTAAAAAGTACCTCTAAAGGTCATGTCTAACTCCTTGTTCAAGGTGCTCCAGTCAAGTGTTTGCTTAGGGTATTATACACAAAGTGCCAAACATCCCTCATGCAGCTTACATCAAGAAACTTAACTGAGATAAAAAAAGAGAACTTCCTTCTCTTCACCTTGATTCTTATTGGGCTGGGACAGAAGTTTCATAAACTGGTTTGACCTAAATCAGTTAAGTCTAATATTAAATTAAACCAGTTTATTTATCTTAAACCAGTTTCAGCCATTTTGAAACTGGTTTATGTGCACTGAACTTCTGTTCTGTTACATATTTAAAGCAGTTTGTGATCTCTTAAACCTGTTTATGTGTAACTTCTGTCCCTAGCCATTCTGTATGTAAAAAAGGAATATGTATCACCTCACCTGTCTTGTTTAACAGAGAGCGAGAGGCTAACTATGTGTATGTCTACACTACAGCAGTTGCCTGCCTTAACCAGGACAACCCCTTTCCAGGAACATCCCCTTAATCTGTTCCAGATTCAATATTCCAAACTCATAAATATGCTGGAAAGGCTCCTTTGGGGGTTACCTCCAGCAGCTGAATTCAGGTATTTTAAAGACTGAAGTCTTGAAAGCAGCCACAGAGCAAAACCCCCAAGCTGTCTCAATAGTAGGACTGTGCGAAGCTTCGGGTGGCGATTCAATTCGGAGGAGATTCGGCCCAATTCAGTGGCCGAATCTCTGAATCCAAATCATATCAGGGACCAGATAAAAGGTCCAAATTGATTTGAAGCTCTCTGAATTTTTGGAAAAGATTTGGAGAGCTTCAATGATTTGGACAATCCCTAATGGCTGCAGCAGGGAGCTGCAGCCAGACTCAGAGATAGTAAGTAGGGGGTGGGGGAGCAGGGTTGCAGGAGGAAGGAGGGGACCATGGGGAGACCCCTGCCTGCTCCCCCAGCCCCCGCATGGCTGCCCTGCCGGCCCCAGCTCCCAGCCCTTTAAAGGAACACCCCGGCTCACCAGGTGCTGCCAGGCAGGGGAGCGATCCCTGCTGCCCCCCACTCCCCCACGCTGCATGAGGGGCTCTGCATGAGCTCTGTACAACCCCTGTGCAATTAGCTGTTGACCCTGATCACCTTCCTAGGTACCACTGTAACTTAATATACTCATTGATTTAAAATATTTTTTTAGTACTCCCTTTTTGTTTGGTTAGTTTTTTTCTTCACAGTATGTCGACGTCACAGTATGTCTAGCATGTTCTTTTCATTTATTTGTTTTGTTATTTGTTATTTGTTTTGTTTTAAAAAGTACAAACCAAATACACTGCAAAAGTCAATAAAAAGATCAGGCTCACCGCTTTTCTTGGGTGAAGCCCAGTTTCCCAGGCAGCTGCCAGGCAGCCTGCAGCGCTTCCTGCAGAGCTCCTGAGCTGCACAGAGCCCGGTACTTTGCTCCACGGCTGTAGGGGCCATGGAGCAAAGGAGTTTGAGTTTGCTGTGCCCCAAGTCATTTAAGGCACACTATGCCACCAAATTTCCTACAGTGGCTGGAATGAATGCACAATACGCCGTGGACGTGTGCAAACACCAACTCTATTAAAGCAGCTCAAAAGCATTTAGCCAGCTTTAAAGTATCGTGCACACACACCTCTCATTTTGGCTACACATGGTCTAAGAAGTCTGTTTTTTCTTCTGCTATTTATAAATAGGTATCCATAATTTATTCATATTATATTTTAATGGCAACTATTACATATTATAACTATTGGCAGGATGTTAATTAGCTGCTAGTGTAGTTAACTGTTATGCAGATCCATGGTTTTGTAATAAAAAATATAGATAAAGCTTTTGTTGATATTCTTTACTGCTGAGGAAAGAGTCGATGCACATTTTCACTTTGGGCTTGTTCTTTTGAATGTGTGTAAGGGAGGGAAGGGAAAGCTGTGTTTTTTAGTTATTTAAAAAAATGTTATCAGAAAAAAATACCCTGTGAATACAGGCCCCAACTCAGACACTCATGTGATGCTTAACTCTAAACACAAGTACTTTAAGCTGGTAAGGATTAAACAGAAATACTCCCATGTTGAACCTTAAGTACTTTCATTAGTGTTTACCAGATGGAAGTCACTTTCCTCTACTTCATCATTTCAGGTGGGTCAATTATCTTGAGTACTGCATGATATAAAACAGAAGAAAGCAAGTTTTATGCTGCTGGGGCTAATACTGTAAACGCTCAGGTATTTAACCATATACAAGCAGGTGGTCCAATAAATTTCATAGAGATTGCTCAAGTGATTAAAGTCAAGCACATACCTAAGTGTCTGCAGAACTGGGGCATAATGCCTTTCCAAATGTTTATGAAAACTATATACATAAGTAGCTCCAAATATCCTTTTGTAAAGGGTAAATTACAATGCAGAGATACTGAGGACCTAACTATTCAAAGATGATTAGGGGATTTAGATGCAGCCACCAGAACTTGCATCAATGAGATTTGTACTTCTGAAACCAAGTCAGCATTGAAAAATCTCCCCAATGTATATGACAAAGGAAATATCTGTATTTGGAAATGAACTGCTAAATAAAGTCTAAAGACATTTTATTCATTTCAGAGACAACCAGAAATGGAAAATCAGCTCAAGGACTGAATCTTGTCTTGTATTAGCAACTCTGGACTTCTGGAAAGAGTAGGATATAAAAAACAAATAAATATACACTGCAGATACACTTATAGAGTATGGTAAAATACAAACATTCAAGCCAGATGATTAAGAAAACTAAATAAAGTGCTGCTGAATCATTTGAGATTCTTTGCTTAACATTAGGGTTCTCTCCCTTTCTTTTTTTAAACTTTAGCAATATTTTTTTTCACTGGAGTACAAGGAATATTTTAAATCCCCTTACTACTCTAGAATAAAATATAATACAAAAATGTCACACTCTCAGAAAAACAAAAGTTATTAAGGCCACTGACTGAACTGTCAAAGTCTAGTTGCCTAAAGTTAGGCTCTTCAGTCTATTCTCATGCTCCAAAATGTAATCCAGTTTTCAGAAATGCCAATTAGCTGGCAATACCATCCTTTATTTGCCAAGATTTATGGATGTGCAGTACCTTTGAAACTAAGGCGACTTTTCCTGAAATGCTTTCTTTAAGAATGTAAGTGTGGATTTAGTAGTCTAGCTTTGGGTACTCAGGCTTGAACTTTCTCATGCAAATATACTAGGTACATCTACACATTCAAAAAAGGCGGAGTAGTAAACTCTTGCACAGTTTACACTGGAGTCATCTCCTCCCGGGCTCATCATCTATACGTGCACTCAGGACTGCAGCATTATGAGCCAGGGCAGAGCAGCTCCAGGCTGACAGGGGACTCAGGGGGTCAGCCCCAGGCTTTGGGTGGCGGCATTGGGTTATGCTATGATCCCTAGTTAGGTGGACCTAAGTTCCTACTGTACAGAAGTTCAGGACAGTTAGATCAGTCTAAAAATGGCCAACCTGATTTAAGTGTACCTCTAAGGTAATCTAACTTAGATCAGGTCCCGCAAGACTGGTCTAACTGAACTTCTTTACAGTTCAAGTGCAGCCCCAGGGCTGGGAAAACTGTTGACCTCAGTCCCCCAGCTGCACTTTTCTTATCTGCCCCCCACCTGGCACCAAACTATTTTTAGCCCCTCCTACCCCTCCCCCCATTCCTAGATGAACAACCCCTCTCTCCCATGGACCAGCCAACCCCTCCAAACCTGCCAAAGTCCCCATCTCACAAGCCACTCCTGGTGCCAGGAGCTGAGGAAATAAGCAAGGTGGGGGAGGGGTAGGTGGGTTGGGAGGTTGGTTTGCTGGGGTGGAGGACTGTTTGCCTTAGTGGGATGGGAGGTTGAGGGTTTTAAAATAGCCCCAGGGGGTGGGGGAGATAGAGTTCCCCCCACCCCAAGCCCCACCACAAGCCCAGCTAGCCCACCTGATCCTGCCAAACCCTGCTGGCCCCCACCAACCTCCCTGTGGACCTTGATTGACCACCAATCCCCCTGATCCCTCCTGTAGCCTCTGCCTGTTTCCCCAATCACTTACGCAGACCCTGCCAGTGCCTCACGTTCCCCTGATGCCTCCCTCTAGCCCCCCAAATCCCCACAGACCTCATCTCCCCCTCAAATCCCCTCAAAAACCCCACTACACCCCAGTTCCTTCAAGCTTCCCCTGCTAGCTCCCCCCTCCCCCACATTCCTGATGTATCTTAGATTGAGTGGTCATTTTCAACCCAATCTAAAATCCCACAACCTTGCCAAACATCTATACATACTCTTAATCATGGCAAATGCCTCATTTTCATGGGTCTGTGTATCCTAGCCACTGCCAACGAAGTTTCTATCAAGGAAAAGATAAGCATGTATCAAACGCATTGCAGGTTTGGCATCTTATTGTATAAAACTCTGCTGCATAGATATCACTCTGCTACAACAACACACCACCCCAAGGTATCCATAAGTGAAGAATACGGTTTTGCATATGGCAACTTCGATTTTTCTAAAGCCAGTTCAGGTCTATACATCACATACTTGCTTTGTTTCAGATGAACTATTACATTACTTGGCCAGACTAGCCAACTCCATGGTGAGGACATCAACATAGCCTATATCTTGCCCCATTAAAGTATGATCTCAGTTATCACTGGAAATAAGAAAAAGCCACAGAGAAGATTTAATGCTTTTTCATGTCAGATATAATCTCTCCACCCATGTGCTGGAGCCAAAACCCTGAAAGAGGAGAATTTCTGCTTACTAGCAATGGGATACTGTAACAGGCTATAGTTTTGATGCAATACAACTGGTTTAAATGTGTTCATGCTATAATAACGGTGAATGCCTCAGTTTCCCTGACTAGCGGGGCTGTGCAAACCTTCAGTCCCTGATTCAATTTGGCAGAGATTCGGCCTGATTAAGTGGTCAAATCTCCGAATCCAAATCAAATCAGAGGACCCTTTAATCTCTCCAAATCAAATCAGAACCCTCTGAATCACATTGGAGAGATTCAGAAAGATTCAGTGATTTGGACATAGAGACAGCTTTAAATGGTTTTTTCTACATAACTCTAGGTAGCAGGGACTCGTGAATGCTGCAATGCTGGGGTGCATGGGGTGTCCCACAGGAGTGCAAGGAGGCTGCCCAGCATGCTCGGCAGCAGACCCAGAAGTGAACCTGAAGCACTTCCGGTCCACTTCTGGGTCCATCAGAGAGTGCATGATGGGGGGGAGGACCCCACACTCCCTGGCTCAGAGACTAGTGCTTCCTGGGTCTGGGGGGGGGCACCTGCAGTCCACCTGTGGCTGACTGCGGAGCTGGGGAAGCCCGGGGGGGGGGGCGCAGTGCACTCCCTGGACTGGAAATACTTCTGGTGCACTTCTGGGTTCACCACTGAGCATGTGGAGGCCCCCGCCCCCACGCTCCTCTGGGACGGTACATCTGCCCCAGCATTGCAATGATTACAAGCTATGCCTGCTACCTCAAGGTATGTAGAAAAAAACATTATAGCTGTGTCTATGTCTCAATCACTGATTCTCTGAATCAGCATGAAATCTTCAGATTCAGATTTGGCTGAATTGAATCAGGGACAGTGATCCAAAACAACAAATCGAATCACTGTCCCCAGTTTGGGCCAAATCCGAATCTGAATTGAATAGGGCCTGTTTCAAACACCACTACTGACTAGCTTGTAAAGGGGAGGGGGGGAAGGGAATGTTTGAACCAGAGCTGTGAAGATTTTCTTAAATACACCATTAAGGGTAATGGGTCATGCCAATTGGCCCGTTGATGCATCAAGTGGATTCCATACAAACACCTGAAGACTCTCCCTGCTGTTTCTGGTGCCAGGAAAGCCCTTGAGAGACTGGCAGTACACTGATAAAAGGCCTTGAAAAAGAAGAAACCCAGAGATAGGGGAGATGGTCAAGCAGGAGAGGCTTGAGAGAACAGCGGAGCTGTTTTTCTCAAACTGAGGCAGGCCTGCCTGCTTCTGTCCAGTAAGTATTGATTTTGTTTATAAAGAGTTGCCTGGTTCACTGCGTTTGATTCAGGTACAATCATCCCCTCTCCAAAAGCTAAACCATAAGGTAGTTTCTGAGAGGAGCCATAAATAACCAGGGGGTCAGAGACCAAAGGGACCAGAGTCAGAATGCAAGGAGCCCTCTCTAGAAGGTAAGCCTGGGAAGGCTTCAGGAGGTACTTCAAGAGACTATTTAAGGATAGGGGGAATAGGCAAATGCTCCCTATGGGATTCTATGACAGATACACTACATTTTTAGTCTCTCATATCACTGTGGGTATGATCGTTACATATAGCTCTCAGTAGCGTAAGCATCTGAAAGACTCAAAACATCATTGATTGACTTACCATTACATATTAGGATATCTGTATTTATAAATTGATTCATAGATTGTAAGGCTGCAAGGACTTTGGATGATCATCAGGTCCAGCCCCCTGCACCAAGCAGGAAACAACTGGGGTCAAGTGACCCCAGCAAGGTGACCATCCAGTCTCCTATTGAAGATTTCTCATAATAAAAAAGACATGCATTTCTTAAAATGAGCCTGTAGCAAAACCCCCAGTTTTTGTTTTTTTTATTTTAAAATGCATTCCCTCCCTTTCCCCAACCATTTCTGATTTTTTTCTCTCCCTCTCTATTCCCTATAAATAAAGCATAAGTAAGCTAAGAGGTAGGATAAGCTTTAACATTTTATTTTAGGTAGTAAGTTTTATTTTTCTCTCCCCTCATTGCAAATAAGTGCCCTACTATTTTGATATAGATATCCACTGTTTTATAAGTGATAATTATTATGTTTGTATTGATTTTTTTTACTGCTTTTATATTGTGTGATTACTGTTTTAGGCCTACATATGTACGTTAGCGTAAGTCATGTCAAGTTTCCATCTTGCAATGTCAAGCCCCTATCTTGTGTCCCCTGACTCATACCTACCCCTCCTATGTAACTTCATTCCTGAATGAATGGGGATCAATGAGGGTGCTTGAGAGACAATGGCAGTAGGTCTAAAAATAGCTCCCTCTGAATAACCAAATTATCAACACCAATACCTGGACCAGTGACCCAGCCATTGGAACCACTCTCACCATTCAAGAAACAAACGATGAGGCAAACCACCATTGTGCCAAGGCTGCATATGCTCAGTAAGAACACCTGGAGCCCCCTGGAACAAGACTGACCTTGCCTGGACATGCCCTCCCCACAGGAGATCAGAGGTAGTCTGCCCCATAAAGAGGAGTAGTGAAGATTGACTCCTTGGGACGCGCTGTCCATCTGGACCAGCACCATGCCACACCACCGATCCACCCAGAGGCCCTGCCAGCGACCCCACTCTGGACAACACCTACTGGACAAAGACCCCTTTCCAGCCTGGATAGGTAACTATCACTCCCACCCCCTCTTCAACCAAGGACTTGGATTCTGCTTCTCTTCTCTACCTGGACTCCAACCCTTCCACTAAGTCTCTTTCTCCTGCTGCCATTGTGTGTGCACCTGTGTGTGTGTGGGGGGAACCAATAACTTCATGGGGCTGTTTAGTGTGTTGTCTGTTTAATAAACCTGTTATTTTGGAACCCCTAGTTGGGTTTTTGTCTGTTTCCTGACTGTTTCCTCCTTGCCACCACTTATCTGCCCCCACAATCTCTAAGCTGTCAGCCTCAGTTTCCAGCTCCAAGCTCCCAGGTTTCTTCCTCTCTCTCTCTTTCCTGGCTGTCTCCTCCTTGCCACCACTTATCTGCCCCCCCACAATATCTCAGCTGTCTGCCTCAGTTTCCAGCCCCAATCTACCTTAAGTAACTTGAAGCCTCAGTTCCTCAGCCAGCTTCTCTCTAGTCCACCAATTCCGTTTCTGACAACTTTCACTCCCTACACTTTAACTCTCTCTCTCTCTCACCTTAACCTTCTCCCAAGTATCCCAGGTACCCCAAGCACACACATACATATCGTACCATCCACGTTAGGAACTTACCTGTGTGTATGTGTAGGTGGGTTGTATGTGTGTGAACTGGTGAGTGTGTGTTTGTCTGTATATGTATGTGTGTCATTGTGTGCAGCATATATGAATTAGTGATCTGTGTGATCTGTACTGAGTGTGCGGATATGGACTATTGATTAGTGATCTGTACTGAGTGTGCAGGTATGGACAATTGATTTTTGTCTATCTTTTGGGGTGTATAGTGTATGTGCTTGAATTGATGATAGGTATGCATGTTCCTAGGCTAGTTTGGATGTGTATGTGCCTGAGTTGGTAACGTGTACAGATATGCACCTACTTGATTTGTGTATTTGTATATGTGCAGTTGTGTCACACCCTCCTGTCTAACAGCGCAATATTGAAATCCTGAGAAAGGGCCTGATCCCACAGGGCAACATGCCTGACATACCTTTTCCTTTATCAAGTGAAGAAAATGTTCAATTTAATAGGAAGCAACCTGAATGCACTTTTAAAAGAAAATGGTAACATCCCTATTTTGCAAACTTTCCATAAGAAGCAGTTTGTGAAGGCAGTATCTTTTTATTTTTCCAGTTGTAGGAAACCATTTTATTCTCTTCTCCAAACCTGATCAAGAACAGAAAGTAATTCCACTGAGCAAACAGATCAGAATCTTCTGTAGGCCCTCTGGTACTCCATAAGCTAATCACATTATTGTAAGTTCCCAGTGAACAGGTGTACCTCTTCAGTTTTTGAGTCATCCTGCTTCTGCCTCACTTGGGAGTTATTACCTCTGAAGATTCTGAATTACCTCGTTTCTATTTCAGTAATGTGTTATCTGTTCTCCAAATCAATCATTTGGGATTTAATATCTGAAGCATGATTTCTGATGTACAAAATGTATCTCAAAGCTGTCTACTTGTCATAATAAATTTCAGTACTACTATATTTTGTGCTACAGCAGGGATTGCTAGATCAGGGGGATACTTTGAAAGGTCCCAGGGGGTATGCATGGGTGAATGGAGACAGAGCACCACCACCCTGTGCCACCATCTCAGGAGCAGGGCCAGGATGGGGTGACAGCAGCGGCTCCCCTTTGCAGGTGGAACAGGCACCGCCCAGCTGGCCAGATGTGGGGGGAGAAGCTTGCATGCAGCCACCGCCATCATCCACCACCTTGCACTGCTGCTCCATGTACAGTGGTTGCACACATACCCCCTCCCACTCTATGACTGGCTGCCACTATTCCCCCCTCCCACACACCCACACACACACACCTTGACTGGCCACCATGGGTATATTGCTCAAAAAAGGTTGAAAACCCCTGTGCTTGATCTTCCTGAAGCCCTGCCAAATTTTGGTGAATTAGGTATTTATGGAATCAAGCTAATAATTCTCTTAAAAGACACATTTATTTCAATATTTATGAATAAGTGGTATAGCTTATTAGTGAAGAATATCAAGTTTTGTGGGAAAAGAACAGGAGTCAAGTAACTCTCCTAGGGAACTAAATTAACTTGCCAGTTACAGTTTTATAAAAAGCCTAAAATTTGTTCACACATTTTTGTGCAAAAGATCTTGCATTTATGAGTATAAGTAGACTGATCCAATGTTCCTTGCATCACCAAAACCACTTCTAAACATGTTAACATTTTCTGTGTATCATCACATGTAGTCTAAATACATACACCTGAACTACTATTGACCTCAGTTGAGTAGGATTAGGCGTTCATAACTGCCTGTCTGATCAACTAAAATCAATCCTCCATTCATGCAACCTGTCCTTGCAGGTACAAATGACTATAATAATGTTATTCTATATTTAAACAAGTATAAATAAAAGTAGAATCCAGGCCAGTAAGTGCAGCTACTGCATGGGGATAGCTAGTTCACTAATTCTTCAGTGTCTGTTTACCAGCTAAATACAAAACCCAATAAACACTGGATTTCACAATATTCTAGTTCTATGTTGCTATGGAAAGTAACAGGTAAGAATGCAGGAACAAATGAAAAAACTCCCTGCAGGGAAAAAGGAGCCTGCAGGGAAGAGAAGGCAGTGAGTGAAGAAGGAAGAATGCCGCAGGAGTGATGCTTCCAGAGCAGCTGCTCTGTAGTAATAGAGCGGCCCCAGGGAACAAGGTGTGGAGTGCAGGAGGAGAGAGAGATTCACTTGGAAGCCGGGGTCTATTGAGCTGGGAGACTGTGGCTGGGGAGACACTGCTGAGAGGTGCAGTGCAAGTGGTGAGAGAGCTCCACCCAAGACAAGCATGCCATGGGAGAAGCAGCTGCCACAAACAGGTTCCAGCTGAAGCGGGGGGGTAGGGGTTTCCTATCATTGAACATCAGTTGGGTTCGTTGAGGCTCTCAGTGAGTCCACGGGTGAGGGTGCCAGAGTGGTAGTGACCCCACCCAAAATTCCTAACGAGACAGGATTGCTAAAAGCCACAGGCTGTGGCTGGAGCCTGGCAGTGGGCAGGATGACCTGTTAAGGAAGCCACAGTTTAAGAGACTGAGAGAGGGGTATAAACCCTGGGAATAAAAGTCCCAGAAAGGGATTTTTCTGGGTTTTTTTCATTTTGAATTATTCAATTTATAATAAAGGGCAGGGTATCATGAAAGATTGGGACAAGTCATACTCTATTGTAACCATACGCAAGACTTATCTGATGCTAGTGGAAGCCAGGGGTCCACTTTCTTCTGGGTCATTGAGACTTACAAAGATAAAAACCTAAAAAAATTAAAAATAGAAAGCTATCTCACTCAAGAAATTGTGTGATTTCAGTCAGTGGTGTAATATCTGGGTGGCACTAGGATGTGATGTAGGGCAGGTTGGAACCCCAGAAGAAATCCCTGCATGGGTTGCCAGTAGCAGACTGCAGTAGAGAACAAGCAACACCTCCCAAACAATAACATCAATGAAAAATCAAGATGCAGCAGATGAGAGTCAGACCGTACCACAGCGAATCAGAGACAAGCAATAACGGTAAGAAGGGATCAAGCCAAGAAATTTCCAAGCCGCTAAATACTTACTCTCAACCAGAGGTAACCCACTCACAGTTGCTCATCATTTAACACATATTTGTGGTTCCAAAGAAAATGGAGTTAAACTGTTCTCAGTGGTGGTAGATAACAGAACAAGGAGCAATGGGCTCAAGGTCCAGCAAGTGACTTGCTAGATATTAGGAAAACTTCCTCACTAGGCCCAGGTACAGACATTATCCTTTACCAGTATAAGGGATCAGAAAACAGTCAACAGTCATAACAGGGGAGAAATTCAAAAAACAAAACTGGTCTATACCCATAACAGATCAGAAATTCAGCACAAATAGACTGGTTTTAAAATGGAGAAAGCTGGTGTAAGATTTGCTCCCCCAGCAAAGGGTGAAAGTGTTCTGTTCACTGCCATAGTATAGAGTGGCACTTACAGAAAACCACTTAACTTAGATCAATTCCACCTTGGGCTTTTTGTTATGTCTGTACCTAGCCTAGGAAGGTAGAAAAACACTGGATGGAACAGATTACCCAGAGAGGTTGTGGAATCTCCATCCTTGAAGGTTTTTAAGACCTGACCAAACAAAGGGGGCTGGGGTGGCCAGATGTGGAAAGGAGGTATCTCTGTTTCTGGGCTCCCAGGGGGTTCTGGGAGACTGCTTAAGCTCTCCATCTCAGTTTCCAAGAATGGAAAGAAATTTACCATAGACTGGGGACAAGTGCTATTTAAAAGATGCAGAGACCCCTGCCTACCTGGGAATGCAAAAATAAGGGTACCTTTATCCACTTAGCCACTTAGCCCTGGGACTGCACTGGTTACTCAACTGAAGTTCCATTCACCAGTCTCAGTTTGAGTGTACATTGATCCAGGTCTATCTTAGACCAGGTTCCACCATTTTTAGACTGGTCTATGTGCATGGAGCTTCTGTACTATTATGGGTTTAGAATGATTTCCGATCATTGAGACTGGGACTAAGTGAAAGGTCTGTGCCTAGGCCATTTTTAACCCAATCTAACCTCCTCCTAACACCTCCCAAATGTCTGCACTTAGCTCCAAAGAATTTCTCTTTTAAAAAGTACAATGTGAGAGTAAAATAAACTGTGCTTAAAAGAAAGCATCAAGAGATAACTGCACAATACATTTATGTACTGGCCCTCAATCAAGTGCAGCCATAGAACAGAATATGTTTTCAAGTAAGACAAAATTAAATAAAGAATAAACCTGGCCGGTGTTTAGGAAAGTGGAGGTATCAAAACTACATCTATACTTTAATTTGTACCCCTGTTTATCCCTCTGCTTTTAAACAAATGAGTCAGATTGAGTTATTTGCCCACTTTCTACCAGGTAGCCTTGATACATTCACTACTTATAAATCTTACTAACATTTCACTGTTGCTATAGCACTCCACTCCTTATGACTGAAGAAGGCAGGATGGGGATAGAGGTGAGAGAAGAGTTGGAATTAATTTTTGTGATGTACATTTAGTAATGTGCAAACAAGTTCCATATTATTTTTCTTAACTGGAATGTCAGGTTGGTTGCCCAATTCTACTAATAAAATATTTTTATCTTATTTACTAGGGTTGTGTGAAGTTTCAGTCACCGATTCAATTCAGAGAAGATTCAGGCCAATTTGGCAGCTGAATCATCAAATCCTAATTGAATTGGGAGACCAATTAAAAGCTTCAAATCGATTTGAAGCATCTGAATCCATTCAGAAAAAATTCAAAAAAGATTAGTTGATTCACAAGGAGGTCTTGCAGGGAAACAGAAACTGAGAAGGGGGAGGGGGAGGAAAGGAGTAAAGACTTCTCTGATATTGACATCTGTAGCTGGCCAGTGACTGTGATCTTTCCCTAAGTTCCCTTCCAATCACAGTGCTCAGGGGAGGGATGTAGAAAAAGCATATAAAGCTCTGTGTGAAGCCTCTCTCTCCCTTTGGTGAGCTGTCTGGAAGCAACAGCATGTCAAAGGTACTGGCTTCCTAGTCAGTCTCTTGCTAGACTCTCATCTTGGAAAGGATTGGATACACCTTACTGATTACCTTTACCTAGAATCCTTCTACTTATCCCTATCCAATCCATTCCTTTCAACTTCTTCTTCCCCACAAAATCCTCTTACTTGTTCTTATTTTTCTCCCCACACTTTTTAAAAAGAAAGCTGTTTTCCCTGACAGTGGGTCATCCATCATCGTGCAGGAAAGCACATATATTACACACACACACACACACACACACACACACAAGATATATTACACATACAAGCACACACATTTCCCAGCACAGCAAACCTGAAGCGTGCCGGAAAGGCTCGTGCCAGGTCTTCTGGCAGGAGAGGGAAATGGGGTAGGGGGAAAGCTTCAAGTCCCCCCCACACACACAACATAGATGCACCCTCTTTTCTGGCAGTGATGAGTCCTACAATCCCCTACAATCTTGCCTGTTCCACCGGGTGGTAATTCAGTTGTCTCTGCAATCTGCCTTTAAGCAGTAAAAAAAAATGCTCTTTGGGTCTCTAGGTCTGGCCACCTAGTATCCCCAATGGGCCCGATTGTACCTCGCCTGGCTGGCACTTGGCACAGAGCTGCCAGTAATCCTAGCCAGTCTTTTTCCTGGCTTAGTGCATTTACAACTATCAGGACAATATCTGGGGTGACTTTCCTCTCACCCTAACAAATAGAACAAAAAAAACAAACTGGCACTTCTTCTGCCCTTATAATCTCAACTTTGCTGTACCCTTTTTCTTCAACCCTGCTATTAGAGTCTTTACAGTACCTTCTAACTGCCTCCTGGCAGTTTCTGTTTCTCTCTGGGTGTTTCCTTCAGGGTTCTCTCCCCTGGCAGCTCCCTCCACAGAGTTGCTTCCCTTAAACCTGGTCTTCCTTTCTTCCTCAGCACCTCCAGCTCTCCCTGCCGTCTCACTGCCTGAGTCAGTCTCTTCCGGCTTCCTGTGTCCCTCTTTTCCCTGACCCATGTCTCCTTTTATCCTGGAGTTCCAGCTGACTCCCACTCCCCTCCTGAAACACTGGGTGAAGAAGGAGCCCTGCAGAGTTCTTTGCAATACAGGTGGGGCCATTTTACTTCTCTGAGGCTCTTCTCTCTCCTCACACACCCCACCACACCTCCCTGGATTCTGGTTTGGTGGAGTAGCTGGTGTTCCTCAAGGTGAACCTCCTGCTGCTGAGGTTCCCCAAACTCCATGTGCAGATGGAATGAGTGCCACTGTCACTCCGCACCTTATTGCCTTCTTTAATTTTCTCTGACAACCATTTAATGCCCCACTCTCAGAGCTGGAGGCAGCAGTTTTTCACTAGCCAGCAGGGGAAGAACATCTCCGTGCTGACTTCCCATACCAGGACAAACTTGGAAGTAGGGGATGGGGCTATAGGAAAGGAGAAGGGCCCAGGTCCTGGGCATGACCTAACACTGCACTCTGCCAGGGTTGGTAGGCCTGGTGGGACTGCCGATGGCATGACTGCCCCAGGAAATACCAGCACCTTAAACCTCCCTGATGAAAGGTGGGTAGGGAATGGCTGAAAACCTCCAGCCACCACATGCATGCACAGCCCTGGCTAGGGAAAGCCCAGACCTGTAAGATCTTTGAGATAACTGAGGCTTACTGTTTACAGAGGAGTTGTGAGCCTCCAGGTGAATTTAGCTACCTGGGGTGCCATCTGCAAGGCATGGGCCACAGTGTAGGGGAGGTACAGAGCTGTGAAATGGATATCACCCCTAGACATCAGGGGCCTAAATGGGCAGCCTCCCACCTGAGTAACATCTGAATCAGCTTTCCATCAAGGCATGGCAGGAGAAAGAAGGGCAAGCAGTTGGCCCAGAAGCAGGTGGGCAGGCCAAGATCTAACTAGCACTGGAAACCCCTACCATCCCCATTACAGGCTACCATCTATACTGTTTTCATCTTGCTCTGCCTACACACACACACGTGACATGAGTTTTGCTTTCAACAGTTTGAGATGCAGTTTCACAGAAACCCATTCACCTATATCATTGAAACTTGGCAGGATTCATTCCCTCTGAAGGGGCTACCATCCCTGCTGTTTTCAACTAATTCTGCAAAAAAAATGACAAAGTTATAGGTATTTTAGTGATTCCCCATTAGAGTTTATGTCCAAATCACCAAATCACACCAAATCAGTGCTGAATCTCTCGAACCCGATTCAGCTGAATTGATTCAGGACAGTGATCCAAATCACCAAATCACACCAAATCAGTGCTGAATCTCTCGAACCCGATTCAGCTGAATTGATTCAGGACAGTGATCCAAATCACCAAATTGAATCACTGTCCCCCGAATTGGCCAAAACTGAATCCAAATCAAATACTGGCCATTTCGCAAAGGCCTATTATTTACTGATACTCTTCAGAAGAATATCCAATTACTTCACATTTGTATGGGGTGGAGAAAGAGTTGTATAGCTCTAATTAGTAATTTTAATATAACATCAATAGGAGTCATTTAAAATGCATTCAGGATAATTACTTTCTGCAAACACTTTTTGAGTAAACTGAAATTTATTTTAGTTTTTTCTATTCTATTATTATTTATCAGAGATCAAAAGGGCCTCAATTCACTTGTTCATTTTTTTATTAAAACATAGGGAGTACTGGGAATTTTGTTTGTGATTAATGTGTTGATTATTGCAGATATCAGGGTATGCTTTACTTCACTAATGTACTTTCACTGGATAATTAAATACCTCATTAGATGATGCACTAATAAAGAATGTCCCCCTAAGAGCTAAAGCAGAAGAATAAATCAGGGTACGGGTGGGAGAACCAACTTAATCATCTCCTAGGCACAAACAACTGTCAATATGTTGTTTTTCAGTCATTTCATAGGCAGGAAAAAATACTGCTATTGCTATGAAGTCTTCAGCAGTTTAACATAGGGCCTGATCTAAAGTCCATTGATTTCAATTAAAAGGTTTTCATTGACTACAAGGAGCCTTTGATTAGGCCCATGACTTCTTACCAATTTCTTTAGGTGAACTGAAAAGCAATAGGGGATAGTCAATGGCCTAAATTTGACTAAATTAGAATCTGACTTGCTGCTTCCTTGCTTTCTCTCTGTCTTTTCCCTCTTTTTGTTTTTGTATGGTTTGGGGATTCAGAGGGGGGAAAGCTTCTCAAATCTTTACAAATCTATACAAGAAATCTGGATACCACATCATGTTCTCAATGCCATAAGTGTAAATTTGGAGTTGGTTCACTTTCAATTGTTTTGAAAGCTATAAGACTTAAAGTTGACCCTGAAATGCGTTTCATGGAGGAAAAAAATACAAAGGTTGAGCTTACAGCATGCTAGTGTTATGTAAAACTTCTGCATTACCCTTACTGAGTAAATCGAAAGAGAAAAAAGTTTTATTTGAAAATAATTCATATAATGTTCTAAGTTACTTACCTTTGAATTTCCTCAAATGAAGCTTAATTGTAGCCTTTTTGGAAGCTATTCATTATAAATGTTCAATATTTGAAACCTGAATTTTTCTCACTAACTGCATAAATCAGTAGGTCTCAACATTTTTGGCTCTAGGCACCCCTCAGAAAATGTCAGCCCTTAGCTTTGATTCATTTTTCATTACATAAAAGTAATTGAGCAATTCTTCTGTTGCAATGAATTAAAAAAAGAGTACAACAGCTCAGAAGATTTTTGACACTGTAGATTCCTATTGGAAATCTCTAGGTTTATTTTATGAACTGGGCATAGATATTTGCATTACATAACAGTGTGCAGTACCCTGCATCACCCTATAAAGTATCTCACAGTATCCTGGCTGAGGATGACCTAAACTCGCAGAATAATTTCCCAGTGTCCAGGAGGGTCTAAAGAATCAAGGGCTAAACAAGATTAGCTAAATACTGGCACCACATGTATCTCAGTTATCAAGGAACATATGCATGATTTACACAACTTTATTTACTCTACCTTAGCAAAATATATTCCTTATTGCTGGATATGCCTGTTCCAAGGTTGAGGGCTTGTATCCAAAGCACCTGAGTTACAGAAGAACAAAGGAAACATCTAGGGGGGAAAAGTCTTCACTTAAACCTTCGCTAATTGTAAAATGGCTGAATACATTTTTTCAAATTCGCCCCCAAAATTTCACCCTGGGCTATGGATAAGCTTGAGATATTTATACAGAAAGGATAAGCTTGGGAAAAGATACAGAAAAAAAACCCTTATGGCAGAGTTAAACTGCCATCTCAACTGCAAGCTACAACATCCCTTTGCTAATAAATAAATTATAATTCAGTCTGCTAATAAAGCTATAAAAACAGGACAGCATGATGGCAAGTGTCCCTCACATCATTGTTAAATTAATTACTGGTAATTTTCTACATGATTTCTGGTCATTCCTGCCTTTCCCTTAAAGACTTAAAAGGAAAAGCAATAGATCTGACCTCAGTCACTGATTTCTTGTTTGCTGCTAGCAGCTGATAATGTGTCATGCTGCTGTTTGCATTTACATTTGTCTGGAGACTTTGATAGCAAAGCTTGCAAGAAACAGATAGTGCTGCAGGAGAAAAAAAATGCACACAAATGAAAATGTTCAAACCCAGCTTTGCCATTGCAAATTGATAAAAACTGTTTTATGTACATTCATTTTTTACCTGTCCTAGAAGTGAAAAAAGTAGTAATTGATCATTAATGGGAGATTAACCAATAGAAAACTGCAACTTGAATTTACGTTTTCAAGGTACCTGCTGCTTTTGGACAAGCTGGGCATGCCTTATGCACTTTTTTATGACAGCTTAAGCCCACCAAATTGATAGCCCCAATAGCCCTCTATCTTCTTAGCTAGAGGTATGAAACATAGGACACATAGGCCAGATCCAGGCTGCAGAGCCCTATCATTCAGCCCCCCCATGCTGCTCATGGGTTTCAGAGTAGACCTGCAGGCAGCATGTGGGAGGCTTCAGATGGTCCAATGCACTACAAGCAGCACCTGCTCCAGTTTGTGTCCCAGATCAGCAGCATGTAGCATGGTGGCAGTGGCTATGAAGCCATGCAGTGAAGCCTAGCAGCAGTAGCAAGTTTAAGACTTCAGTGGGGCCCTGAAATGCCTGGAGCCCACTCTGATCCCTCCCTCCTATTGGAATGCAGGGACAGCCTATGGGTCCAGTTCAGTCTGTGGACTGGCCCCACACCACTCATCTGACCCATAGACTGCTGAGGAAATCCTCACCTAGCCAGAGGTTGGCTTGGCACTGCCCTAGAAGTGGGACAGCTCCCACCCAACCCTCAGCTGTCCAAGGAGACCCCACTGGGCTCGGGACTTGTGCTCATATACACAAGACCAGGAGAGCTCTTCAGCTGCAGCAATCTCACAGCCCCGTGCACATCAGGATCCCTTCTGATGTGCATGGGGCCAAAAGACTGCTGCTGCAGCCAACAAAACTCTACTGGCCCCATGCACATCAGGACTGGCCCCCTTGCTCTCTGCCAGGCAGTGGGCTAGCACCCTGAGGGACCTGGAGCTCCCCCTAGTTGATTTAAGTTTCAATCAGTTTATTGAACTTCTGTCCCAGATACCTTCCAGATGCAAGTTAACTCTTAGTCCCCCAGCATCCTAGGATGCTTTGCACTTCCCCCAAAAACTCCATCCCTCATGCAGGGGTGGGCTAGTGTTACTCAAATTGCCAATTGCTCAAATCATGAGCAACACTTTATAAAGGGGAATAAGGCAAGGTGCCATGTTTATTGATCACATAAGTTAGACATAGAGGGTGGTGGTGGACGGGTCGATGTCGACCTGGGAGGGTGTGGGCAGCGGAGTCCCCCAGGGCTCGGTCCTTGGGCCGGTGCTGTTCAACATCTTCATTAGCAACCTGGACGAGGGTGTAAAGAGCACCCTGTTCAAGTTAGCTGATGACACCAAGCTGTGGGGTAAAGTGAATACACCGGCAGGCAGGGATCGCATCCAGGTAGACCTGGATAGTTTAGAAAAGTGGGAGGATCTGAACAGGATGCGGTTCAACAAGGACAAGTGCAGGGTGCTGCACCTGGGGAGGGGGAACCAGCATTATGGTTATAGGTTAGAGGCCGACCCTCTGAGCAGCACACAGGCAGAGAGGGATCTTGAAGTCAGGATTGACTCCAGGTTGCATATGAGTCGCCAATGAGACGAAGCAACAGGCAGAGCCAACCGCACCCTGTCATGCATCA
>NW_017728992.1:25041170-25041830 GCF_001723915.1 Gavialis gangeticus | reverse complement strand
AGCTAATCCAAAGGATCTTGCGAAGGCACCATTGGTGGTACTTTTACAAGCTCTTGAGAGGTCTTCTGTATGTGGTCCAAGTTTCCAAGCCATACAGCAGACTTGGAATGACAATGGCTTGATAAATCAAGAGCTTTGTTTCAGCAAGGATGTCATAATTTAAGAAAATTCTCTTACTCAGATGTCCAAAGGCTGCACTCACACATTTCGAGCGGTGTTGTATTTCTCCATTGATGTCTGCCTTTGATGTTTCTCCATTTGGAGCAGGTTGGTAAAAGGCTTTCATTTTCCTGATGTTTAGAGTTAGGCCAATACTCTCATAGACTTCTGAGTATACATTAAGAATGGTTTGGTGGTCCGTTTCAGATTGAGCAATGACAGCATTGTCATCCGCATACTGGAGCTCCATTATGGATGTTATCATGATCTTTGTTTTGGACTTGAGTCTGTTGAGATTGAAGAGTCTTCCATCCATCCTATACTTCAATTCCAGGTGGGAGCTTTCTGTCAACAAGGTGCATAATGGTGGAAATGAAGATGGAAAACAAAGTTGGAGTAATGATACAACCTTGTTTCACTCCAGTTTTCACCTCAAATGGTTCTGTTTCATTCCCATTGCTGAGAACCCTTGCTTGCAGGACAGATCTAAGCATAAGGCCA
>NW_017728992.1:25031353-25036170 GCF_001723915.1 Gavialis gangeticus | reverse complement strand
GCTTTCATTTTCCTGATGTTTAGAGTTAGGCCAATACTCTCATAGACTTCTGAGTATACATTAAGAATGGTTTGGTGGTCCGTTTCAGATTGAGCAATGACAGCATTGTCATCCGCATACTGGAGCTCCATTATGGATGTTATCATGATCTTTGTTTTGGACTTGAGTCTGTTGAGATTGAAGAGTCTTCCATCCATCCTATACTTCAATTCCAGGTGGGAGCTTTCTGTCAACAAGGTGCATAATGGTGGAAATGAAGATGGAAAACAAAGTTGGAGTAATGATACAACCTTGTTTCACTCCAGTTTTCACCTCAAATGGTTCTGTTTCATTCCCATTGCTGAGAACCCTTGCTTGCAGGACAGATCTAAGCATAAGGCCAGGTACAAATAATATCACAATAGCATGTCAGGTGCTCCTGGGACACATCCATGAGCAGCTGCACACAACTCAGTTGGGTTACATATAAAAAATAAATAAAGCAATCTATCTGACTGACATATTGTAACTGGTCAGTGTCATAAATCTGATACACAATAATGTTTCTGAAGATAATTACTGGGCCACATTTTAATGATGAATTATCTGTGTGCAGATGAACCATAAGGACAGCTCAAAAATGTGCACTGGAAAGTTGAAGCCCTTGGAAACTTGTCAAGTTAGCAGTGGAGAAACTGGCATTAGAGAACACAAACCAGTCCTAGAGCCACTTATTCCTTCTCTTCCTTCAAATCATCTAATTTTCCTACCTTACATCTTCATTCACAGCCTCTGAAGGTTGTGAATATGCCCCATGGCCACAATATTGGTCACGATCTGTACAAAGTAAAATCAACCAATGTCTGTCTGTTATACAGATGCAGTTTGAAATACTGCTAGCATCTTCTCTACACCCTTTTCTGCCACTTCCTGCAACCACAGCTTGCAGGAGGTGCACAACCCAACCCTACCTCCCCCCCACCCAATTAAGGGGATCACAGATAAGGCAAGAATGTTGGTGTCTGCCAGATCTTTGTCCTTACCTCAGCAGACTTTTACCTCACTTTTTCTCCCACAGCGCTAGGTTTTTCACTTTGCTGCCAGATATTGCTGCTGGCAGTAACTGAATCATAGTATTTGGGGATGTTCAAATAGGTACAAGTATCTCAGATGTTGCATGCAATTCTACATTCATGTGTAGTCTTTACATGCTTCACTGATATTTTTACTTTCTTGCCTATGTTTTCTTTTTCTAAAAGCCAAACACCACCTGTTTGTGGTTTCCCCCTTTGTGCCCAAGGATACATCTGCATTCTTGCTTCCTTACCTCCAAGCATGCTGTGTAAATATTCCCCCGCTACAACATTAGCTGGAATAGGAAAGGAGACTGGAAGAATTTTTTTTCACATACATCCTACATAAGAAAAACATACAGAGGTCTGGCTTCAGTAACAAACCTCGCAAGGGATCATTTCCATTATTTATGTCCTAGCTACAAGGACTAGAGGAATGATCCCAGTCACATGAATTAACAGGAATCATCTGGATGTTATGTTGGGCACTTATATGGCAGAAGCAGGTAATAGTGCAGAATATAGGGCTTTGTGCTGTTTTGGAAGGGAAACTCAGTCCACTAAATAAATTAATTCCAAAGTCAGGCTGTGATGCATCGTTTTAGTCTGGTCCTTTTTCAACGTGAGCATTTTAGCACTGTGATATCTATGGGCTGCTTCATTTTAAATGAAGTGAATTTTAAATATGGGAAAAAAGGAAAATGTAAATCTCATATTTTATTTACTCCTCAGTAAATGGAATTCCTTTTTCATTGAAGAATGAGCTTAAGTCCAGCTTATGATAGTTCTTGTGCTACAGAAGCCCTACACCCCACCTGACCTGAGAGGCCTACTATATGAGGTACTTATACAAATACCTAGTAAGAGACAATTTCTGCACCACGGAGATTTCCTTTAGTGAATGAGATGGCAAAGAGAAAGGTGTTATACAACTAGACTTTTTGCCTATTGCTTTTAATAATATGTATTTTCTTGAGTTTTACATTGCCTTAAGAAACTCCATTTTCTATTGCACTGTAGCTTGACATGAGTGCTTGACCTTTGTATGTTGTATGTGTGAGAGTGTGTCTGTGGAAAAGGAAAACATCAGCTGGCAACTGGCTGAAGAATTCAGACAGATAAAAGACCAAAACAAGAATAATCCATCCCAGAACAGTGAGAGAACAATGACAACTGACCTTCAAGAAAGAACACAGTGATAGCATAGCAAAGCCCATAGGACTGGGTGAACTGACAAAGTTATAAAAGATGGGGCAAGGCATATCGATTTTAGGTCTCATTCTCCATGTCATTCAGGAGCATCAGTTCATCTGACAAGATGGGCCAGCAGGAGCCCAGCTTCTACTTGTGATCAACTTGGCTGGCCACTAAGTTGATCCAAGTACTGATAAGACTGATAATGTATATCAGTGCAGAACAGAAACTGGGGTATAAGTGTGTGTATGTGCGTGTGTGTGTGCGTGCATTAAGCATTTAATCAATAAACACAGCATCTTGCCTTACCCTCCCTCATAAGGTATCGCTCATGATTTGAGCAATTGGCAATTCGTTTAACAAAGGTACTCTCAATTTTTCAAGCAAATGAAGGATTCTGTTAGGTCTAGATTCCTCAAAAGGCCTGTTCCTACCTATAACATTATAAGCTTTTTTGTTCCTCCACCTAAGAGACCTAGGAACCTAACTCCAGTAGTAAAATCTACATGTACAGTCCTTAAGATTCCCAGTAAGCACACAGGAAGTTAGGCACTTAAAAGTGTAGATTCAGCAGAGCCAGTATGTTGAGTAAGGTGAACATTAAAATCAGTAACCAGGAAATAGCTAGGAGGAATATACCTGAAATTCTGCCTTTTAGGGGTATCTTGAAGCAGAATAGTGGGGAAAACAGGGGAGAATTGTCTCTTTACATGTCATTCTTATTGTAACACCGGCCTTCCCAATCATAATATCATTTTTAATGATACAGACTAACTTTGAATAGATGCACCAAAGATGAATTTCTTCCATCTCAAGTGCCATACATTTCAAGAAGAAAGATATTTAAATAATCTACCATCTGGTATGTCTTAGGGTTTGTTGTTCTTTATGCAAAAGCATAACAGCAGTGTGAGAGGAGTTCGAAGTGGGCTTGAATCATTCTCCTTCTTGATATATTGCAAGCTGTGATTTGAATGCATAGCCATTCTTTCCCACTTCACTGGGAGAGATTTGTCTAGCCTCTGAGGCTGTTAGCTTCAGACCTAGTTCTTCACCCATTTTTTGGAAGGGAGGGGCAGGAGGCTAATGACATTACATAATGCATCACAGGCCACAGCAAGGGTTAAGTAAGCTGCAGCACAGTCTTCAGTCTGGGAATCGTGAGTCTGGCAACAGTCCCAGAATCAGACTTCAAAATGAGGCAGCTACACTGAACTCATACAAAAAAGGTGGTTGCCTAAGCAACAGTGACTGCTGAAGGGAAATGTGGCTGACAGGTAAGCAAGCACATTTTTGCAGAGGAAGATGGCAATTTCCCACTGCATAGAGGAAAAAAGGAAGCACTCAGGAAGCCTGGGTTCAAGGGAGGAGGTTATTTTATATGTAGGGGAGAAGAGTAGTTCCAGACAAATAAATTAATTTTAGTTACAGTATATTCACCTCCTGCACTATGCAGCTCTGAACAGATATTAAGTAGTAAAATTCTACAGCAAGGATGCATTCAGTCAAGGGCTTCTTAAGAACAATTCCACCAGCACACAGGAATTGCAGGGTGAGTTACTTCCTGCCAGGCCTCATGTCTCCTTTCCTATGGCTGCTTGGCAACAAAATGAAATCAAGTTGAATTCAAGTGTTTTCAATGACCCTCCTCGTAAAGCAATGTGCTGGATCACTTTATGGCTTGCTGGTTGCAGGCTGCCAGTAATTGTTTGTTTCCATCTTGCATAGAATCTAGGCTTTTAATACAATTGATGTATTTTTGCCACAGTAGAGTGATTCAGTAAATTACTGGTTTAAAAATAAAACCTTACCTCTTCCCAGTATGTGTCAGTATTAACCACCATCTGCACACATTTCATGTAGTTATAATCTCTAGGTATTTAAATGATGGCTTTGATGACACCACCTGAACATTTTTCTTATAGCTTAAACAAAAAATGTCTTTATAAATCTATCAAAGTGGGTGAATATATGAGGGCTATTGAGGAAAAGCCAAGTCAAAAATGAGCATTAGACTTATTTCTGAGGCCTAGGAACATGCTTGCTACTTACAGATTTCAGTGAAACAGTCTAAACCAAGCTATAGTGAATGTTCAGCTACTGTGGTGATGAGCTGCCTCCTCCTGGCTGATGAGTTCATGACCTCCATGGGTTATTGAATGTGGTTCTGGAACATTGTGGCCATAAAAAGAGATGCAGTCACCAGGTAGGAATGGTCAATCATATAAAAGATGTTGGATATCAAGGGAAACCTCATATTGAACATTATAGAATGAAACGACTGTTCTTTCACAAAAATGTATACTATATGGGGAGGAAAAAGAATGCTGTATGACTTTAAATGATGGGAAAAAAGAAGCCAACACAATTTCCTATAATACATCAGGGTTTCTTCTGAGGAAGATCTGAACCATTCTGGCAGTACAGTCAGAGAAAGGACCTTTCAGAATTCGGTTAGGAATCTGAGCAATGGGGAAACAAAAATGTTAGATTTGGATACCAATAGAAATGTTTATTATATTTTTGGTCAAATACATTCTCATACTATCTGGGATTACAGGAGAGTAGATT
>NW_017728992.1:25031006-25031241 GCF_001723915.1 Gavialis gangeticus | reverse complement strand
TATGGGGGGAGTGAGGGAACAAATCCTACTTATGTTAGGATCCATGTATTCCTGGATTTGATGCCTCATAGATTTCTTCACCAAATAGTCAATGCACCAATAAGAGATACTTTCAATTCTTGGTAAGTAGCCTAAAAATTAAACAACTGGCAAAGAATATAGGACTCAAATGGGTATCAAGCCATCAGGTCCAGTCCTTGTCATTTAAATGCAACTAGTTTTCCGCAAAAGGTCC
>NW_017728992.1:25023065-25026006 GCF_001723915.1 Gavialis gangeticus | reverse complement strand
GGGTATCAAGCCATCAGGTCCAGTCCTTGTCATTTAAATGCAACTAGTTTTCCGCAAAAGGTCCACCTTAACATCTACTCTGACCCCTGTTGCATACTCTAACCAAAAGGCACCCATTAAAACCTAACAGACATGCCCCAGCTAAATAACAGGAGAGACAAGGGCAGCATGGTCCTAGATAATCTGACTTGGGGACAAATTCTCTCTCTCCATATTTGGTAGTTTGCCCCTGAGCCTGTGAGCTAGACCCAGCAGATATGCTCCCAAGAGGTTTACTTTCTTTTGTGGCACTAGCCAAACCACTCACCTTTACTTGCAGTTATAATGTACAAAGCTTTGGAGGTAGAAGAATACAAACTCCATGTGGGGAGAAATAATCTGCAACACACTTACAGGCTCAGTAATACAACTTTTGCTAGCACCACATCAGAATGAGACCTGGGTGTTGTGACAGACAACAAAATGAGTACAAGCCACCAATGTGATGCTATAGCTAGCAGAGTTAATCAAACACTGGCATGCATCTAGTGAGGCATCTTGAGCAAGGCTAAGGATGTCACGCTCCCTCTACTCAGCCTTGGTGAGGCCATACCTGGAGTTTTGTGTCCAGTTCTGGGCACCACACTTCAGGAAGGTTGTGGAGAAGCTAAGAGAGTCAAAAGGAGGGCCACACACATGATTAGAGGCCTAGTGACCCAGTCAGCCTACAGATATATCAAGGGTGTACAGCAGGGCCTGGGGAAGAATCTGTTCACCAAGGCCTCCCCGGGGAGGACAAGAAATAATGGGCACAAGCTGATTGAGGATCGCTTCAGGCTAGACAAATTTCTGTACAAGTCAAGTGCCAAGGGTTTGGAACAGGCTCCCACCAGAGGTGGTACAGTCACCCACCCCAGCAATCTTCAAAAAGTGTCTTGCTGGGGTCATCTGGTCCCAGCAGTCTTTCCTGACCAAGCGCAGGGCAGCTGGACCCGATGATCTGTAAGGTCCCTTCCAGCCCCTAACATATATGAAACACCTATTAGTAACTACTACAAATCCTGAAGCACGGATGTTCGAGCCAGACACTTTCCACTAAGAGATTGTAGGCTGCTATGGGCAGAATCTGGGCAGATCACAGCAGGATATGCTTGGTCAAGCTAGTTGAGCTGACCAGTTTTACTTTTGCTGCTGGCTTTGGCCAAGGACCCACTGTTCAGGGCCCTTGCCTCTGCTGCAGCCAGGCAAGCGGATAATACCTGGAGGCCACTCCAGGCCTGTTAATGATGCAAAAAAAAAAGGAAGAAGTTAAACAAGTAAGTTAGCACTTAGCTGTCTTCCAATGGTTCTTCCAGGCTTCATCCCCTGGCTGCCTCTTATATTTCAGAGGCTTTGCAGAATCTGCAGGCTTGTGTAACAAACAAACAGAGAGGAGCCCTGCTCCAGGCTCTCCTGGTGGCTGCTTAACCCCCTGGCAACTCCAGGCTCCCTGCTTCCTGGGCCAGATGCAGCCCCTTGAAGCTGCTTTCAGTGTCTTTTATCTTTCCCACTCTGGGCTTACATGGCTAATTCACTCTCAATCCCCACACCTGTGTCAGTTCCATTGCTGCATGACTCGCTGTGTCCCAGGACCTGGTTCCCCAGCCTCTGGTGAGTTCTCCCAGGTCTGGGGTGGGTATGCAGAGGTGCTTCTGCGGTGTGGAGCTGTTCAGATTCCCCTGAACCCCTAGAAACAGGGCAGGGCCCTGTTACAGGGATCACATTTCTTTCAGTTCCTTTATAAGGCTAACAAACACCTAAATCTGCCTATGACACACTTTGATCATTACACCAAGAACACCACTATCCTGTCACTTCCATAAACCTATCAGGCTCCACTTCCAGGCACTATCATAGATTTCATAGATGTTAGAGCTGGAAGGGACCTCAAAGATCACCAAGTCCAACCCCCTTCCCCAGGGGCAGGAAGTTAGCTAGGATCAAAGGACTCCAGCAAGATAAGCATCCAAGCATTTCTTGAATAAGTTCAGAGTACGTGCCTGTACTACATCTGGAGGGAGGCTAGTCCAGGTCCTGGGTGCTCAGACAGTAAAGAAATTTTTTCTCATGTCCAGCCTAAAATGGTCTTGTAGGAGTTTATGACCGTTGGTCTTTCTTTTTCTTTGGGGTGCTCTGGTGAACAGATGCTCTCCCAGATTCTGATGAACACCCCTTATATACTTATAGGCAGCCACCAGGTCCCTCCCGAGCCTGCACTTTTCCAGACTGAAGAGTCCCATGGCTCTCAGCCTCTCTTCATAAGGCCTATTCTCTTGTCCTCTGATCATGTGCATAGTTCTCTTCTGTATTCTCTAAAGCTTCTCCACATCCTTCTTGAATTGCAGAGCCCAGAATTGGATACAATACACCAGCTGTGACCTCATCAAGGCCGAGTACAGTGGGAGGATGACATCCTGAGATTTACTTGAGAAGCATGTATAGATCTTTGCCATCTGTGACATCACATTGGTGACTTATGTTCATCTTGTGGTCAATAATGACCCCCAAGTCTCTTTCAGCAGTGATACTAGCAAGTGTAGCCTATAAGTATGCTGCAAGGTTTTTTTCCCCCAAGGTGGAGTACCTTGCATTTATCGGTATTGAATATCATCAGGTTTGTGTCCACACACTTACTAAGTTTATCCAAGTCAGCCTCGATCACTAGCCTATCCTCAGGTGTGGACACTATGCCCCAAAGTTTAGTGTCATTGGTGAACTTAGCCAGACTTTTTGTTATCCTTGATATGTGAAGCCAGATGGAACTCAGTTGCAGCCTTGGCTTTCATGATCTGCTCCCTGCAGGTATGGATCAGTGCTGAGTATTTCTCCTTGATAGTAATTCCAAACTGCCATCTTTTATAAGTCTCTCTTTTGAGGCATAGGAGTTCCTTGAGTTCCCTGCTGAGCCAAAGGCATTGCTCTG
>NW_017728992.1:25007746-25018065 GCF_001723915.1 Gavialis gangeticus | reverse complement strand
TTCCCCAGCCTCTGGTGAGTTCTCCCAGGTCTGGGGTGGGTATGCAGAGGTGCTTCTGCGGTGTGGAGCTGTTCAGATTCCCCTGAACCCCTAGAAACAGGGCAGGGCCCTGTTACAGGGATCACATTTCTTTCAGTTCCTTTATAAGGCTAACAAACACCTAAATCTGCCTATGACACACTTTGATCATTACACCAAGAACACCACTATCCTGTCACTTCCATAAACCTATCAGGCTCCACTTCCAGGCACTATCATAGATTTCATAGATGTTAGAGCTGGAAGGGACCTCAAAGATCACCAAGTCCAACCCCCTTCCCCAGGGGCAGGAAGTTAGCTAGGATCAAAGGACTCCAGCAAGATAAGCATCCAAGCATTTCTTGAATAAGTTCAGAGTACGTGCCTGTACTACATCTGGAGGGAGGCTAGTCCAGGTCCTGGGTGCTCAGACAGTAAAGAAATTTTTTCTCATGTCCAGCCTAAAATGGTCTTGTAGGAGTTTATGACCGTTGGTCTTTCTTTTTCTTTGGGGTGCTCTGGTGAACAGATGCTCTCCCAGATTCTGATGAACACCCCTTATATACTTATAGGCAGCCACCAGGTCCCTCCCGAGCCTGCACTTTTCCAGACTGAAGAGTCCCATGGCTCTCAGCCTCTCTTCATAAGGCCTATTCTCTTGTCCTCTGATCATGTGCATAGTTCTCTTCTGTATTCTCTAAAGCTTCTCCACATCCTTCTTGAATTGCAGAGCCCAGAATTGGATACAATACACCAGCTGTGACCTCATCAAGGCCGAGTACAGTGGGAGGATGACATCCTGAGATTTACTTGAGAAGCATGTATAGATCTTTGCCATCTGTGACATCACATTGGTGACTTATGTTCATCTTGTGGTCAATAATGACCCCCAAGTCTCTTTCAGCAGTGATACTAGCAAGTGTAGCCTATAAGTATGCTGCAAGGTTTTTTTCCCCCAAGGTGGAGTACCTTGCATTTATCGGTATTGAATATCATCAGGTTTGTGTCCACACACTTACTAAGTTTATCCAAGTCAGCCTCGATCACTAGCCTATCCTCAGGTGTGGACACTATGCCCCAAAGTTTAGTGTCATTGGTGAACTTAGCCAGACTTTTTGTTATCCTTGATATGTGAAGCCAGATGGAACTCAGTTGCAGCCTTGGCTTTCATGATCTGCTCCCTGCAGGTATGGATCAGTGCTGAGTATTTCTCCTTGATAGTAATTCCAAACTGCCATCTTTTATAAGTCTCTCTTTTGAGGCATAGGAGTTCCTTGAGTTCCCTGCTGAGCCAAAGGCATTGCTCTGCCCTTTTGCTACCCTTCCTCTGAGATGGGATGGCCATCCCTTGTGCTGTCAGGATCACTCCCTTGAGGAGCAACCACTCCTCTTGGACTCCTCTTCCAGTTGAGTCATGGTCCCTTAGAGGCCAATGAGCCTCCTGAGCTTGTCAAAGTCAGCTTCCCTGAAGTCGAGGATTTCAGTATTGCTGACTGACTTGCCTGCTTTGTGTTGGATAGTAAAGGTGGTCAGCTCGTGGTCACTGTCACCCAGCTTTCCATTGATGCTAAGGTCACTGACTATGTCTTCCCCTTTGGCCAGTACCAGGTCCAACAATGCTTAGCCTCTCGTCACCCCACAGACTTCTTGGGTCAGGTAGAGCTCATCCACGCATATGAGGAAGCTTTGCAATCGTAGGATTTGGCCACGTGCTCTTCCCAAGAGATGTCTGGGTACTTGAAGTCTCTCATGACAACCATGCACTGAGAGCATGCAGCCTCAGCCACTTCCCTGGAGAATTCCTAGTCCAGCTCTTGTTTCTGATTAGGAGGTCTGTAGTAGACTCATACCGTGATATCCCCTGAGCCATGTTCCCCATGTATTTTGACTCAGAGAGACTCCAGTCATCCTTCCTGGGTGCCAATATCAATTTGGAGGGACATGTGGCTGTCCTTGACATAGAGGGCTACAACCCCACCCCTTTTATCTGCATGATCATACCTGTACAGGGTATAGCCATCTATACCTGTGGCCCAGTCATAGGTGGAATCCCACCAGGTCTCCGTTATCACTATGAGGTCATAGTTATTTTTGTTTAGCAGGAGGGCCAGTTCCTCTTGTTTATTCCCTAAGCTCCTGGCATGGGTGTACAGGCAGGCAAGTGTCCCACTGGGGGCCCCTGCCTTCCCTACAGATTGTTTTGGGGCTGGGGTAGGGATGGGTTCCCTTACATGCCTTAGCCTGTGGATTTTCAAGGGTTGCCCAGTGGGCTAGCAGTGGTGATAATCCTCAGTTTAAAGCCCAGTTGAGCAGGTCAGCCAGTCTGGCTGTGAAGAGTCTCCTCCCCAGTGGAGTGAAGTGGAGGCCATCGCTCCCCACCAGACCACTGCCTCTCTCACCAAAGAGTGGACTGTGATTGTGGAAGCCGAAGCCTTCACAATGACACCAGCACTGAAATCTTTGGTTGACTACCTCAACCCATCTCTCCCTCCTCAGCACATGACTCACAACTGGGAGGAGCAAGGAAAAAACCACCTGTTCCCCCAGCCCCACTCCCAGAGCCCTGTAGTCTCTCATGACCTGGCTGGGATTGCTCGGAGCCATGTTATTTGTGCCCACATGGATAAGGAGCATATGGGTAGTGGTTGGAAGGCCCGATAATCTTTGGTATCCTCTCTGCTATGTCCTTGATATGGGCCCCTGGGAAGTAGAAGCACTCCCTGACTAGGGGGTCAGGGCGGCAGATTGCCCTCTCAGTCCCCCTCAGGAGGGAGTCCCCCATCACGACCCCTCTGCATTTCATCTTAGGGAGAGTAGGGGCAGGTGATCAGGTTCCTGAACCTCTCTTTCTTTTCTTCCTAAAGACCATTCTAAAACGTCATCTTTTGCAATGCTTAAAAATCTTTGATTTCAAAATATGAATTTGAAACATTCAAAATTTGTTTGCAATCAATTGCTATCAATGCAATGTTATGCAATTTTTTTCTTTAACTTAAATAGCTCACCTCTCTCCCTGATATTCATCCCATAAACATTTTTAAAAATTAATTATATTGTCTGTCAGCCAGACAAAATGGAGGCTGAAATAAGAACTGAACTGTGTACCAATAAAAGTGGGGTGAATTCCATGGAATGAGAAGATTTATAAGGACAGTGTTGAAACAAGATCAAGTGGGACAAACTGACCATGAATTTAGGCTGGAAAGTAGAAGGTCTCTGATCATCAAAGGATTGAGATTTTTCTAATAGGTTTCCAATAGGACTGAGGGGGAGGAGTCTAAGTATTGAATGATAATGGCACCATTTTTCTTTCACTTGCCCTCAAATAAGACATGCACCTTGTTTCTGAGAAGGCAAAATGAAGGGGGGAAAAAAGATTTTTCCAGTTATGGCTCCAGAGAACAGGGACAGAGCCTAATCTTCAGCTCATTCAGTCTCCCACTCCTGTTCAACCAGAAGCTCAAACTGCTTCAGCTGCTGCCAAAGACTAGTCTCCATGCATGGGTGACTTGTGTCTCCTGAGTCTGGGGAGGCACCAGTAGAGCACGACCAGGAGGTGGGGTCCCCCAGTGGCTGGTTGCCAAGCATGCTGGCAGCATGGCAACAGTGGAAGTGCCGGCACTTCCACGTGCAACACAGCAGCGGCAGAAGTGCTGGCACTTCCGCATGTGAAATGGTGGCAGCAGAAGTGCTGCCGCTCCCACATGTGACATGGCAGTATCACAAGTGCTGGCACTTCTGCATGCAACACAGAGGCAGTGGAAGGTCCAGCACTTCCACCGCCTGCACTTCTACCACTGATGTGTTGCCAGTGGAGTCAATTTTAGGTGGAGCATGAGCGGTCTCCATGCCCCCCTAACAGTCGGACCACTCACTGTCAGGGGGGGCACCAGCACCCTCAGGGGGGCACATACCCCCCTGTGCCCCTCCTACACTTCGCCTTTGTCTTCAAGAGTGGATCTAAGAATTTGAAAAGAGCTAAAAACAGTGGACAAGGCTGTGAAATAGGAGAAGAGAGACCAGGAGCAACTAGAAGACAGTAAAATTGCCAGAATAAAAGTTAACTTGATTAGTGCAACATCAAGACCATTAAACGGAGAGATGGTCTGTGGAGTGAAGAATAACAAGTCAGCTGACAGCTACCTGAATAGAAATGCCACTGCTACTGCCTGATGGAGCAGTAATCCAAGTGGGTTGCTTCTATTCCAGGAAGAAAATCACCTTCCCCACTTATCATGAGCCCCAATTTTGGAGAGGTGATTTCTGGGGAAGAGGTGCATGTGGTTTGCAAGTAAATATGGCATTTCCTCCAACATTCAGATACATTTTTCATGGTTTTCTACATTTCTCTAGTTTTAAAACATCCCCTTTTTAAATGATTCAAGAATTGTATGTGAATGAATGCGACAAATTACATGCACTAAAAAAAGGAGGAAAAAATATTTGCATAGGCAGCATGAACCACTATAAATTACCAGTTACATTTTAATTCCACCCCCCACCCCCCAGATAATTTCTGTTTTTTAACTTTCTTGTTTTAGCTTTTCATAACTTGGGATAATTTTATCTGAACTCAGGAGAATTGTCATGGGCACTAAGGTGTGCCTGCTCCTTTAAGGGCAAAACTGCCTAGAGAGAGGGCCCTAGGAGCCAGGCAGAACCCCCGCAGGTGCAGGTTACAGTGGCAGCAGACTAATGAGGGAATTAGCCTGCACCTGAACCCAGTCAGCTGTCCAGAAGGAGGCAGGGCCCTGGACACATAGAAGTGCCAGGGCTGAGACTGGAAGTAGTCAGTGCTCTGGCAGCAGCCAGGGGGGAAGGAGTTTGTGCAGAAGAGCTCTGTGGAGATGCTTGTTTGCCATTCTGCTGTTGGTAAGACAGGCTCTAGGAGCTCCTAAAGTATCTGGGGCTAGGGGGCACACATTGTTGAGGGAGAAGCTTGCCCCTTAAAGGGGCAGAGTGTGGCCTCCAATGTTATTGTTGTTGTTATGTTATAGCCCAGGGGGCTTGTATTTATGTTGTTAGTTGTTTATGCCAGTGAACCAAGCTAAGGCTATTGGGGAGGAGGAGACTTCATTGGGGCGCACTATGGTGTAGAAACCAGCACCAGCGCCAGTGCGGGCATGCAGACAGGGCTGCCAAGGTCCCAGAGCCAGTGAGGCCACGTAGACAGTGGCCAAGGGCTCAGTGATGACAAGAGGCCGAGATAGATTAAGGCTTCCAAGGGATAATGTTTGAATACCACCTACAAGGCATAGGGCATGGTAAAGGGGTGGTTTTGGAGCCACGCATCTAGCCCATAAGGCTTTGGGTGTCCCATGAGGCACTTACTTAGAGCAGGACCCAGCAAGTGGTCTAAGAACACATATGGTTTAGTGGGGTCCACCAGGACCATGACTGCATAGCAACTTGAGGGCAGCCTCCCTATTTACTGTCTAAATCACTAAAGCATGGCAAGCAAGACTAGAAGGCATCTGCAGGGCATAGCTGGCATGGTCACAGGGCCCTAGGGGCATCAGAGCCATCTCTAGAGACTCCACCCCATGACAGGAATGTTTCTGGAAAGCCCGAGCAAAAAAGGAGGTTATAGCTTAATTCAAATATTTACATTGTGCAATTAAAAATACTTCTTGCCTTGGATTGCCTTATTACCACAATTGACAGAATTAGAAAGCTGACGTTTGAGTTGGAAATAGCATTTGTCCAGTAAGGGCTTTAGTGTATTCCTGTAAATATTGTCTTTGTGAGACTTGAGCTTTAGGAAAATTCATGCTCATCATAAGCAAATTTGGCACATGCCATCGTATTAAACAAATAAAGAGAAAGTGCTAACACCACAGAATATCTGTACAGCACCTTCACTAGTGAAAAGTGTGGGACAGTACCTATCATACTCTACATAGTATTCCACAGAAAAATACTTTGAATAGGTTTTACAATTTTTAATTTTATTGGCAATAATATAATCTGTCTAAAAAGCCAGGCTTCCTGGTGTCAGAAGTGCAAATGCAAAGAGCTCAGAGAAAATGTATCTAATATCTCAAATCTCACAAACCTTCAGGGCTGGAAGCAAATGCTATATACTTCACGGGAGAGCTGGGGAGTCCTCCATTTTAGTAGATAAATTACTATCTGAGAACTACAAAGCCAATTCATTTTTATTAGAAAACCCTAGCTTTGAATATCACAATCCTCATTTCTTACCCTTCTAGGTCAGAAGAGAGCAAGAAGTGGTACAGAGCTCATCAGTGGCACTCTGTTAATGGTATGGGGCTCATTACATGCGCTAGGATGTCTGCTGAAATTTTGAAACAGGACAGAGCACAAACCACTTCCCTGGCAGGTTGCAAAAAAACGTCCAAACAGCTCCTTTTGTTTTGTAAGCTATTCAGATGTTTTGAATAATGGAACTGCCTCTGGGAGGCTGGATTATTAGACAGAATGAGCATGAAGCAGTCTATAGTATCTGATAAATTAAGCTGAATGTACTATTAAGAAATTTGCCACAGGGATAATTCACTACGAGTAATAGGTTGCATATCCCAAGAGACATTGTAAAATGCTGGACTGTCAGGAGCAATGTGTCCTCAGAACCCTAAAAAATATATACTTAAATATATACCTACATATCAACAAAACATGAAGTGTCTTCTTGAAACTACTATATTGTAATGCTTATGCCTTACCTTAATTTAAAACTACTCACACTATCGCAGGTGATTTTGCAATTTCTTTCCCATTCTGTTGAAATTATAGCAACTAACATTTGTAGAAGTGTTTACTGTCAGGCGTATTTCAGAAACTTTGCAGACCACTACTGCCACCAAAGCTTGTTCTGCCTGTACCTAACTAATTTTTTTTAGATGCACCTTCGTCTAGATTGTACTCACTAGCAAATAAAATACCATATTGCTCTGCAGCAATAGTAAAGACAATTGTATATCTAATCTTACACTGCTTCTGTGGTAAAGCAACTACTATCTGATTGCAGTCTTCAAACCAACACCCTCAAATTTCATGGTATATTGCTGTGGTCCTTTCAAAGTAACTGTAACTTTAATCATTTATCTGTGCTACTTGTATAATAAAGGGCAAAGTGCTGTAGTGTCAATAGCTTACACAATACACTTGTGGTCAAAAAATAATTTTTGATTCGGAGGAGGGACTGGATAGGTCTTTGGTAAAGCCTGATGACACTATCATACAAGCTGTTTCAAGTAGTACAAATATGGAGGAATGAAAGAATCTCAGATAAGCATATGGTATAGTACATTGCCAAAAAAATCTTCCCAAAGACACTAGTAGGCTCATAAATTTACAGAATTATCTGAATGGAGAAATACTTAACAGATCTGTTTGACAGCTGACTGAAGATACCCCTAAGTATGCAATAGCAGTTATTAGAGAGATGGATGCGTGGCTATCTTCTAGAAGGGGAAGAAAATAATTTCATTTACACCAAAGGAGAAGCTGTCTTTACCGAGCAACGTTAAAGTGTGCTGGATTATGGCCCTGCCTCAGAGAAGAGTGAGTCTACTCCAGAGGTCAGCAGCCCTTTTGCCATATGTGACACCACTTGAAACCTGATCTCTTGCCATGGACCACAAATCTGAGCCCCCACTGAGCACCTAAGCTGCCTGCACTTACCCTCACCACTAATTCAAGTGGCTAACAGTGATGGAAAGGGTTAAATTTGGTGGCATTGTAGGAACACAGCAAAAGGGCTGGGCACTCAAGAGGTGCTATGGAGGAAATAGATAGAATATGGTAGGATTCAGAGATGCCCCATGTGTGGCGCAACCACAGTATGCTGCCAATCCCCTGATCTCCTGCAGTCCATAGCCAATCTCTTCATGGGCCAGATCTAGCCCATGATCCCATAGGTTACCAACTCCTGGTCTAAACTGATCAAATGACAACTATCTATTTTTATAGCATGCAGTGTAGAGATCCAAAATGCCAGGTCGCGTTTTAATAAGATGTGGATCACTTTATGATTAGTAACATTTATATTACTGCCTGCAGACCAGAAATGTTAACAAATAGCAAGATTTGGAGAAATGCAATAGGAAGTAATATATTGCTCCCATGGACGTTAGTACCTAACTGGATGTGTGGATGAAGAAGCGGGTGACTACTGCAAAGCACTGCACATTAGGTACTACCTATGAAAAATTGGACTTGATGGAGCAATATTCTGATTCTATGTGAGAATCCCCACATCGGAAATGAGGTACTCTGATCAAGCCTGTCACAAATTGTCAAGCCATGTTTACAGGTTGCAGTAGATAGCCTTTCAATGAGAGTTCACTGGACAGTCAGACTTTCTCTCTATACCTAGAACTTATGCAGTGATGTTTCTGGGCCCTTGAGGCTTTGGCTGGGAAGGAGTACTCACAAAAACCTACCTGGCCAACTAAAGGGGGAAAAGGGGCCAAATTCCACAGCTGCTGATATTTCATGAGAACCAGAAGCTTGCTGGCTCCCATCTTGTTATTGTTGCCATTAGGCCTTTACTCACCCCCAGATTTGTTACCATGGAGGTATCTTCTCCCAGTCACTGTTCAGCTGTAAGGAAAAGGAAGCGCCACTTTCCAAATGAGAGCTGGTTTCTTTCTTTTAAGCCAATACTGCTTCAGAGTTCTGCATTGAGATGAGAAAGGAAGGGAAAAGCACAGCAACACACATCAAACTTTTAACCCTGCAGCCCCAAGTTTAGAGCAAGCTGCTTCAAACTACAGCAGTACCAGCCTTCCAAAACTTCCCATTTTTCATTTATATCTACGATATTATTTATTGCAGAATCCAGGGTTGCCACCCCAAGAAAATTTGTTTACTGACTATCTGTAAACTTTTTACTGACAACCACATTTTTGCTGACATATGCCTTACTGATAAATGTTTACAAAACTCTTCTGTACATAATTCTTCTGCCCTGCCCTGAACCAGGTCCCAGTTAGGAGGATTAGGTTCAAGTTTAGGGGTTTAACATCAATCATAGGGAAAAAAAATTGCCTTTCAGTAGAAAGGATTCAGAAAAAGAAAAAAAAAATCAGATTGGGAGCCCTGCTTGATTGACACAATGGTTTTATACCATGCTTCCCCTACCACAGGGTTCCCTTCCTTACCCTCACACCCTGATGCCTCCAGCCATACCCTGGTGCCCCCAACCGTACCCCAAACCATGCTGTTCTCCCCAGCCCACACCTAGTCTTACCTCTGCCTGACCCACACCCTGAGCCCAGCATGGATCCCTGAAGAAGCTTATCTGTGACCCAGCAGGAATACAGAGAGCTGACAGGACTCAGCAACAGCAGTAGCAGTAGCAGCAGAAAAAGCACATGGCTGGGGGAGGGGGTCTACAAAGCATCAGACAAGATGATTGTGTGAGGTGTAGCACTCCCATTCAACCACTAGGTGTGCCTGTCCATCAGCTTGCCTCCAGCTTCTTTCCAACCACAAAGCTTCAATCAAGCTCTGGTAGCTTAGTGTTTTTAAAGAAAGCTCAAATTTTATGGATGTTACAAACAGGTGTTTCTAGCATGATTTTTCACTGACTGTCCATAAATTTACTGACAGCTGAGAACTCTGAAGGTGACTGTCATAGAATCATAGTTCTGGAAGGAATTTCATGAAGCCATCCAATCATCCCTGTCTAAACAGCCTCAAAGTGTTGAACATTTCTGGATTGGAATAAAAGTGGGGTGGGGGGAAAGTTCCAATTTCTATCATATTGTTTACACAAAGCACCCTCCACCCCCATCCCCTCTGCAAACTGGAAGGAATACAGAGGATGGGCTATTATTCAGTACAACTGTGTTTATGTGAGCTGTTGCAATGTGAGTGTATGGGGAGTAATTTTTAATAGAGGCTCAACTGAATTGTAACTTGTGTAAGTGAGCATTGCACTTGCAAACAACTCTGTCCACAAGCTTATTCCTGCTTGCCATGGTAAGCATGTATATAATGAGATGTTGATTGTCACTAAATTTGACCCCACAAAGTATAGAGATGATTATCCATGCCCATGAAATGGAAGACAAGTATGTAAAATAAAACCTGCATCTAAGTGTTCATGTAATGATAACTGTGCAAATATAGACTTGCTTATTTACGCACATGCTTCCCTCTGACTGCTTTCAGAAAAACTTTCCTTACTGCCAATAAGCCCACAGTAGCTCCCGTTTTTGCACCACTTTTTCATAAGAACTAGTCATCCTTTACTATCATCATATATAGAACTTGTCTTCATTTTGGATAGCTTTTTTTCATAGTTTCATAGTTTCTAGGGTCGGAAGGGA
>NW_017728992.1:24998881-25007735 GCF_001723915.1 Gavialis gangeticus | reverse complement strand
CCTTAGCTTTTGCTACCTCGGTGACCTGACCCAAGAATTTCTTTTTTCTTTTTTTCTTTGTTAAAGGACTAATACTAACAGATGCTTTTTGTAAATAAATCATACCTTGCTTCGCACAGAATGTGCATACTACATTTGCAAGGTAGAGTAATCACATTCTAAAAGGAGGAAGCAATAATTACCATGTATAGACTAATCTCAGACACCATTTCTACAACACATCACATCCTCTTGGCAGATCTGACAAGAGGATTCTGTCCTAATTTTGTGGCTTTCCCCTTGCAAAAAGATTTCTTTTGTCCCTGGTCAGAGATGACCTTGAAAGAAACAACTGCTGGTAAATCCAATAATGATAGCTTCCCATGGATTATGTGGAATAGATTTAATATCTTCCCCGAAGATTCACACTCTATTTGCAGTAGAAATTATTCCTAGACTTAATTTGGTCTTTATCAGCATCATCATGTATAGGTGTTATATTTGATTTTGCTTGCTTCAACACTTTTTTTCACATTTAGAAAACGTATTGTTGTCAGAATAAATAAGTCTGCTAAAAGCATCTATTAAGTACTGATATCCCCAGGGCCTGAACCAATTTTTTTTCCTAGTGTTCCTTGCCTGGTGAATCTGAGTTATAAAGCACTGCCTAAATCATACAGCAGAGAGGAAAATGGTTGCCTTAGTAACAAGGCATACCCAATCAGCTGCATCAGCTCTCCTGAGAAAATCTAATTTGTGCAGCAGAAAGAGGCTAGAACAGGTGGTTAAATTAGTCTGCCAGACAGCTTGAAAATAGTATACATTAATATAAATACATGCATGTACATGGGTGTATATGCCAAACTGAATCTATAACGTACACTTACATATCAATATCCTTTTCTTTCATCAATACATTTTGAAAAGCAAATAGTATGTGGGTAACATAAGCACAGAAGACCAAAAATATTAGTAATGCTTCATTTCCACTGCAACTGCAGACAAAGCAGGGAAGAAACCAGGACTGGTTTAGACAAATACTGACAAATGTGCAGTTGCTCATGTGAGGTGGCTCCTCACAGCAGGGGCAGGCTGGAACACTAGCATGGTGTTTACTGCTCCAGCTTAACTAACAGACGATGTGGCTTATGAGTTGCTTCATTCTGACACTAAGATCTGGTGTGATAGTTGTAATTCCCCAATGTACTTAAGTTTTCCTCCTCTTTCACGACCTTTCTTACAGGAAAGAACAAGCTTTTTCCTCTCCTCTTAAATAAAAGCCTTTAACTTTTCCCCATACTCTCTCCACAATCACAATGAACCTCTTTTCTATTTTCCCCACTCCTCATGGTAAGGGTTTAGCCTTAGCATCACAGCAGAGGAATTAGAGGCAGGTTTGCTGAAGAAGAGTACATATTGATCTTAAAGATCTTGCAACAAGACTCCTGATCATTTTAATTGTGTTTTGGCTACAGAATTCCTTGAATAAATATTAGAGAAGTTCAGGCCTGAGCAATAAGAACCCTCTGCATATTTCACCTTTACCCTAAATATGAAGGTGTCATGTAAAACAAAGTCTGAATACTATTTTTGTTTGATGGCCCAAGAACATGATTTAGGCTATTCTAGCTCTCCTGTGTCATCTAAATTTTAGACAATGAAGCTTAGTTTTCTAAAACTATTTAAACTGTACAATAAAACAGTAACTAAATAGAGGCAACACTGGCCACATCTACACGAGACACAGACTCCTCAGTAGCTCATGACTACTGTTCAGTAGCGTTGCATGGAAGCAAGCATGACACAATGGTACTGTGCAGCAGTTGCAAGCTACTATGCAGTCAGCATCACAAAAAAGCCATTCCTCAGCACGACTTTGCAGCAACAACTGAGCAGTCAGCATCTCATGTAGATGTGGCCACTGTGATGCTACTGAGCACCTGAAAGGGCAAGCAACTGCTTTGGGGATGCAAGTGTGGTATTGAAAACCAAGCACACACTGAGTCACTGTTAGCCAGTATTGGGAGTGGGGAAAAACTGAGCTCAGCTGTCTCCTTCCTCAGCTCACCTTCCTGAGTTGCTGAGCTGTTCTTTTCCACATTCATTCTTGCTCACACTGGCTTCAAATAAAGAAACCTCCCTGGAGCGCACCCCCATGAGTGGGAATGTGCATTTCCCTGGGGACAAACAGCAGTGGCACAATATATGCTACTTTTCCTTGGGGAACACCCATTCACACATGCTCTGATGCATGGCAGGTTGCCCCGAGTGGGGTAGGCAAGGCTGGGGTCCATGCCTGTGCTACCCCAGAAGCCTTATCTGGGGTCCTGGGGATCTCTGGGGGCTACAGCCATAGAGATCTTGCAGCAGGGAGCCTGGCCAGCAGCTGGAGCATGGCTTCGGGCAATGCACACTGCCACCATGTCCACCACCCCACTTCTTTTAGATGAGGGTTTTTTTGACACTGCAATCTCCTGAAGAAAAAAACCCGTACAGCAAATTAGCAGCACAGAGAATGCCTGCATGTGCGGTGTCTACAGTGCTGCATACTGCATGCTCATCTGGATGCGTGCCTGGAGTACAAAGTGATGAACCTGACTTCCCATCTCAACTACCAGCTTCTGGTACTTCTCACAATGAAAACTAAGCTGTAGTTCCCCTGCTTTATCTATGGCAGGATAGGGTCTTTTGTTGTGTCAGGGCTGACTGTGTAGTTTTGCTAAGAGTTTAGAAAATGGATTTGTATTAGGGTGGTTTACATAGGGATGATCCTGCCTCAGGTAGGGGTTGGACTATATAATGTATGGAAGTCCCTTCTAGCCCTACTTCTCTATGATTCCATGGTAAGCAGTCTCACCTCTCTATTGCAGAAGTAGAGTGGCTACCTCTGCTCCATGTGAGGTTGAGGAAGTGTGGATTGAATTCATGTCCTCTTCCTCCTAGCCACATAGGCAGCCTCTCCACTTCTTGGAAGCACTAGTAGCCACCTTCTGGCCAGGCTGAAGGGCCTTCTTCTCCCCAAATGCAAGCATACCTCAGACCACGTTTCTAGTCTGCCAAACTAAAGGCACCCTTTCTGGTCTCAAAGCTGCAAGACCTACCTTCCTGGCCTAGGCCTTACATCAACCCAAATATCTCTAGTGCCCCAGTCCTGGCCAGAGGCAGATGTTACCTCTGCTCCCAGATGCAGAGGAGGATAAGTTTGGACCTTCAGCCATCCCCTGCCACAGGCAAACACACTAAGCCCTGGTTTGATTGTTCTGGCCATAGGCCAAAATCTGTGTTTAAGTAATTTATTCTCTCCTGCAGCTCCCAGCACTGGGGCTGCCCTAGCCTCACCTGGCCCAGTAGGCTTGAACAGAGACTTTCTGTAGCAGAGACTTGCACAAAAAAAAGAAGCTTTCAAACACAGTGTCTGTCTTCTAGCAGAGGCTCAGGGCAGAAAAGAATTCCCATGTCTACTCCAAAAACACAACAGAGGGAATACTCAAAGCTGGGGGAACTGCTTCAGAACCTAAAGTATCATTTAGGGTTGGACAAGTTCTTTTAGTCAAGCAGAGTGAGAGTTGGCCCTGACCAACCTTTCCAGACTGCCTCTAGTCCATTAAGAGGAAAAGCAAGAGTAAGAGGCAAATAGCCCATGGGTGATGGCCCAGTGGTCCTTGATTCATGACCTTGGGTTGCTTGTTGGGTGACTTCCTTTTCTTTTACAGACCTTCTTGAAATAAAAGTGAAGGACCCTCACTGTCAACCTCAAAACTCACAGTGCCCTCTAAGTCAGTGCTTAGACTATGTCTTTAGGAGCAGGACAACCTAAGTTCAATGCTTTCATCCTTTGTCTCACATGGAATGAAGATGGCTGTTCAAAAGCTTCTGTGCCTAATTTCCCCACCAAGATGGAGAGCTGCTATTTTCTTCCCCGGCCTCCAAACAGTTTCCTAACTAAAGGCACCTCTCTAGAGAATACAGTTGCAGGGTTTGACTTCCCATCCCAAAGGGAGTTGAGATTGGACTAACCAGCCTACATCTTGCTACAAACAAGAGTTTCTAGTGTCCCTGTTGCCTAAAGAAAGAAAAATGACAACACAGCCCTAGGCCCGACCAAGGGCAGGTACTGCCACCCACTCTTAACTGCAGAAGAGGAAGAGAAGTTTGGACCTTCAGCTATCCCCATCCCAAGCAAACGCACCAAGCCCTGGTTTGGCTCTGCACCAGTCATGGGTAAAGGCCTGTGTAAAGGCTGACTGGGGCATAAGTGGTCAGTCTTAGTGATTCACTCTAAGTCAGAGGTTTAGCAGAGTGGAAACCAAAATTAAATCAGTGTATCAGTTCAAGTTCTGGAATATCAAGCCAAGAGTTAAGAAAGGGTCATGGTCAGAGCAAGCAGACAATCCAAGCCAGCAGATCCAAGGCAATAATAAACTTAAACTACAACGGCACCAAGTAGCTGCACCAAGTGATGCTATTGCTAGAGCAAGGGCCTGCAGGAAGTGCAGGGCTTTTGTAGCCTTCCAGTCAGGCTCCTGTGCCTCCTATTCATCATCCTTGTCCCCCAGACTCCCACTGGTCCCCCATCAGAAATGTCATGGGAGGGCCTAGGTTAGGGTTGAGGCTGGCATTTGACCAGTTGTCGGGTAGTGCTGCAACCAGGAGAAGATCTAGAATTATGAAAAGGAGAGTATGGTAGAGAATTCATTGGTGCATGTTTGGGGGTGCAACTAGTGGAGGAGACTTGCAGCTGCCAGGGGGTCCTGACTGTCTGTGTTTCTGTCTTTCTTCCTCTTTTGTGGCTCCCAGCTTCAGTACTGCGCTACTTTGGCAGCCAGCATAAACTGAACACTAGCACTGGCATGGCACAAAAGGCTAGAGAGGCCCACTGTGCATAGGTCCCTAATACAGAGATGACTTCTGGGATATGCCAGTACTGGGTACCCATTTGTGCTACCAAAGAGGCTGAGCACTGAAGCCAGGAACAATCAGAGAGGGAGAAGGAGTTCAATGCAGGCTGTGGCCCATAACTACTACACAATGACAGCAGGGTTTGGTGTGTTTGCCTATGATGGATTATGGATTGAGTCCTAAAACTTATTTCCTCTGTAGGCTAGACTGAGAGGCAACACCTCTCCATGCCTGGGGCCAGGGCAGTGATGTTAAAGTTGGAAAAACTATGACCAGCATTGAACCATGAAGAAACAGCTCTAAGGTTCATAGACCTGATTATTCTTAAATTGTTATTGCAACAGTATGCACTGGGGATTAAAGGGTACAGAGGGTACCATTTAGGGTTAAGAACACATTATGCTGGGTGTTGTGCAAACAGAGATAGGGGCCTCCTTTCATAACTTGAACCCATGTTGTATAAGAGGGTCAACAAAGAATTTATCACTCTCACTGACACGAACAGGCTTGATAACAGGTCCTCCACCAGCTTTCATGTATATATCATGCTCCTTCTGTGCATAAACATTAGTGTACCTGGTACCAATGCAGAAAGCATGTTGATTGCAGTGCAGCAGGGGAGAGGCACGTGCACTGTCTTTCCTTTTGACATCATCCCCTTGGTTCATTTTGTATACAGTCAGCATGAAGTTTCTCCCTTCTGTACTAAGGGAGTATACAAATCCTTGTACATTTTTGCAAATGGTTTGTTGTTGCCACTAAAAATAGTTTTTTGTTTCAGTAATGGCTTAGCCAGTTAGCAGTACTGTATGTTTGTGAATATGTGACATAGCAGTGTATAAAACTGAAAAAAAGAAACAGAATGCACCCTATTTCTTACCCTGGACAGGAAAAACAAATTATGTTCAGTGACCTGTGGCAGCCTGGCTTCATCTGATTCTTAATCTTGGTACAAAACCAAGATATTTTGTTCTATTAAGAGTGGGGGAAAAAGCCTATCTCTCTGAACAGAGACACCATGCCTTCCAGTTGTATGTGAGTTATGAACTGGTTGGGCTCCTTCCCAAAACAGGTTTTCAAAGGCTTTAACCTATTAGATAAACAGTGTACAAACATTTCTGCTGGGGTTTCAAAACTCATCACTCTCAGGACTGGAGATACATGTGGAAACTAGAACAGAGAATGGGCAAAGCAGAAGCTGCCGGTGACATGTGTCTGCTGCATTTCCTTACTGTGACTGTGGTAGACAAAACACATATCATGGCTAGATATTTTTTTTCTTTATCTTGAAATCAATGCTGATGTGACAGCCTAATATTCTTCTTCCTCAGAAATGAAATGGATCTTTCAGAAGTACATCTTAAATTGAGGATGACATAAAAAAACAAGGAGCCCTTAAATTCTCAGCTCTGCCACTGAAAGGAGTGTGAATGTGTTAAGGCAAAATCAAAACTTTTTTTTAAAGAAAAACTTTGAAAAATAAAAGAGGCCAAATGTGCCAAATTTAGTACAAACAGGACTTGGAGGCCTCTGCCTGTTGTTCAGCATTCTAGATATATGCATATTTAGCCCCAAGTTTACTTCAGAAGCTGGCATATCAAGTGGACTTTTATGAGGTCATCATAATCCTTATGTGTTCCTCTCCAGTCCTAGAACATGACACATGGTAAATGTTATTCAGAAATCCAAGGGCACAAATTGATTTACTGGCAAGTAGCTCAGGGCTACTCACTCCCAGGAGCTTCTGGGGCTCAGCCAATTTGTACCTGGTGACACTACCCTTTGTGCCAGTTGGACTGTTGAAGCAGCTCTGAGAATTCCCTGCACCCTTTACCCACTGCAGCAGTCTGGCAGTGGGGGATACTGCCTAGCTGTGACCTGCTGCCACCTGTGACAGCATGTAGTCCCAAGGCTGCATGCCTGGCCAGACCCAGATGGGGACAGCATGGCCATTAGCGGCATCTGAACCTCTGGGCCAGCTGCCAGTGAGCTGTGGCTGCACAGTTGGACTTTGTGCAGCGCTACTGCCATGTGTGCCACCACCCGGCCATCTGGGCAGCTATCACCTGGAAGATATTCCCATGTGGTGGCCTGCTTTGAACTGTCAAAGCATGTTCTCCTATTCCCAAGTGGCCAGGAAGTCAGCCACCTCCACCTGGATCCCGGGTGCCAACTCTGAGCATGTTTCTCTGCCTGGGTCCTGCCACTTGCCTCCCTAACAGGAATTCTGGTGTTCTCTATTTAAAAACTGCAAAATCCCTGATAAAAAAAAATCCCAAGTCACTCTTTAAAATACCCCCAAATCCATGTTCTTCCACAAGTAGATAGATAGATCTATAGCTGTAGCTACTATAGCTATATCTATAGATAATAACTATATTGCTATATAGGTATATATAGAGACAGAGAGAAAAAGAGAGAGATCAAGTCAGTTGGGCAATGTTTTACTTATATATTTACAATTTTTAAAACAATTTAGAAGCCTACCAATGCCTCCATCATAATAATAAAATAATTTCTAAACATTTATAGTTTGGCATTGACGTTTGGCTTTTGTGATAGAAAAATCAGAGCTGCCCCTACCCCCTACGCTCATCAGGATGTGCAGTGCTGAACAGCACTGATATGCCAGTGCCCTGCCCCTGCCCTTGCCCCCTCAGTCTCAACCCACATCTGGCCCCCACCCCGGTCCCCTCATTCCTGACCCACAGGGCCAGGTATGTGGATGAGGGGTTTGTGGAGGTGGCTTGGGCATATGGAGTTTTTGGGTGGATTGTGGGGGGACTGTGGGCATATAGGAGGAGCTGCTCAGGAGGGGTGGGTCCCCTGACCCCCACAGGGCACAGCCCCCCCTTACACAGCTCACTGACTGCCCCCCCATAGGGCTACAGCCCCCCAACAGCGACCCACAGCCCCCCTACAGAGGCTACCACACCCCTTGCAGGGCCCACATGCCCCCTGCCCATCCCCATCCCCTGCTGGCTCCCCAAATGCTGCCCTGCCCCACCCCCACTTGCTCCCCCAGTCCCCTGGAATGCTGCCCCTCGCCACCTGGCCCCATCCCCCACCTGCTCCTACAGCCCTCCTGATTATTTCCCCACCTGGTCCCAGCCCCCAAGCACTGCCCCTCCTGGCCCCAGTGTCCCAGCACTCAAAAAAAAGAACAAACTCTCACTCACTGACTGTAGCAGCAGCCATCAGGGCCACTAGGACCTCATGGCAAAGTCCCCCTGCATGGTGTGGAGCAGCAGAGGGTACTAGGGAGCAGCTCTAGATGTCTGGAACCTGTGCTGCACACTGTCTGGAAGCTCGGGGCCACTAGGGCTGAGTGGTGCCAGACTCCAGGTGACAGGTGGAGCCACCCCGAGCTCCCAGAGAGCTTGCGGTGCCACTCAGTGCCCTGCCAAACTGCATAGAACCCACGCCACCTGAAAGTGGCAGCGTGCATGCCAGGCAGCTGGAGCCACTCATGTGGGGGTCTCTGCCATGAAGCCCCAGTGGCCTTGATGGCCACTGCTACAGCAGGTGAGTGTGGGGTTTGGGTTTTTTGTTTTTTTTGAGTAGTGGCATGCTGGGGCTGGGCTGGGTAGTGCTTGGGGGCTGGGACTGGGTGGGGGAATGATCAGGAGGGCTGGGGGAGCAAGCAGGGGATGGGGATGGGATGGGATGGGCTGGGCAGGGATCAGGAGTGTTGGGAGAGCCAGTGTGGACTGGGTGGGCAACCCCCATGGAACCCTCCTCCAGCCCCCACCACTTCCTACTTATCATCCCACATGGAGCTCAGGTCCAGGTCCCTGCAGCACATGGGCAAGCAGTGTGCTTTAGCACCAGGGCCATGGAGATGCTCTGGCTGGTTACCAGAGCATCTCTGTGCAGGACCCAAGTGTCCAGTTGCCTCAGGGCACAGTCTGGGACTTTGCCCCTTGCCCTGCTGTTTTGTGATGCTTTTTTTTTTTTTTTTTTTTTTTTCCTTTGG
>NW_017728992.1:24996148-24998767 GCF_001723915.1 Gavialis gangeticus | reverse complement strand
GTTGTTTTTTTTTTTTTTTTTTTTTTTTTGACCTTTGGATATCCAGGGGTCTAACTTTGCCCCCATGCTGCAAATCTACAGCAATATTTGGCTTGGACATTAAGTTTGGACTCAAAGTGGCTCAGAAACTTGAGATGTTTGCTGAAACTCTGCCTATTCCTCTCGTCCACTCAAAATATCCAATTAACCACTTCTTTCTTCTCACTAGCTTCTATTTCCACCTACTCATGGTGTCAGGCCCATACCTTGCCATCTCTTTTTAAAGACCAGTGAGACTTCTCTTTCCTTCCAGCACATTCTCTTCTCTACAACTGTATACCTGTTGGTGGCCAGCAAAATATGCTCTGGCTCTATGGTATCCCTCAGTACAGCAGGTAGTTACATTTCCTTATATTGTTCCCATACCATAAACCCCCCAAAGAAACCAGACAGATGAGCCAACAACTTAAAATTTGACAGGTGTTTCTCCTAACTCCATAGGAGCAAGCACAGCTTTCTGCAAGTATGATGAAAGCTCAGTAGTCCTTCCATTTTCTCTCTTCTGTCCCATATGGAGCATGCTCTCTACTATATCCTCCCCATCCCAGGTCATACAGCTGATGGCACAGCCTTTGATGTAATTCTGCAGCAATGGATGGGGAACACTGAGGCACAGTGGGCACATCTACATGTGCAATTAATGTGAATGAATAAACTTTGGTGCAGTTTGTGCCAGAGTCTATTGCTCCTTGGGTGTGCCATTTGCACATGTGCCCAGGACCATAGCACATTGAGCCAAGAAGAAGCAGCCCTGGATGGCAAGTGGTCCTGGGGGTCAGCCTGCCAGCCAGGGCTGCTCTGCGGCTGGCTAGGGCACAAGGATGTTCCAGTGTCAGGCATCCCCGAAGCTAGCCAGCAGGCATCCCCTACAGTGAAACACCCTCATCCCCCAGCCAGCCCCATCAGTATCTACACATGCACACTAAATAATGCTGCCATAGGATAGTACTTGTGCTGAGAAGTACTATCCTATGGTAGCATTTATTAGTTTACTGTGCCCTAATAGGGGTACACTTGTAGACACTGAGATTTTACTGAGGAGCTGGCTAGGCAACTCTGCAGTAAATATCTCATGTAAATGTGCCAAGAGACACTAAGGGTGTCACTAAGATGCTCCAAGACACTATCCTTGAGAATGCTCATCTATGTGTTCCTACTCCAAATGAAATATCTAAAGAGTGACAGCAGGGAGCACCTCTGGAGCATCCTCACCAGGATGTTTTCAGATTTTGAGCATATGGAGCAGGCATGGATGCATGGTGCTTAGTTTTCAGCTGCAGCCTCAAGAGCAGCATGGAACCAATGTAAACATATCTTGCCTAGGCCAGGGTCATACTGAGTGCTCAACTGAAGCAGGGAGCCTAAGATTCAGGACCCAAAAATCACTACCCCATCCACACACCTCATTCAAATGTGCTTATTTGTATTTAATATCCTCTTCATTGTCAGCAGCACAAAACTACTCAGAACTTCCACTAAAATGGTCTGAAAATAATGGAAGTTTTGCCCAAGCAAAAACTGTGGGAGCTGGCTAATTCTAACATAAGATGACACCTTTATTGAATGCAATGAAAGACTAATAGGCAGACAAGGTTCTTTGCGTGAATCTGATATCTTTTATTAGACCAACTTAAATAGTTGGAAAACAATTATTAAGCAAGCTTTCAGGTTCAAAAACCCTTCGTCAGGCTAAGGAAGTTTCAGCAGCTGGCGTGTGCTCTTCCTGTGATATACAACCAAGCCCTCAGATACCATCGAATTTGCACTGAGAACATCCAGGATTGCCACCTCACCAATCTTAAAAAGGCTTTCACCCAACAAGGACACTCCTCCAGAGAGATAGATCGCGCATTTGAAAGTGCCACCCAGATACCACATGCAGAATTACTGCAGTACAGAAGAAAACCCCCCACAAATCACACACCACTGGTTATGACATATCATCCCTCCCTCAAACCCACATGGAAATTCCTCAAACAATTACAACCCATACTAGAAAGAGACCTTCCCAGAACCACCAATCCTAGCCTTCAAACAAGCACAGAACCTCGCTAACCTCATCACCAGAAGCAAACTTCTTCAGGCCCAGAACACACCGAATGGATCGACATGCCACGACAAGAAATGCAAAACCTGCCAACACATCTCCACCACCCCCACAACAGAGCCATCAGCATTCCTGGATCTTACAGCTTCACCTCCAGAAATGTAATATATCTCATCCAATGCACCAAATGCCCTGATGGGAAATACGTAGGAGAGACCAAACAACAACTGTGCACCAGAATGAATGCACACCGGAAATTTATCAAAGACAGAAATACCCAATTACCTGTAGGGGCACATTTCTCACAAGAAAACCACTCTCTCTCCTATCTCTTAGTTCTAATCCTCAAAGGAAACTTGCAAAACACTTCTCAGAGACGAACCTATGAACTTCACTTCATCAACCTCCTGGATACAAAAATTCATGAACTAAATATAAACCTTGGTTTTATGATGCATTACAACCTGCCTGACATCTGTCTCCCCAGGTACCTCTCCACTATTCAACTGCTACATTTATCCCCCTCTCTCCTT
>NW_017728992.1:24989095-24995952 GCF_001723915.1 Gavialis gangeticus | reverse complement strand
CACCTCCCACCCTGTCTCTCACTGACTCCTCAGTTTACATCTTCCCTGACTGCCTGTCTTGTATGCATACCAGCCCAGCCTCTGGCTTCTTTACTTTTGATTCCATCCAAGAAGAGCACACACAAATGCAGAGATTTCCTAAGCCTGACGAAGGGTTTTTAAACCTGAAAGCTTGCTTAAAATTCTTTTCCAACTATTTAAGTTGGTCTAATAAAAGATATCAGATTCACCCAAAGAACCTTGTCTGCCTCAAGTAAAAATGAGCTCACATCTTACTCTACATGCCACACTTTTGCATTCCTGGGTGCAGAGGACATAGAAGAAGAAACATGTCAAGAGTGCTACTTACTGTATGTTCTGGCAGTCTTCAGCGAGCTCTGGCTAGTTGGCTGTAACATGAGGGTCAGGGTTATTTTTGCTCCAAACTTACTTACCATATGGCAGTAATTAGCCAAACTAAAAGATTTAGGCACACTGTGTAGAGAGAACATGGATAACTATCTGTGCATATGTACATGAGTAAACATAAAACACATCTGGTTCATGCTTGCTCACTCTCTCCTTTTATTATTTTTTGTAGATCTGTTTAAAGATTGGCTCTCTAACAACATTATTACAAGCACTAAGACATTTTCAGTTGACTGAATTTATACAGTGTATGGGGGTGAGGAAAATAGGAGCTAGTCAGTTGGAAAAGAAAAGGCTGGAGTGCTAATTGAGCAGTACACCTTTCTACCATTTTGAGGGAAATTGCAGTCATGAGCAAATGCATTAGGGCCTTCTCTGTCCATTCTCACAGTGCTGATTTAGAACAGCCAGCTGAGAAGGCAGCTGTGCAGAGCAAGTAGCTGGTGAGCACTGCAGGAGTCCTGTATACTAATGTTACTCAAATAAATTAATGCTTTCTTTCTGTTGTCATTAGCAGTGCCAGCAATGTGAGTGTTTTACTCTGTAGTAGCACAAAGATTGGGCTTGTTTGGCCTTAAAAGCCTTGATCTGCTTATTTTGTTTGTTTGTAGCATTTAAGAGCAGGCACTGGCTAGACTTCAACAACTAAGTTTTGTGGTAAGGCTTTATAAAATCTTATGCTCTGGAGAGGAATGTTAATAGAACAAAATACTGTTATGGTACTGCAGTTGTGCTGGTACCAAATACTACATTTAGGCTGCCAAAATATTTCCCATACTAACCCCCTGTTATCAAACACTCAACTTCTTCAAACATATCCATATTGATAAGGAACATTTCAGCTTTCCAAGGTAAAAGGATTTTCTTTGGAAGGTTTGATTAAAAGACTTTCAGCCTTTTTTTTTTAATTATTGGGAGTATGCTATTTTACACTTACAGATTTTTATAGATTCATAGATTTCTAGGGTCGGAAGAAACCTATTAGATCATTGAGTCTGACCCCCTGCTCTGGGCAGGAAAGAGTGCTGGGGTCAAGTGACTTCCTAATAATTCAAAAGCCACTTTTTTATATAGCCACAGGAAGAAAGTCCTCATTACTGATTACATTTAAATGCCATCCAGATGACTGAATGAACTATGAGTTGCACATACACTTATAGTCACTAGGATAATTAACAATTGGCAGAATTTCAAAATACCAGATTTTATATGTAGAATCCTCAGTGGGGAACGTGCATTTACAGAATTTGGAAAATAAATGTAAATGGATAGTTATTTGTGACTAACTGCTCACCTGAGAACCAACAAAATCAAAATGATACTCTTCCCTTAAGGCAAAAGCTGTTTTTGTTTTTTTTCCAAAAGAATACGTTTAAGAAGAGAAGAGGTGAGAATACCTCATCCTACCCAGTATTCCATGTTTCATTTCAAAACAGCTAAGCCCAAGAGTGTTCTTCACTGCTGTCCTGAATTCATGTCTCTACTAACCTGAGCCTGTTAGCTTACAGATCCTGACACAAGAGAAGGCAGCTGCAGTTCTTTCGGTAGAGAAGCTTCCTGCAAGAGGTTATTCATGGGCCCTTGTAAGACCCAGTGGAATCAGGATAGTTCATATGAAACCAAGGCACAAAGAAAGGACAAACTAGTCATGTGAAAAAACATGAAAAAGGTCCCTGTTATTAGAGTCAGGAGGAATCAAAAGGAAGCTGTTTAATGTAATAGAGATTATGGGAATTACCAAAGGCAAAGAAACCAGGTGAGAGAGAGAGACAGGATAAGATCAAATGAGACATCAAGGAATGGGCTGAAGAGAGGGAGAAGGGAGGACAAAGACAGGACTACAACAAACTGTGGTATTTCAGAGTTACTATATAAACAATACAGGCACATCCCCACGAGCATGCACATGCAGTTTGCAGCATCTTAAAGCCGTTTGAGGTGCTGCAAATCACACACAGGGCATGTGCACCCATGTGCTGCACTGCTAATTTGAAGTGTAACAGGTTGTTTGTTTTTTTTATACCAGGAGATCCCAGTGTCAACCCCTCCTCCCCCCCAAAAAGCTGCCACTAAAAAAAGCGGTGTGGTATATGCAGCAGCAGTGTGCACCACCAGAAACCAGAGCCTGGGTGGCCAGAGCAATGCTCTACCTGCCTGTCAGCCTCCAAGTGGCTGGCTTAGTGTTGCTGCTACTCTGGGAGGCCTCCACTACCCCAGGTACAGGTGTTGGACCCAGGCTCCCCTACTCTACCCAGGTTCATTTGCCACACACCAGGAGCACACGTGCAGGGGCATGCCCGGGGACAAACAGCAGTGGAACAAATATGTGCTGCAGCTATTTGTCCCTTGATAAATGCACACTCCTGCATGTGTCTGCTCATAGGGATGTACCCTACATGTACAAGGAGGGAGCCGAGTCCTGACGTGTAAACTCTAATCCTACCCACACAATTATTCACCACACAAGCTACACATCTCTGCAAGCTCCTTATCAAAGAGCAACTAAAGGATAATTTCCATCATGCATCCATACTAAGCTTGAACATTGTATACTTTTCCCAACTCTTTAAGCAGAACAGTTCTTTCCCCAAGCAACTCAGGTTTGCAAGAACAACTCTTCTTCTGCTAGTCTCCTACTTTTTCCATGAATTCCAAGTTTAGTCTTTGGTCTCCTTCCTCTACACATTATATCTGATGGTACTGATCCTATCTGTTTAAATACACCTGTGTACCAGTACTTTAAACGTGCTGCATCAAAGCCGTGAATATTAATTTAGACCAGTAACCTTAACTGACAACCATGTGATGTAACAAGAATAAAATCCCACAGTTTCTCCACTTCACAGACAGGAGACAATATTTTTCACATAAACAATAGAAGAGTTGTTTAATTTTTTACATCTAACTGGGTTCATCTACATATGCAATTAAGCAATAATCTCCAGAGCAGCTTGAGCCAGAGTAAAGTACCGCCAGGTACAGCATCTACACATGCACCCAGGACACTAGCAATTTGAGCTGGAGTAGAGCAGGCCTGGGCTAGCAGGGGGCACAGGGGATCAACCCCAGGCTCTGGGTGGCAGTATCAGAGGGGCTGGCTTAAGCATGAAGGTGCTCAAAGTGCAGTGCCATGTGTCTAAGCAACAGACAGAGTCTAGCCCCTGGTTGGTGTAGCTGACCAGGTGCAATTTAAGCCCACAGGCAGTGTCTACATCTGCGTTTAATCACAGTACTATCTCAGTGGCATTAATTAGTTTACTGATGCCTAATAGCACATGTAGACAGTGACACTGTACTTCATAGCTAATTAGTCTACTCTGCAGTGAAGTGCACATGTAGATGCACCCTCTGTCAATAAATCAAAGTCTGTTCTGCCCTGTAGCAATCTGTTCTGTGCTCCAGTCAGTACTTAGAAATCCTTGCGCTGCTGTACGAAGTGTGACCCTTTGAATGTTCCACCAGCTTCCAACATCCTCACATAACAGCAGCTACCACCCTCAATCTACTTTTTTTACCATGCTCACTGTCTTGTACCTTCAAAGGTCTCCTTTACCTCCCCATATCAAAATCAACATATTCAAACCACAAGTTCTCTGCTGCCTTCCTATCCCCATCCCTTCTTTCTTATGGTAGAAAAATCCACCAATTTATTCCTCTGGTGTCCCTGGCAGGCAATTCGCTTGTATCCACTATTCCTCACTTACCTCAAGAATTTACTAAATCCTCTTTCTTTTACAATATTTACAAATGTATCCTTTTTCCTCCCATTATTATCACCAATCCTCTTGTCCACACCTTACACAGACTATAACAAATTCCATTTTTCTGGCTTATTGCAGCATGCCTCACATCCCACTAGTATATTGCCAAAGCTCAGCATTTTCTCTTACTGGTCTGGGCACATGGACCCATGCTCAAGCCTCTACAGTGGCTCCATGCCAAGCTCCTTTCTTCTGCCTTTAAAGTGCTACAGACAGCAGACTCTTCATGTCATCTTCAGCTGCTCCCCCAGTCAGATGCACTGGCTTTGCCAATTCTACTTCCCTTCAAACACTTCACATTTACCTGCCAGTGTGAACACCTGGATCTTGTGTGGCCTACAGCTTTACAGTGCTCCTTGACACTACTGCCTCATACCTCATGTTGCTAGCTCTTCTTCCCAAATCAACTTCATAAATACTGACTTTAAGACCAATTAATAGTATAGCAAATCCAGCACATAGAATTCATTTTCTTCTTTGCACACAGGTTTTGACACTCAATGTTACACCTCTTCCAGTGTAGCATAACCAGTGGGAGGAATCATAAGCTTGCAAAGGAAAACAGACATGTTTTGCATGCTCCTGAGATTGGATTCCAGTATTTTAAAAGATGCTATTATTTCTTGTGCAAATGAAGACTTATTTGCATTTCTTTAATTCAAATCTCATTTACATCTTACTAATGTCTATGACAGTATAGCCCAGAAGCCCAAGGGTATCAACAGGAAAGAGAACCCCATTGTACTGGGTACTGAACAGGTACAGTGCAGATGGTCTCGGCCACAACTTAAGATCAGCACTAAGACAATACACAGCACCTTAAAAAAATAGAGCATGGAAGTAAAAGACATCGTAATGGCAGAGACAGGTGTGTTTGTAACAGTAGTCAGTTTGTCTTGTATCTTTGGGAGGGGAAAAAAAAAATCAGTATAATTGAATGTGCCATAAACAAAAAAGGCAGTATTTTAAAGCTGATTTATTATTGAATCACTTTGTTTCCATGCAGTTTCAGTTAAAAATATTTTGTCTTTTATGCCCTGAAAATGTCTTTTAAGATAATTAGATAGGACAGAATCGGACAAGATAATTACTACAGTCACTGGCTGCAAGATTTGACTGATGCTACAAGCCTGGCATAAATGACAAATGTGTCACAATTCATAACTTTGAAAACTGGTGGGATATATTTTTATCTAACCTTAATCTTCCAAACCAAGACAACAGCCATCATTCAATACTCTGAAGCTACCATGCTTCAATTCAAATTTATTTCAGCTAAAGAGGAGTAGCGGTGGCAACAGTTATACATTTAGCTTGAATTATCAACCCCTCCTAATTCCCTCCAAATATCTGGCTATATAAGCCTAATGCAAGCAGTAAGGTGATAAGGAGAAGGAAGAAGTGTGAAACCAGACCTTTAATTTGCCCTAACATAAGTGTGCTATTTAGCTGGCCAGTATTAGTATTCAGTGCTCCTGAAATGATGCAACAACAAGAAGCAGACAAGGTTCTTTGGGTAGATGTGATATCTTTTATTGGACCAACTACATAGTTGTAAAATAATGTTCTTTGCAAGCTTTTGGGCACAAACACCCTTCTTCAGGCATAAGGACAGTCTGTTAACGAGACATACTCCTACAGCATATTTGGCTTCTTTCAACATACATTGTATTGCTGGGGGGGTTAGAAGATTGATACTTTGAAAATAGCATCTGATTAGATTGACTAATCTGTGAAACAGTGAAGGTCAGAAAACTAAAGACTTAATCTGTAGGTTTTTTCTAACACTGAATAGAAACAGTCATGTGAGAACAGGTAGCAGGCAAAGCCTCTAATTAGTAGGTAGCCCTGACCCTACAATTCTTCTTAGATAAAATACCCATAGTACTCAATGTAAAACCTGCTTGATAAGATGACAGGGTCTGTTCTATTATATAGCTAGCTTATTGAGGACATGTATGAATGCCCAGTAACTTGGAAAGGTTAGACAACTTTAAAACAATCTGTAAAATCCTTCCTTGCTGTTACATAAAGAAAAATACTATTTATATTAAACACTCCAAAAATCTCTCTATGCATTCTGAAATCAATTTAGTACTGTAAGTCCTAGCTGCAGTTTTGCATCAGTATACACACAAGCTCTTGAGAATAAGTAGTTCAGCAAATATTAGAGTTTGAACTGAAAATGCTTGCTTCTGGTCACAAGACTTCATGCACATAATACTTAAGCTTAAAACTTTCATAGATTGTAAGGCTGGAAGGGACCTCAGAAAATCATTGAATCCAGCTGTCAAAGCTAATTGCACACAGAAAATTAGCAATAGCCAGCACACACATGCAGGAACTAGAGACAAAAATACCAATAAAAATATCTATCTGTAGAAGTACTGAAAAAAGAAAAAACAGTTCTCCCAGTAATAATAATAAAAAACCTACTTTCTACTGCACAGCTAGCTCAAAATGGAAAGTGGGTAGAAATGTTTAAAATCCATTTAAAACCTAAAATAAAAATATATTGTGTGTTAGAACATAAATATAAATCAGGCCTTTCAGTAAATCTAAAATATTATTTCCTATTCAATCACTAAGCCTCTCAAAATGCTTTGCAAAGCAAACATAGATGCACTCTATTAGAAAAAAATAGAAAAATCCGGATAGAAAAAAAAAAAAAAAAAAAAAAAAAAAAAA
>NW_017728992.1:24981009-24988959 GCF_001723915.1 Gavialis gangeticus | reverse complement strand
CGAGATTTTTTTTTAAACCAGTTCCAAGGAATTAGATATATTCTTTTTTCTATTAATGTCTTTAAAATAACCTTAACACTGCTTTTAAAATATCAGCTAATATATATAGTAGAACCCCAGATACTTGATAGGGCTAGGCTGTTTCCCCTGTCCAGCCCTCTCCTCTCCTACTCTCAGCCCTACTGAAATCAGGTTTTGCACAAGCCAAGGCTGAAATAGTCACAGCATACAGCTGCAAGGGATCACTTAGGTGTTCTAGCTGATTGCTGGAGCTAAAATAAATAAAAAAATAAATTTTAAAGGATGACACTTCTCAGATCAAGTGCATAGGACTGCTGATGAGCTCTGAGCTCTAGCTGAGTTGAGAATTTAAACTCTTTGAAGTGAAAGGCCCAGCATTCAGCTGAGCAGCTCATTCTTGATTTGGTAGCTCACTACAAACTAAGCAGGTGGCAAACTACCTGGATATTAATAATATAGGTTCTACTATACTGGATAAGAGAAAAAAAGAAAATATGAAAACAGATGGGCCTTGAGCCCAAGACAAATAGGAAAGCTGCTGAAGAAAACAGGAACTGCAGAGAGAGGTCAGGGCAAATCAGCCTTCCAAAATTAAGCTGCTTCTTAAGTAGATCCTCAGACAAATAGCCATCAGAACTAGGATGGTGAGGACAATATGGTCATTCCCCTTGTACATCTGAAGGGGACACTGGGGGGGAATCTTCCGGATTTTCTTGAGTCTTCAAAGCTTCGACTTTTAGGGATTGTAGACAAGAAATAGAAGTGTTGCCTTGAAAAGGGAAATTATGTGTTTGATGCTTTTGCCTAAAAAAAAACAAAGGGAGTAAACTTACCCTAAGGGCTGGATTTACAAAACATGTCAGACTGGTTCCCAGTGGAATTTTTTAAAACTAGCTGAAACCAGCAAAACTTTTTTATTGCAAAGTAGTATTTCTTGAAATACTGGATTTTTAGTTATCCTTTGACCAAATACTGTAATGGTGGCATTACACAGCCCCTGAGCTGCAGGGGACCCCGGTGCTTCCCTCCACAGCAGTGGCACCCCTGTGGGCAGCACCCACCCGCTGGCATCCTGCCCAGGCGGTCCGGGGGGGGGGGCCCTGTTACCTCAGAGGGAAGCACCAGGGCGCCTTGCAGCTCAGGGCCCAACACCAGCTTACCCCTCTGCCACAGGAGAGGTGGGCAGGCTCCAGGAAAAAAGAAAAAGGATCGCGCCTCTCACTGCTTTTTTTTTTTTCCTTCAGTGGAGCCTGCCCACTCCGCAGTGAGGGGCCCTGGTGCTTCATTCTAGCTCTGAGTTGCCTGCATGTCTGTTTGAAATGCCCCAGGATCTATAATAATATGCTTATTCTGTCTGTCCAAAGCACTCTGATTGGTTGTTTCAGTAAGCATTGCGATTGGCTGCTGAGATGACCAGAGTACTCTGGACAGATAGAAAAAGCCTAATATTATAGTAGATGCTTACACAGGTTAAGACTTTAAGTCTGCTGGGTGTTTTCAGTGATGGTCTTTCAATTCATACAACCAGAAAACACCATCAGCGTATTAGCCCAGCTTCAAAGGACGGTCTCTGTGCTCACATCTGGCCAAGAGTGGTGATTTTAACAGGTAAAGGATTGCAAGTATAAGCTGCTTTTTGGTTTTAGCATTACTATAAGATATGTTAAGACTTTTTTAACCTATCTGCTCTAGCAGTTTTGTAACTTCCTGGGTGAGAAAACTGCTACTGCAGTTTATTGCAGCTGATCAATGTTATAGACTGCACTGACTGATTCCTCTGCTGAATATCAATTTGAATACATACCTGTGATTTTAAAGTCAAAGATTGTCATGTAATTAATTTGTGTGGATTGCTTACCATTTTCTTCTGCTTCATTAAAACCTTAGAACAAACCAATAAGGATTCAGGAATTCAATTAATTTACAAATACATATTATGATAAAAAAGAAAAATGGTGCAATGAAACAAGCTGATTGCTAGGAGGAATCTATGCCTTTTTACACAGCTAAATGTTCAATACTTCAAAGTAATCAGCAAACAAAATGCCAGAAAAAAGAAAGGAAACCCTACAAACAGCTTCCAAATTAGGATCAGACGTATTTCACTTCTTTTTTTCCCCGTTTCCATAACCACCTCCTCATGTGCATGTAATGTACAGAATCAAGTGCATAAGCAGTGTTTACCCAAAAGTTCCTCCTTAAAGCTGTCCAACTCCCAGATCCTGCCATTCGAAGGCTGTTGTATCAGAATGAAGAAGGTAGAAAAGCAGGCACTTGTTGAGGGATGTGGAACACAGGGTGGCATACCCTGCCTGGCACATGGTGCTCTTTACAGTAAATTCTAGGGCTGTGTGAAACAACAGCATTCCACTTCGACTTCTGTTTCAACATTTTGACAGAACAGTGTTTCATTTTGAGATTAATTTCATTTTGAAAGCACTGTTCCATTCCATTTTGTTGAAATGGTTTCTCTGTTTTGATGTTTTGCCCATAGGCTATAATGGGGAACCACAAAACAGTCTACAACTTTGTCATTTCTTGCCTGCTTCCAATGAAAATTACAGGGATGGTAGCCCCTTCTAAGGGCACGAAGCCTGCCTAGTTTCAAGGAGATAGGTGTCGGGATTTCTAGGAAACTGCACCTCAAGCTGCTGACAAGAAGGAGCTGGGGAACAGGAGCAGCGTCCTGTGATCTGGCAGGCAAATCAGGGTTTTGCACCCCTGGGAGGAGTTCAGAAGAGCCTCCACTGCCCACCCAGCCGGGTTGAGTTTCCCAGCACTGGGAACAGCTTTCATTTCATTTTGATTCTGCTGTTTCAAGTTTGAAATGAGTCGAAACAGTGTTGAAACAAAACAGCTGGTGAAGCTTCGCACAGCAATAGTAAATTCCCTTCCAGGAACCTGTCCAGTTTCTTCTGCTGTCATTCCTTCCACACCTGTTGTATCTCCTTGAATTCTCTGCCCCTCTATTATACCTCTGTTTACTGTTTTTTGATATCATAATGAAACCTTAGCCTAGGTCTACTCCATAATTATTTTTAAGGTGGACAATGACATATATTTTGGAGGTGCTTCAATTTAAAAGAAGTGGGATTCCCAGTGAAGGCAATTATTAAGGTCCTGGTTATAGCACTACATGTAAAGCAATGCAGACAGTTTGAGGGATGGACCGACAAAGTCATCCTTGCTGACTGACTGGTTAGAATTACTGCTGACTGACAAATCTGCATTCATCACCTCTGAGGAATGGGGAATGATTTTAAAAAGGCATGAATAAGCTGTGGAAATGAAGAATGTTTGATAACCGCTATCCTCCTGCAAAATGACAGAAAAAATGAAAAAGAAAGAAAGACTTGATTTTTAAGAGATGTTTATTCCGGGAAGGGTGACAAATGGTGGGCAGTAGAAATTATGTACAGGTTGGTCCAAGGATCTGGGCCTCAAGGACAGGGCCTGGGTTCATGGCCTGCAAGACCTGCCCGCACACTCTAGACAAAAAAACAAAAACACAAAGAACAAAAGAAGTATTTACGTATATACATATATACAGTTCTGCCAGAAGGGACGCGCAGGAGGGCCTCAGGGCATCAGGGGTCAGCCCACCTGGACAAAGCCTGAGGTCTTGGCTTGCTGGATGCGCCTCTGTACCTTGAGCACAGGGCAAGGAGCAGACGTCCCGCCTCAACTCAGCACAGTGGCCCCTTGATGGCTCAGTGTTCCTTAAAGGTGTACACTGTCCACTGGAGGACTGCATGCTCAAATTCAAGTGAGAGGTGGGCCCACACCAGCAGGTAGAACAGCTGCAGGGCATCGTCCATCCATTGAGCTAGTCAGGGTGGCCATCTTGGCCTGGTACACCAGGAAGTTGGCCAGGCTGACTGTGGCCCACTCAGCTGCCCAGTACCGGAAGGAGTAGATGTAGGTGTCCTCTGAAAAGTCTCAGCCCAGTGTCCAAATCAGCACCCCAAGGGCGGCAAAGAGCAGCCGCAGCCGGGGGCAGTCAAGGAAGGCATGGAAAATGTCCTCTTCCAGCACCCCCGGGCAGAAGGGGCAGGCCACTGAGGCCACCAGGTCCAGGTGGCACACAAAGGTGCCAGTGGCCAGGATGCCATGCACCAATCTCCACTGGAGGTCGCCGGTCTTCTTGGCAGTGGGCACCTTGTACAGGGTGTGCCATGCTCGGGTCCCAGGCCACACCAGGCACTGCCGCCACATGGTGTCGAGGCAGCCAGCCAGCACCTGGGCATGCTGGGTGCACAGCACCCATGTGTAGAGTCCCTTCTGGGGCAGTGTGTCAAAGGGGGAGCCCGTATTGTTGCTGGGGGGTACAAGGAGCCTAAGCAGTGTGTTAGGCCAGTCAGCAGCTCACTGGCCACCGCTGGGATGACCAGCAGTAGTGGGAAGATGTCACCTGTGGTGTCTGCAGTGGGGAGGGCCTGGTGAGCCCGGAGGTAGCCTTCTAGGGCGGTTGCTGCTTCCATCAGGAGGGTGGTCCTAAAGGCCTGCAGAAGATGGCCTGCACTGAGAACGGAGCGCAGTGCCATCCGGGCAGCCAGGGCTTCGGGTGACAGCCAGCCCGACTGAACAGGGTCCAGGAGGTGCCCCAGGCAGGTGGTGCGCACCTCGATGAGAGCAGCCACGAGGCTGGTGGAGGCCAGACTCAGTACGACATGCTGCAGGGCTGGGTTGTGGACCAAGGGCTCCTGAAGCATTTGTGGGAAATGCAGGCACCTGGCTTGGGGACAGAGATGGAAGGCACACCACCAGGCCCTCACCATGCTGCAGCAGAGTGGGGGAAGGACTGCCCCGTTCAGGAAGGTGAGGTCCAGCATAAAGAGCTCCTGGTCAAAACCAAGGCCCTCCACTCAGTGCAGGAACCGGCATGCCAGCTGCCACCATGGGGAGGTGGCCCTCGGCATACAGGAGCTGCTGGAGGGCTTGCAGGCAGTAGGCAGCCACCCTGCTGGCCAGGTCGATCAGGCCCTGGCCCCCCTCAGTGGTGGGCAGGTAAAGGGAAGCTTGCGGGAGTCAGTGGTGTCCATCCCAGAGAAAGTCCACTAGAAGCCACTGCAGTCTCTCGAGTAGCTACAGTGGAGAGTCCAGCACAGCTCAGTGGTGCCACAGGGTCACTGCTGCCAGGTTGCTACCGATGAGGACGTGGCCATGGTAAGAGAGGGTGGGCAAGCATCAGCGCTGCAGGTGGGTCTCCACTCCCTCCACCCGGTCCTCCCAGTTGTGGGCTGCAAAGGCCAGCAGCCCCAGGAACACTCCCAGGGCTTTGAGGCCTTCCTGGTGCCAGGCAAGGCCTCCCAGCAGGACCGGAGGTGGCTTTCCAGCCCATGTCCCAAGCAGGAGCGTGGCACTCTTGCCCCAGTTGATGCGGGCTGATGCAGCGAGCTCGTAGGTGTGTTGGCAGTCCACCAGGGCCTGCACATCCTCCTGGCTGCCCAGGAAGACTGTCACATCATCCACGTATGCCATCAGCCGGATCAGGGGCCAGTGGTCGGGCCTGGTGCCAGTGGCAGGGCTAAGCTGGTCAAGCGATGTCGCAGAGCGTGCAGCAGCAGTTCGATGACCAGTGCATACAGCATGTCCGAGAGGGGGCAGCCCTGGTGAATGCCACGATGCACTGGGAACGGGGAGCACAGCACACTGTTCACCTTGAGCAGGCTGGGGGCATCATGGTACAGGACCCAGAGTGCCGGGCAAGTACTGGTGGTCAACGCAATCAAAGGACTTCTCCTGGTCCAGAGAGATCAAGCCAACACCCAGGCCAAAAAGCTCTGCAGCTGTGAACAAGTCACACAGCAGAAACAGGTTGTCCTGGATGGTTCTGCCTGGGATACAGTAGCTCTGCTTAGGCCCAGTGATGGAGGCCATGATGGTGCAGAGACAGTTCACCAGCGCCTTCACCAGGATCTTATAGTTGGTGCACAGAAGGGAGACGGGCCACCAGTTCTTAAGGCAGCTGAGGTCCCCCATCTTGGGCAGCAAGGTGAGCACTGCTGGCAGCTGGCCACAGCAGTCAGTGGCAGCTAGTCGGCAGGACCCTTCAGTGAGGCTCTAGTGGAAAACACAGAGGAGGCTGGACCCAAGGAGAGGCCAGAAGGCTTTGTAAAATTCAATAGGCAGTCCATCAAGGCCCAGGGCCCTGCCTGAGGCAAGTCTCCCCACAACAGCCTTAAATTCTGCCAGGGAGAGTTCACACTTCAGGGCCTCGACCTGCAAAGCACTGAAGCATGGCAGGTCCTTATGCAGCTGCTGAGCGGCATCCAGATAAGTGGGGTCAGCCACAAACAAGTCCTGATAGAAGGTGATGGCATGCCCCCGCACTTCGCCTGAGTCCGTGAGCAGCCATCCATCCGGGGTCTTGAGATGGTCCAACGTCTTTGCCACAGCCAGCTGCCTCTCCAGCCAAAGAAGGAGGCAGTTGGGGTGTCAGCCTCTGCCAGCTCCTGGCAGCACGCTCGAACCCACACACAGCAGGCCACACTCTCCGCCAGCTCCCACAGGCATTTCTTGTGGGACCGGAGGCTCTCAAGGAGAGCCGCGTCATTGCCTGCACGGAGCAGGGCTGCCTCAAGCTCCGCCACATCCTCCTCCAGCTCCTGGGTGCAGCGGTGAATTTCGCTTGCCACCAGCTGAGAATACTGCTGGCCGAATGCCCAAATCTGGATCTTCCCCATGTCCCACCACAGTTGCCAGGATGGGTAGTCTGCTCGCGCAGCCTCCCAGCTCCTCCAGAGGTGGGTGAAGCTGTCCCTGAAGTGGGTGTCCTGTACCAGGCTGATGTTGAGGCACCAGTAAGGGGCCCGTGTACGTGCTCTGCCAAGCAGACTCACTTCACAGCAGACCAGGGCATGGTCCGAGAGGCCCAATGGGATGATGCGGCTGCTGTGTAGTAATGGCAGATGGTGCTGGGCGATGTAAAGGTGGTCGAGGCGGGCCATGGCGATCCCACTGGCACTCACCTTTGTCCAGGTGTATTGGTACGTGACAGCATGGAGGATCCGCCAGGCATCTACGAGATCCACTGCCTCCAGCATGGTCCGCAGCTTGCGGACCGAAGGCAGGTGCGGCTCCAGCCCCATCCAGTCTAGCAGCGCATTTACGGTGCAGTTGAAATCCCCACCCATGAGGAGCAGGTCAACACCTACACAGTCAAATGGGTCACTAGATGGCTGGAGGGCCACACCGAGAGAATGGTGGTGGACAGGTCATTTTTGACCTGGAGGGATGTGGGCAGTGGGGGCCCACACTGTTTAACATCTTCATCAGCGACTTGGACAAGGGTATAAAAAGCACCCTGTTCAAATTCACAGACGACACTAAGATATAGGGAGAAGTTGGCATGCTAGAAGGGAGGAATAGGCTGCTATTGGACCTAGACAGGTTACAGGGGTGGGTGGATGAGAACAGGATCGGTTTCAGCACTGAGAAGTGCAAGGTACTGCACCTGGGGAGGAAGAATCAGCAACATACCTGCAGGCTGGGGAACTCCCTTGTCATCACTGCAGAGGCAGAAAAGGATCTTGGAGTCATTATTGATACCAAAATGAACATGGGCTGACAGTGTGGGGAAGCGGTCATGCATCCACAGATGAAGCAGGTCCAAGGAGGTGATACTCCCCTCTATGCGACACTGGTCAGGCTGCAGTTGGAGTACTGCATCCAGTTCTGGGTGCCACACTTCAGGAGGGATGTGGACAACATGGAGAGGGTCCAAAGGAGGGCCACCTGCATGATCAGGGGACAGCAGGGCAGGCCCTACGAGGAGAGGCTGCAGGACCTGAACCTGTTCAGCCTCCACAAGAGAAGGCTGAGTGGGGATCTAGTGGCCTGTTAGAAACTAGTCAGAGGGGACCAGCAGGCATTGGGGGAGTCACTGTTCCCCTGAGCACTACCAGGAGTGACTAGGAATAACGGTCA
>NW_017728992.1:24964080-24976009 GCF_001723915.1 Gavialis gangeticus | reverse complement strand
TATTGCATGTTGTGCCTAACATGTCGTTATGCAGTCGGCCATACGGTTGTACAGGCCAAAGCCCTCTATAAACAAATGATTCCTATCCTGCTCTATCCAGTCATACACATGACAACACCTTCAACTTCCCACACAAAAGAAAATGCAAAAAGCAGCCTAGTGAGGGCCCAGGACACAGCACAAGTCAGGAGTTCCAGTCCGACACCGAGCCTGGCCAGTCACCCAGACCAGTCATGACATCAGAGCACGTATTGAAGATGGTGGCCCTCCATGTGGCACACTGCTCCCTCAAGAATGCAGCATGCCTCCAAGGCAAACACCACCCACCGGAGTACAGCATGCTGAAACTCCAGCAAGAGGCATGCCTGCACCAAGAGGCCAAAAAGTTGCAGGCCATCATCTGAGCCAGTCCCAAGAAAGAAAGAAAGAAAGAATACTGAGCACTCTAGCAATAAGGACTTAATTCATTTACAGGTTAAGGAACTGTAAAGGTTTAAGAGGCTCTCTCAAAAACATAACAGCCCTCAGAATATCTTTCATAGAAATGAAGGAATGGGGAGGAAGCTGGTTTCAGTAGGGACCTTAATACTAAACTGTGGCTTACTAAACTCATGCAATTTGTAGTCATAGTTAAATTATATAACTTTTTTTCCAACTCTACAAAAAACTTTCATAAAGCTGTAATTAATGGATGTTGGATTTTAGGAGCAAAGTTATCAGTAATAAGCAGCATATCAAAGTAGTGTATTCATGAAAAAAACAAAGTGTTATAGACTAACTTCCTTAGAGGTGTTGACCCTGAAGGAATGGTTACAATGATTAGAGTAATAGATAAAACATCTGATATTTGATTTGTTCTTTCATTTCCTCATTCCCCACCAAATTTAGTGGCCATCCTGGGATGCACGCAACAAGGAGGGGTACTGGAAGAAAGCAAGCTTCTCAGTAAATCCCTGATCCTGGTTCTACCATAGCTGATCATAACCCAGAGAATACAAAATTCTCCCTAATACTGACCTCTTTGCTCAACTTCCCAACACTAAGACTTTATTTAAAATAATAGCCAATGCTGAGGCAGCACTTAGAGAACTGATACTCTAGTTCCACTGTTTCCAGTCCTCTCAGGAAGCAACTATAAATTCCCTGTGGAACTGGTACTTACAGAATTCTCTCAAGATGCCCAGTGAAACAGCTTACAGTATAAGCTACTCCAGGTTCATCTCAAGGTGAAGCAAGTGGCCTACAGTCAAATCATGGGAACCCTGCTCAAGAGCACTTCCCTCAATATATCAGCATTTCCCATAGAAGAATCAGGTCATGAGAGGCTGCAGGTTTGGGTGCTCAGCATTGGTAATTGTCTCATTGAACTCCATGCAGGAGGTCACAAAGCAGGCACACTGATGAGTGTCCTTAGCCTTGCAGCATGGCTGGCTGAGGTGCATGGTCAGCTTCAAATGCTACTTCCCAGTTCCAGGAATTCCCACTTGAGAATCATCTTAAGAAACAATGGGATTGATAGTGTTGGAGTGTCTATACTCCATCCCTGTAAAATTACCAGATAAAGGAATGAGTAACAGCTCAGGTGCTACACTCCATGGACCCTCCAGGAGTATAGAGTGGGAGCACTGTCACTTCAGGAAATACATATAAGGGCTCCCAATGCAAGTGACATAGCTTTGGCTCATGAAAGCTTATGTAATTATGATTTACTTAGTCTATGAAGTACATCTCTCCCAAAAAGATGTCAGACATAAGTAGGCCAATTTGATAACATTTGCCACACATAAGCAAGGAAAGGGTTAAGGAGCTGGGGGTGAATCTGGAGTAAGAACCTAGCAAAAGTTCAGTGCCTTGAGAAAATTAGCATGGGGGGGGGGGAAAGATTTTGCAACCAGAAACACATCCTGGCTGATTGCTGGAATAGCTTTTCAATTTTCATGCATGACAAAGAGGTGGGACATTATTCCGTAGCTGGTTTCTGTACAAAGGGAAATAGTGTCAGGAGATCTCAGAAGACTAACAAAACACTGAGCTTCCCAGTTCATCATGTAATTTTACCCATGCACTTGACAGCAATATTATGACAATAATTGTACGTCTGTTTGACAACTATACACTGCCAGTCTCTTTAATGGACTTTCATGTTTTCAAAATATCCCTAAATGATACTGTTTTTAATGAGCTGCACAGCTGCAGAATTAGTACTAATTTATGTTGGAAATAGTGCTATCAGACACTTCCGGCTTCTCAGTAATAGAGTTATAGTACAAAGTAAATTTGAGGTAAACATGCTGAAACCCTGGAAGCCTAAGTGAGATTTTAAATAGCACTGTTGTTTTCTGTCCCATCACATCCTGTGTTCCACTTGCTATTAATTTTTCTAGTAAACAACCACAGAATCCTGGCTGCGTATGAGAATTTCACTTTCTGTTTCAAATCAGATTACTTAGATACTGATCCTCATAGATAGCTGTAGTGAACAAATGTTTGTGCAGAATTCTAACAGTAGAGGGGAGGAGGAGAGAACTGTGATATTTAAGGAATATTACTTACAGAGTTACAGTAGTTTAATTCTTCCCTATTTTTAGCCTCTATTGAAAAGCCAAAGAATAAGATGTAAAAGCCACAGTTCTGGGAAAACAAAGAGAGAGTCCAAAATGATGCATGTTTTTTTCAGGCTACTCAAATGATTAAAATGGTTCTAATTATTCCTGTCATGTTGAGACCTTTTTTTTTAAAAAAAAATTAAATAAAAAAGGCAGAGGGCATAAAAATATAACCGGCCTTTCAAATCTTTAGTTGTCTTTCTCCTTTCCATAGATACAGGCAAATTAATACCCAATCAAAGTCACTGTAGTGCGAACACTCCTCAGTCTTCTCAAGCCATTTTGAAAGGAAATGATGCTAATAATCAGGATTACCATATTCTATCAACACATGCACCACAGGAATCCAGACACCAAGGCCATTATTGTCCTTAGTAATTATGAAAGGGGCAAAGGAATTATATTTTGTTTTCTGATAGGATTCCCTGCTAGAGCAATAGGGGGATTGGCAGCTGGGTGGAAGCCTGGGGGCCTCAGATTAACTCCTTGTGGGACACATGCAGCGTGCTAGCCACCAGTTGGACAGCTCTGGTCTAGACGTTCAAAGTTCATGAGACTCACCGTTCTAGTGATATCTAATATTGTTGTATTGAGTGGTGTTGGTGTCTGCCAGCAAGCACGTCTGATCCACGGGCAACTCCAACCCTCACTAAAGCTAATGGTCATGCAAGCCATCTTTCAATGTAACTGAGCAAAGCAGTTAAGCTTCTTTATGGAATAAAGAGAGAAGGAAACATGAAAGCCATCACCCAACACAGTGAATATGAGCAAGGACTGACTTGGTGAAAATAAAAGTTTCCCTGGGACAGATTTCAAATGTAGAAGCTGGAACACTGAATGATGGAACTGAGTGCAGAGGTAGAAAGAATCCCTCCCCAACAAACCTAAGAGGCCTGGGAATGCTATACAGTTAAAATAGCATGATCTCAGAAGTGGGCAGACAGTGCTCCTTGGGGTATAGGACTACCTGGGAAGCAGACTTAGATTTCTAATTAAGGGATCTGTGTCCTATTGGTTCTCTGAACCCAGAAGGAATGATGTTTATGGGTATATTTCTTTTAAATAGGGAGGACTGTATAAAAATACCTAAGGTGTAGCATGAAGTTGTCCTCCTTAGGGAAGACTCCAAACTCTGGATAATTGCTGAGAAAAAGAGGTAATAATATGACAACTAGATCAGTTAGTGAAGGGACATCTACCTCTTCACTTCAACATGCTTTTCCAAGGGCATGTGGTTCAATTTCTTCTTATTGGTCCCATGTTTGTAAACAGCAACCATGTTCATAAGAAAAAAATATCCCTCCAGAACTTTTTAAACAACACAGCTCAGTTGATTTACACAGCACTTTTCAATGAAAATGTGTCCCAAAAATGCTTTGAGAGCTAGATACAAACACGTTGTGCTAACTTCTGAATTACAAACACGTTTAAAGGAAATATAACAGCCCACAATAAGGGCAAAAAATGAGACTCTATTTCTTGGGAATTTCAGTGATGCAAGTAAGCAGAAGGCAAATGGTAATATGTAAAGCCCCACCACCTTAATGGGATAGATCTGAGTTAAGTACCTTTAACTAGGCAGTTTGTATGTTGTAAATCCAGGCCCTGATAACTTTTGAAATATATCTCATAATCAGCCCCTTCTGTTTATGCCTATTTGTTTGTTTCTAAATAGCACAAGGAAGAAAAGAACCCAAAATACCCTATTCTCCTTCTTGTGGACCAGAAATATAAGGAAGTATTTAAAGTTGAGGGATGATGGAGGAAAGGAGGAAACCTTGCTCTTGGGTGATTTTCAGTGTAGTTTTGTTACCTTAATCTAAATCTTATATGAACCACTGACACCACTCAAAACCTTAGCTTTGATGTGGTCACCTAACCAAAATTTGAAATTCTTGACTTTTTCCTGTCACCAATGATAAATTCGGAGGGAGCTGACCCTGACCACCCATAGAGACAATGGACAATCCATAACATGATTGACAACACTGACCCTATGCTTTATTTCAAGAGCTAATGGCAAAATTGTTGGGAATAGAGTTGATACAATAAGAACTACAGGCAGTCCTTGACTTATAAGTTCACTGCGTCGCTCATCTCCCTGGAGAACATCTGTACAAACGTCCTTGGACACTATCTTTAAGAAAGCAGACAAAGCTCCAGAAAAACCTGCAGCCAAGACTCCTGAGAAGACTCCAGACAAGAACTCGGGAGTCAGGAGCAGTGGGAAAGGAGGGATCCAGGCACACATGTGTCCCGCACGCACGTGTGCCCCTTACCAGACCCGAGGTAGAGGCAGACGCAGCAGCAGCGGAGCCAGCAGTGGGGGCAGCAGCAGCTGATCCCCCTAAGGTAAGTGGGCAGAGGGACCGGACGCAGCTGAGCCAGATCCGGAGGGGAAGCCCTGTTGTGTGTGGATTTTGCAATATAGAAGTAAGGCCATTTCTTTTACCTTTAACCTCAATACATAGAAGCGGACACAGCACATACTAGACAGGTGAAAGGAGAAGTGATGTGTAAGAGCTACTGATAAGATCTGAAACTAGCTGAATCCGGTCAACAAGGAACCTTGAAAGAGGTACACGGACTATTTTTCTAGTGAAGCAGACTACTTGGCAAGAGTATATAGAACATGCAGTCACGAGGGTTAAACTTCGGTGGTCACGCGCACAGTGCCACCTGATTGGATAGAGTAGTAGTTTAGTTAGTAAATGATTGGGTATTTTCGCAAGCACGAGCCAATGCTAATGTACTAACTAAGGTATAAAAGAAAATTATGCCTAATAGGCAGGGTCCCTCCCTGGAGGCACCTCGCTGCAGCGAATAAAAAATTCTGTATCTGACTTTGGGTACTTGCTCTGCATGATCATTGCCCCAGCTTAGAGCGAACTGCATGCGGCTTATGAGCATAATTTGTAACAGTTCTTGGCACCCCAGATGGGACTCTAGGCTCGCCGGTGACGGAGCGCTCATCCTCCCAGAATGACTCCATAGCCAGCACTGGGTGAGTTCACCCACGGATGACTCCAGGGAGGAGGAGCAAGGACTGTTGTTCTGGTGGTAAGGGGGCTTAGTGGATATGGGTTCTGGGCAGAGTGTTGTTAAGGAGACCCCTTTGCCAGAAATTCTGGAGAACTGGAGAAGGATAGATGGTACTCAGGGGTTATCCAAATGGCGTGCAGTTATTTTGTGTAAAGTGGATTGGCTAACTGGTACCCGGGGGATGCCCCTGGAATGGCCTGCAGGTGAGAGCTTTGATCAAGATAAGTTAACATTTCTCAGACATGAATTGGAAGACAAATTTCCTGGCCAGATGGATTATTGGTATGTATGGAATAATTGGGTTACTACACAGCGCCAGAAAAAGGAGAAGCAGGAGTTAAAACGGCAGGACTGTACTGGTAATCTTTGTGCACAGCTTGCGGGATCTGCTCCTCCCCATGAAGCACTTTTGCCTTCTTTAACCCCTTCAGTCCCTTCTCCTTCTTCCGTACCTCCTTTATATCCCTCTTTGTCTCATCCTGTTCCCTTTTCCTGCTGCTCTCCAGGCTCCTTTAGTATCTATGGCTCTTCCACCCCCACAGGCGGGGCAGCCTGCCCTTGAGGCTCGTGTTTATCGCCCCTTTAGTCTGCAGGATTTAATTTCCTGGCAGCAGCAAATGCCGTGGCTACGAAATGATCCTGAGAAAGTTTTTCAGACTATTAGAAGGATCTTTTGAGCCTATGATCCCACTTGGGCAGATGTTCAGCAATTGTTAGAAACTCTTTTTACCCCAGATGAGAAATTTGCTATCCTGGACGCTAACCGTCGTTTGTCGTACGGTGAGGGGGGGGGGGTTGGAAGAGGCTATTAGAATGGCTGGACAGAAGCCTGCAAATTGGTCTAAAGTTAGGAAATGTCAACAGGATCTGGAGGAGTACCCATCAGCATTTGTGGTGCGTTTATTTAAACAGATCTGCATGTATGGTGGGGGAATTGACCCTGAGGGTAAGGTAAATCTTCCAGTGATAGTTTCCTCCTTTGTTGATCAATCCGCCCCAGACATAAAGAAATATTTTTCCAAACATGTTCCAGACTGGCCTGGGAAGCCTCTAGATAAAGTAGTAAGGTTGGCCACTTTCGTGTATAATGGTAGAGATAAAGAGAAGAGAAAGCAGAAAAGGGAAGAAGTTAGTATGTTCGCAGCCACTTTGCAAGTGCCTTACGGAGGGTGCGGCCATGGGGGACAAGGTCGTGGCAGATGGTACCCGGATGTTAGAGGTGGTGACAGAGTTGAAGGTCAAAATGAACCAGGAGGAAGGAGTAACTGTAATTATTGCAAGCAACCAAGTCATTGGAAGCGTGAATGTCCCTTGAGACCTCGCGGGCCCCCGTGGGTGCACCAGGAGCCGATGCCACCTTTCCCGCCACCTTTCCCACCAAATGCTCCTCTGGATCCTAACACTACCCAGTGACTGGAAGCAGAGACCCTGGGAGCCCTTGGAGAATTAGAATGAAATTTAGAGCCCCAGTCATAGCTCTATATTAAGATTGGGAATCGCTTCGAACCTTTTCTCATTGATACTGGTGCCAGCCTTTCTACTTTAACCTTTCTTCCTGACAGCTTATCTGAGGATCTGGGTTTTGGTACAGGGTATTGAGGGTAATCCACATTTGATCCCGATGTCAGCCCCGATTCCCATTGAATTGGGGGTTCTGAAACTCTCTCATAAATTTGTGGCAATGCCTGGAGGTCCTGTTAATTTACTGGCTCGTGATGTTTTAGGGAAATTGGGGGCACGCATTCAGTGCGCACCTGAGGGTTTTCACCTGATTGTTCCTGAAGAGGCGGTCGAATCTCTTCTTGTCTTGTCCACTTCGTTTCCTGACATTCCTAAGGAACTGCAAGAGGTCCCTCGAGAACTTTGGAGCACGGACCCTATGGATGTAGGTCTTCTTAAATCTGCTATTCCAGTCCGTGTTGAGGTTAAAGGTGGATCACCGCCGTTGGTAAAGCAATAACCTTTGCCTAGAGAGGCAGAGGAGAGGATTTCTGTACTGATTGATAGTTATATATCGCAAGGTGTTCTTGTTCCATGCAGTTCTCCTGTAACCCCCTATGCAGTTCTCCTATTCTTCCTGTTAAAAAGCCTAAACCAGGGCTTGACAGCAAGCCAATCTACCAATTTGTACAGGATCTCCGTGCAATTAATAACTATGTTATTGTTCCTCATCCTGTTGTTCCTGATCCTAGTACTATTCTAACCTTAATTCCTTGTATTGCTACTTGTTTTACAGTGATTGACTTTGTGCAGCTTTCTTTAGCATTCTGCTTCATCCTGAGTCACAATACTTATTTGCTTTTACTTGGAAAGGGAGGCAGCTCACCTGGACTAGATTACCCCAGGGGTTTACAGGGTCTACCATGATTTTTTCATGTATTTTGACTGATGATCTGAAATATATTGTCTTACCTGCAGGTTCTACCTTGATTCAATATGTAGATGATCTGTTACTAGCCAGCCCTGATTGTAATGCTTGTTTATTTGACTCTGTGGCTTTACTTAAAGCTTTAGCACTTAAAGGACATTGTGCATCTCCGTCCAAGTTACGGCTGTGCAAGATTCAGGTAAACTATTTGGGCTTTGTAATTCAGCCAGGAGAACGATTGCTTTCCCCTGACAGGGTGCAGGCTATCCAAGATCATCCTTGCCCTGTCACTAAAAAACAGTTGCGGGCTTTCCTGGGGGCAACAGGGTTTTGCCGTGCTTGGATTGCAGCATTTGGAGAAGCCGCCAAACCCCTAGTGCAGGCAACTACCTCCGTGGCCACAGACCCACTAAACTGGACTCGTGAAATGGACGCTACCTTTGTGACCCTGAAGAAATCTCTTATGTCAGCTCCTGCTTTAGGTCTGCCAAATTACTCTAAGCCTTTTTTCCTTTTCAGTCATGAGCGGCAAAGAGTTGCTAGTGGTGTCTTATTACAGTATCTTGGAGACCGCACACGCCCTGTGGCTTACTACTCTGTACAACTGAATCCAGTTATTTGGGGCTCCGCATCCTGTGTTCGTTCCATTGCAGCAGCGGCTGTGATAGTTGAGCGGTCCCACCCTATTGTTCTCGGGCACCCATTGATGGTATGGGTTCCCCATGAAGTTGAGATTTTGCTAAAACAACATACTACACAGGCTTTGTCTCCGCAGCGAGCTTATAAATATGAACTTATTTTACTGGTGGCAGATAATGTTTCTCTTCAGAGATGTAATGTTCTTAATCCAGCCACCCTTCTGCCACTGCCAGGCGATGGAGAATTGCACCACACGTGTATGGACATAGTTGCCGAAAGTGGTAAGCCACGCCAAGATTTGCGGGAGAAACCCCTACCAAATTCTGATCTGATTTTATTCACAGATGGATCCTTCTTTTATTCAGGCGGTCGCTGCATTTCTGGATATGTTGTTGCTACCTTGTGGGAAGTTGATGAGGCCGCTTCCTTTCCTCCTTCAATGAGTGCTCAGGCGGCTGAATTATACGCCCTCACTCGTGCGTGTTTACTTAGTTCTAGTAAGCGAGTCACCATCTTTACTGATTCCAAGTATGCATTTGATGTCTGCTATGCTACTGGTCAGTTGTAGAAACAACGTGGGTTTCTCACTTCTTCGGGCGGAAAAATTGCTAACGGTGACCTGATCTCTGCTTTATTGGATGCCATCCTAGCACCTTTAGAACTGGCTGCTGTTCATTGCTACGCACATCTCCAATCGGATTCCAATGTCTCACATGGTAATAATTTGGTTGATGCTGCTGCCAAGGCGGCCGCTTTACAATCAGTACAACTTTTTCTCTCTGGCGTGACGAGCACAACGGATGTGTCGGTTCCCCCTCTTGACTGGCATCACCTTTATGATGACATGCCCAATGACGAACTTGCGAATTACAAACATTGGGAAGGAGAACTTGATCCTGATGGTATTTGGTGAATTGGAGGTAAGCCTATTCTTCTGAAGTGCTATCTCCTGCAAGCCGTCCACTATTTTCATTCTTTAGGACACGCTGGGATTGAAAAGACCGCGAGCGAGATCCTCCGGTGGTGGGCTGCGCCCAATGTTTATCAAGCTGTTAAACGCATTTTGAGTGCCTGCAATACTTTTCTGTCCTTTTCAGCTTGACAGAAGCTTGATGCTAAATCGAAGGGGGGAGACCATGGGCAATTTTTCCTTTTCAACGCCTTCAAATCGACTATGCAGACATGCCGAAGAGTGCAAGATATCATCACCTTTTAGTTATTGTCGACCAACTCTCTGGGTGGCCAGAAGCCACTACCGCTAGAAAAGCAAATGCTCATTCGGTTGTGAAATTTCTCATGAAGGATATTATACCACACTTCAGAGTGCCAGAAGTAATCGATTCTAATCGAAGATCACACTTTACTGTGAAGATATTGGAGGAAGTATATTGTTGCTTGGGAATTATCAAACAACTCCATACCCCGTATCATCCACAATCAGCTGGACAGGTAGAACAGATGACTCAAACTCTTAAGACCATGATAGCAAAATACTGCAAAGAAACTAGACATAAGTAGCCGCAGGTATTACCAATAGTTCTGTGGCACATTAGGCGTACCCCAAGGATACCTCTAGGCTTGTCCCCATTCAAAATTCTTTTGGTAAACCTGCTTTAGTCCCAGGAATTTATGTTCCTACACATGCCAGCCTCTTGGATAGATATGAGATGCTGTCTAGGTTTGTTCTTAGATTACAGAAAAAATTTAAGGAAAATAATACTCAAGCGCAACTTTTTCAAACTCCACCTTTGAGTTTACAGATACATGAATATAGACCAGGTGAACCTCGGTGGGAGGTGCCTTACCAAGTTTTATTATGTACTTATTCTTCTTTAAAGCGTGCAGGCAAAAGCAGCTGGATACACTATCGCCAAGAAGGCACCAAACCCAGACCCAGTATCTAAGCCTGAGTGAGGATCAACTATCTACTGCATGCATAACTCTACAGACCCCTGTACCATTGTGGGAAATTATTAGAATCTCAGATCTCCACAAGGACTGTTGTAAACGTAGTCCGTGGCTACAGTTATTATTCTGTTCCCATAAAATTCTCTGACGAGCAAAAGAAAAGGAGGGACTGTTGTGTGTGGATTTTGCAATATAGAAGTAAGGCCATTTCTTTTACCTTTAACCTCAATACTTAGAAGTGGACACAGCACGTACTAGACAGGTGAAAGGAGAAGTGCTGTGTAAGAGCTACTGATAAGATATGAAACTAGCTGAATCTGGTCAACAAGGATTGCCCAGCAAGGCTGGGGGGGCAGGGATTGGGGACCCCCACACCTGTTCTGCAGGCGCCCGCCTTAGGGCCCTGGAGGCACAGGTGAGGGAGCTCCAGGAGGAGGTTAGCAGGCTGAGGGGAAGTGGAGGAAGAAATCGACGGCTACTTCCTTTCCCTGCAGGGCCACACACCCAAGTAAGAAGCACCTCGAGAAGTGCCCTCCACTGCAGAGTGACAGACAGTCACCTCCAGAAACAGGGCTGCTTGTAACACAGCAGTACCAGTTCCTCCAGTCCGGCTGGAGAACAGGTACGAGGCCCTGGCAACTCTGGAGGAGAAGGAGGGAGAGGAGGCAACTCCACACTCTCCATGCTCTGAACAGGCCGAAGGAGCTAAGCAGTCCCAGAGGAGAAAGCTCGAGTGATTGTCATAGGCAGCTCCATCCTGAGAGGTACAGACGGCCCCATCTGTCGGCAGGACCCCCCGACACGCGAAGTCTACTGCATACCAAAGCAAAGATTCATGACGTGACAAGGATGATCCAGGCCATGATCCAGCCCACCGATTACTACTCCATGGTCCTAATCCATGTGGGTACTAATGATGCAGCCAAGAGAAGCCCTGATCACCTGATGGCGGACTACCACACTCTGGGGGGTGTGCTGAGGGAGATAGGTTCACAGGTGGTATTCTCTTCTGTTCTACCAGTGAGCGGACGTGGAAGACAGCATGAGACATGCATCGCAGAGACCAACTGGCAGTTTCGGGAATAGTGTCTTGAGGCGGGCTTTGGCTTCCTTGACAATGACCCACACATCACGATGACAGACATGTTCGGGTGGGATGGGCTCCACCTTTCCCCTAAAGGTAAGCATGTGTTCTCTTCTAGGTTGGTGGATCTCCTCTGGCGGGCTTTAAACTAGGCTCATCGGGGGAAAGGAAAGACAATGGAGGAGGAAGCCTTGGACTGCCAAATCAAGCAACACCCACCAGTACAGCCCAGCCTAGACTGATGAGCAGAACATACACACAGGTAAGCAACAGGGGCCAGGG
>NW_017728992.1:24963394-24964069 GCF_001723915.1 Gavialis gangeticus | reverse complement strand
GGGTAGTGGTCAGTGGGCCGGATGAGCTTTGGGATCCTCTCTGCTATGCCCCAGATCCTCTCTGCTATGTCCCTCCTGGGAGGCAGCAGATCTCCCTCCTGGGAGGCAGCAGATCTCCCGGGCTAAGGGGTCAGGGCAGCAGATTGCATCCTCAGTCCCCCTCAGGAGGGAGCCTCCCACAACGAGCACTCTATGTGTAGCCTTAGGAAGAGCAGGGATGGTAGCTCCCTTGCCAGCAGGCGCTGGCAGCTCTGCAGGCTCCACTGGGGCTGCAAGAGGTTCATACCTGTTGCAAAGCTCCAGAGGGGAGGGGACCCTGGTGCAGCAGGCCTCAGGACTGTTGACCACCTTGGCCCAACCCCCAGGCTGGACAGCGAAGGAGATCCTCAAGTCCTCCCTTGTCCTGGAAGGTGACCTTGGTCTATCTCCTGCTCACCATCCCCGAAGGCACGCAGTCTCTGAACTGTGCCCCAGAGACTCCAAAGTGGAGCACATCTCACAAGGGGAGGTGGCCATGCTCCTGGTCCCATGTGCCTGGAATTGTGGGTCCTTGTCCCATGGAAAAGGGGACAGGTAAGTGCCCCCCCCTCCCCTGCCTCATGTGTTGGGTGGCACCAGGCATGTGGCTCCCTGGGGGACTCGGCCAAGTAGGAGCCGGGGGGGGGGGGGGGGGGG
>NW_017728992.1:24958026-24963115 GCF_001723915.1 Gavialis gangeticus | reverse complement strand
GGGGGGGGGAGGGGGTTGCGGCGTGTCCCTCCTCGGCTCCGCTCAGCTAGTTGCACAAACATGGATAGATACTTCCTATCCATCAATAGTTTTTATTAGCTGCTTGCACAAACCTGAAAGGACCTGTCAGATTGGTCTTTGCTGCCAATTCCTTACACAGTGACATCAGCTAAGCAGTGGATTTACTACTCTAGGTAGAGGGCCAGGGTCTTGAGTTATATAGCCAAAGGAAACACTTCTTTGAATGATAATTTCTTCAGGAATTCAAGCACGATATAGACTTTCTGGGGGAGACCAGTACATTTCCTTTGTGAAAATGGAAGGCTACCACAAATAGAACAGATGATAGAATACATTGGGGTCTTGTATCTTGAGCAAAATCTGGATTCAAAGAGTCCTTGAATGCATCTAAGCTGACAATTGCTGAATTTTGAACTGATTTGATTATGGAGGTAGTTCTAGTATCATAGCTTATCACAGTCTTTAACCAGCCTCAGTTCTTCCTAACATAAATAAGTCCCAGGAATACAATGCAGTTGACTAATAAATGGCATTTAGGGAAAAAAAATCCAGGAAAGTGAGGGTTTGGACTCCAGGAGACAGAGCTTTCAGTTCCAGTAGAAATAGTTCTAAAGATCTACTCAAGCCTAAGGTTAACATAGTTTCCACCAGCTTCAACAGGGAAAGGAGAGAACTGCACAAATATCATAAAAGAACAAAATCTCTGTATTGATTTCTTATCCCCACCAAAGGAGCACACAGAAGGAACTGTTCAAGGGTTTATATGCATATACCTGAAGTTTAGGGTTGCATGATATTCACGGCCTACAATATCCAGTAAAGGTCAATGCCTTTTGATAAAAGGAAAGTAAGCATTAACTGAGCTCATTTAATGGCCTATCAGCAGGAAGGCAATTGTAATAGGCACCCAGTCAGAAAAATGGTGCTAAAACTGAATCCCTCATACTGTCCCCTAACAAAAAACTATGCTGTGAAAGAAGTACCGAAATAGCAGTCTTTTAATGAAAAAGCTGTGGTTTGAAACCCCCAGCTTGGGTCATGCCAAAGGAATTTAAAGCTCTGGTTTAGATCTGATTCAGCAAAGCTCTTATAACATCTAATGGCATTCAGAGTTTTGAGCCAGCACGTAGTCAATATGGAAAGAAAACAGATTGCTGTGACTGGTATTTAGAGCTGCTGCACACTAATATGTACATAGGAAAGAGAAAGAACGGTGTACTAACGCAATGGGACCATGATCTTGTTTTGGCCCTTTAGATGCTAGAAAAGTACAAATAAAGAAGACCACAGTATGGCTTTAAAGTGATACTGTCCATTTAAAAATGTGCATATATTTCTTTCTAAACATTTTTATTCATATTGCTGTTTCGAGTAGCCTTTAAGATGAATACATATGGAAAAAAAATTGAGATATGAATATTTTTCTTTCTTTTCTCAGTCCATTTACAGGTCACTTGTGTCCCTGACAGCACTGAATGGACAGGCAGTCTTACTGTTGCTCTTGCAGAAGGATTTGGTTTCCCTATTGTTTAGGTGGATCTTTCATAAGAAACTGAAAATATGAAAAAATGCAGGGAATTGTAATTATAGAACCGCACATACTGGGCGTGCCTGCATGCGTATTTACGCACACCTAAACTTAATGTGTCTTTGCTTCAGGCAATTTAGGCGCATGTCTACACTTGGATACACTAACGCACATTAAGGTACATTAAATTTAGGTGCGAATAGCTAAGTTGCATTAGCGCACGTGCAGACTTGCTAATGTGTCCATTGATGCACGCAGTGCTAATGCACATCAGCACATCTACGTGTGCACTGTGTAACTTAGCTATTTGCACATAAATTTGATACCTGCTTTATGCAGGTATCAAATTTAGGCTTGAATAGCCTAAAACCACCATTTTTAAGGTGCATTAAGGGTGCGCACGTGTAGGAACGCACCTTTAATTCATCCTATATTGGGCTAACGTTCAATAAATGCGCATGTGGAGACACACCCACTGACAAGGAAGCTCAAGTAGAGATGCAGTACGAGATGAAATAAAATGTTCATTCGTTTTTATTTGTATTTGATTAGGTTTCACACTGACTGTCTTTTTTTGGGAGGAAGAAAATATAGTTCACTCTAGTTTTGAATGTTCATTATATGATTTTATAGTCCTATTATATAGACGTATATCTGATATCACCACACATTGGCTCCCTCCTGGCTCCCTCCCAGTAAATGGCAAGAAATTAGCCCATATTATCAGGCATTTATAATTATGAAATTAAAATTTCTCTCAGTTGAAATATCCCACAAATGGTCTCAGAATACCAAGCTGTACCTTAGTCCCTTAGAAATTCCTGACCAGTCCAAACTAGACAGATTGACAGATATGTGAATGGACAGATGGGTATTATAAACCTAGAAAAAATGTGGTTTAGGCCTTTTGGTCCAAGTTCGGGCCCCTCATTACCCCCATCATAAAAACCACACAGGAAACCTGAAGACCTTGTGCACCAAATAACCACCCTCTAATTCATCAGTAGCCCCTTTAAGAGTTGCTTCTGCAAAAATTTTCAATGCATCACAGAAGGAAATGGGCTTGTTGCCCTGAGGGGTCAGGCTAACGCTCAGGATCTCAATATTGCGCTGTTAGACAGGAGGGTGTGGTGTACAATTGCACATGCACACATAAAAATCAGTTAAGCACACATAGACTCACAAGGTGCATACACCCCTACTAGGCATACACACTCACAATAGCAACTCAGATACACACACGTTCAAAATAACCAGTCTAGGTTCATGCACACCTATCACCAGTTTAAGCCCATACACGCTACACACACCAAATTTAGACAGAATCAGTTACCAGTTATCAACACCTGCACATCCAATACACATATGTGGATTGCTAATTCATATACCCCTCACACACAATGATATCTATGTATGTATATATATGTGTATTCACTAATTCACACACATACCAGCCACCTACACGTACACACAGGTGAGTTCCTAAGTTGGGTGTCGTGATGTGTATGTCTGTATGTGCTTGGTGTACTTGGGATACCTGGGGAAAGGTTAAGGAAAGAAAGTAGAAGTGTAGGGAGTGAAAATTGCTGCGAGTGAAAGTCACCGGGATTAGAACCGGTCGACCAGAGGGGCCTGGGCTGAAGAACTGAGGCTCGGGGGTAACTTTAGGTTAATTGATCTTAATTGTTTAAAAGACAATGCCCAAAGCCTGCAAAACAGGGGAGTGATGCCAGCACAGAGGCCGGGACTGGAGCCAGAGCTATGGCAGAGCTGAAAAGGTAGGTGGGGAGAGGGAAAATGGGACTAAGGGAAAGTGTGGATGTTAAAGATGGGCTCCGGGGCAGCTAGAGAAGCTGCAGGGAGCGGCACTAGGTGCTGGGAGCTGGAGAAAGGCTGCTGGAGAAAACTGCAGGACAGCCACAAGGTGCTGGAAAGCCTGAAAACAGAGAGACAGACAGCAGAAAATCACAGGAAAAGCAGCAGGAGAGACTGAAAGGCGGGAAAGCAGAAAAAGGCAGCAGAAAGTCACAGGGAAAAGGCAGTAGGAGCTTGGGGAGCAGGGAGGAGCAGAAAATCACAGGAAAAGTGGCAGGAGAGACTGAAAGGCGGCAGGGGCAGGGGGAAAGCAAAGAAAGGCAGCAGAAAGTCACAGGGAAAAGGCAGTAGGAGTGTGGGGGGCAAGGGGGACAGCAGGAAAGCAAGGAGAGGCTGAGAGGTGGCAGAAAAGGGGAGACAGAATTGGGAGGAGATCGGTAAAATAGCGGGGGCAGGGCTGGAGCTGAGAGAGAGAGAGAGAGAATGAGGCTAGAATTTAAGATAGGGAAAGGACTGGGATTCAGTAAAACATGACCAGATTCGGGGTTGCAAATGACAGTGGTTTTATTGAACAGGGGAGGTGGTGACACAATGTCTTATTGGTTCCCTTGCACCCACCCACCCACACACACACACACAATGGCAGCAGGGATTAGAGAGGCTTGGTGCAGGGGCTGAAGTCCACTGAAGTCCAGGAGGAGAGAGAGAGAGAGAGAGAGTCCAAATTGTAGGAGGAGGTGTGCAGTTAATATCTACCTATCTCAGGCTGGAAGTTGATCCTCGATGGCCAGTTGGGGTCTCCTTCAGCTTGGTGGTGTGCAGAGGGGGGGGCCGGCAGGGCCTCTGGGGTGGATAGGTGACGTGAACCTGGTCTGGTCTGGATGGAAATGGCATTCCCACTGGGTCTGTCTTCACTGCCCCTTTTTATAGGGGCAGACCTTGTGTGACCCGAGTGACAGGAGGCATGCCCAGGCAAGGGTCACCCCCTAGCGTACTGAGCATGTGTGCTCCGTGCAGGGATGTGCAGTTTCAGTGTCTGTAATGGTGGGGTACAATAGTAGAGTTGCTTGTTTTCCAGAGTCTCTTGTCTTTCAAATGCTGGGTTCTTGTCCCTGTTCTTGGGTGAGGTCCATGGCTCCTGGATGAATCAGTGCAAGGTGACGGGCCAGTCATTACAGGCCATTCAGTAGAGGCCTGTTACCATTGTATTTCAATCATTCCCAATCACTCTCATTCATCCGGGAACCAATTTACATGGGAGGGGTACATGAATCGTACAGTTGCAACACAGGGGATGCCTGGGCAGAGAACACAAGATGGAGGCTTGACATACAAAATGGAAACTTGACATGACTTTGGTTCACTTACAAACACAGGCCTAAACCATACAATATCAATATGAAACAATAAAAATCAATACAAAAATGATAATAATACAATATACAACAGTAAAAATCAATACAAACCTAATAATTATACAATATAAAACAGTGGATATCCAAAACCAAAAACTTGCCAAAATAAAAATATTAAAGCTTATCCTAAGTCTGAGCTCGCTTATGGCTGTCTATAGGGAATAGAGAGGGAGAGAAAGAAAAGCCAGAAATAGTTGGGGAAGGGAAGGGAATACATACATATATACATACATACATACATACGTGTGTGTGTGTGTGTGTGTGTGTGTGTGTGTGTGTGTGTGTGTTAAAAGAAAAATGTTTTTTTCCT
>NW_017728992.1:24949598-24953026 GCF_001723915.1 Gavialis gangeticus | reverse complement strand
GAGGATGCCCTGTACTTCAAAAGATGAGTTCATCCGTAACCAGATTTTACCAAAAAACATTTTTCTATCAGTTTAATAAGCTTCTCATTTTTAATATCAAATGCCAAAAGAATGAATGAGTAAATCAAAAGAAAGATCCAAATTAGTCCTTGGCAATATTTTTGGCATATTTCATTCATAGATATTGCTTTCCAATCATTTGTACTACAAATTTAATTTTAGCAGCACCCTTTTATGAATAGCCTTGCAATATCCTCATTTCAGCATGGCATTCAGATAAATATAAATGGAATTTCTTATAGTTAAGCTAATAGAGTAATTTTAGCTAAGTTGCCTACTCCTTTGCCTCTGGGGGTATTTCATTCAATCTAAAGGTCTTGTTGCTTCTATTTTATACTTTGTCCCTTCCTAAATTAGCATGAATTCTTTGAACCTATACATTTGCATAACTTGCTACCCCAAAGGTGACTTTTTTCATTGTGACCAACGTGGCTTCTGACAGGACTAGATATATACTTTCATTAAGGGCCATGAAAAAATATCAGCTGATTGCAGCAGAAATAAGTCATATGAAAATTAAGATAAGAAGGGATTATCATCCCTCAGTCTGATTTGAAAAACACAGGCCAAAGAATTTTATTTTATAACTTGTGCACCACGTCCACATGTTGTGCTTGAGTTGGAGAATATGTTTTTAAGAAAAGAATATAATGGCAATGCAAAGGCTTAAAGGATGTAGTTGATGGTCCATCATTTGAAGTGGTTATTTATGGTTAATTACTCTCACTATTAAAAATGTGTACCTTAGTGCTAATTTAGAAGAAAAAAACTGGAAGCTGAAGCCAAATAAATTGAGTTAAATACCCATTTTAATATTCAATTGCTACAAAATCTGAGCGCTGATGGCTAGAAAATGGTATTTAGAGCAGGCATGGGCAATTATTTCAGGCAGAGGGCTGCTTACCCATTTTTGGCAGGCTGTCGAGGGCCACATGTGTAGCCCCGCCACTTGACAGTTGCCCCGCCCCCTGGTCACCATCTTGGGACCAATGTCCCAGGGCCAGTACCGGTGGGGCCCAAAGCAGGGCACAGGCTGCCACGGGTCTGTGGAGCCGGGTTGGGCTGCACCAGCAGGGAGAGCAGGGAGCTGGCCCAGCTCCATAGAGTCCCTCCTGGCTGGAACCCCATGCTCCTGCCACCCTGCTCTGGGCCCGCCGGCACTAGCCCCAGAACACTGGTGCAGGCCCCATGTTTCCACTGGCTCCTGCACCTGCTCACTCCCAGTGCCCCCCAGCCCCGCGGTACAGGTGGATGGCAGCACACAGCCCCAAGCTTCTGCTCACCAGCAGGGAAGAAGCTGGTGCTGAGTGCAGGGAAAAGCAGCCCCTCGCCCACCCTACCTCCAAGCCGTTGGGTTCGCCAAGGCAGCCTCTACTCTTCTTCTTGACCCTCCAGGTCAATTGTGGATGCTTCCCCAGTTCAGGCTCTGGGTGCCCTATGAGTCACCAATATCAACCAAGAAACAAAAGAAAAAAAAGAAGAAAAGAAAGAAACAACAGGGGTTTGGGCCACATCCCACCTCACTCATGGGTCCAGCACCTATGGTCAACTGGATCCCTCGATGCCATCCTCCTTGACCTGGCTGTCCTGTCAAGCTGGGCATTTAGCCTTTTAAGGGGGCTGGGACCCTTCTGGTGGGCCCCCCTTCTGGACTCCCGCAGCTCCCTTCTCCGGCAGTCTTGCAGTCCAGGGGACAACTTCTTCCCCTGTCCCTGGTTCAGGTGCCCTCCTCCTTGTCTCCCCACCACCAGCTTTTAAATCCACCGGGTGGCAGTGTTTGATGATGTCATCCACCGGTATCACTCCTAGCCACAAAGAAAAGTGGCTGATGAACCGCGCCAGCAGCCCTTCTCAACATGGCATGGTTTTCCCTGCTCGAGGTAAAGCAGCAGGCATGGTAGCAGCCCTCTCCTTAGGGCTTTTGGTTTTCTTTTTCTGGGAGTTTATCCCAGCCTCGGGTCCCACCCTGGGAAGGGTTCTCAGGACCTCTGTTTGTGTCCCCCTGGGACACACTGCAAAACAGATATCTTAGCATGTGTAAAAACCACTCAGTGATAATCAGTTAAACAAGAATGGCCAATATAACACTGGAAAAACTTAGATAATATTATCAAAAAAGTGTGGCCACATAATTATTGATGAACATATCAGAAAACACTTAAAATCATGCCAACACCCCAAAGATATTCTGTCAAATCTGGCATGGATTTCAATGCCAATTCTAACCAGGACTTTAATTTTTAGGTAAATTCAGAGGTCCTCAAAAAGTTTAAAAGACACAGGATTATCATAATGTATCTATACTTCATTCTTGTAGGAGACAGTTTTTCCATATTTCACAAGTGAGTCAACCTACTTCAGACATTCCATCTTACAATATTTGATGAACTCCTCTGTTGGATACCCAATAGACTGTTACTATAGTGAACTCAAACCTTTGACCTTTGTATTCACTGGCCTACTAGGAAGAGTATATGACCTGACTCACTAGCCAGATTATCAGAGGCAGACCCAGGATCTGAAAACCCTCTTTGCTTTGGGGACCACACAGTTCAAATACCAAAATATTGGCTCTCAAACTGCTGCTAGCTCATCCCAATAATTTTTCCATGATTTTATCAGGGCTTTCCACCAAGGCTACAAATTCTCTGCTTTAATGTTTTCCCTACTTTAGAAAATACATCACAGTGCTCATGTAGCAGACTATCTAGACATAATTCTTAGCTAGCACAAATCCATGCCTCAATTTCCTCACCAATCCAATATCCTTAAAGAATTGGTCAGAGCAGGTCCAGAATTCCTGCTAAAAGCAGGCCAAAACCATTTTGGTGATGAACCTGTTATCAAAAAATGCAGTTTCAAGCCAATAGAATATACAGGAATATGGGTCAAATTTGACACGTGCTTTGAGGTGTCAAAAAAGAAATAAAAATTAGGTGAAAAATACTTTTTACACAATATTTTCTAAATGAGACAGTGTTTCCATTGTACAAATTACTAACATTTAATCTAAATGTTTCATTTCAAGTAAATAAAATGTTTCTACAGATCCAAAAGAAACATTTTGCTTTTTTGAATGGATATGGACCCGTAGGTGCCCTTTGTGCTTCTGTAATCCTCCCCATTCATTATATTGGCATATCATTTAAGTATGGGTAACATACAGTGTTCTTTGTTTATCACATAGTGCTTTATTTACTGCTCATGTGGAAGATTTTTCTATTTATAACTACTCGCATGTTCCACAAAAAACCTTTTCAAGTTCCTGTATGTTGTTGCTGGTCAGGCTCTATTCAGAGTAATCCCTCAATGCATATCTTTCTGATTCATATCCCTCATCAGTGTGCTTGGTGGGTCCAGGATAGCAT
>NW_017728992.1:24930007-24944598 GCF_001723915.1 Gavialis gangeticus | reverse complement strand
TACAGATCCAAAAGAAACATTTTGCTTTTGCAACCTTCTCCAAACTACAGCCAATCAAAAACCTCAAGATGGAATAGATCAAACCTTCATGGGTGTCTAACCTGCGAAGAATAGAATGAGAAGGAAAAGAGTACGTAGTCTCCCATCAGTAAGGGGGGCACAAGGATTCCTGCATTGGTCCAGATCAGCAGACTGTGGGTGCTCCTGCATGGCTCTGAGCTTGCAGGACACTGCAAAAGGCAGCCAAGCCTAGCTGATTGGCAAGCCACACTTGACTGGCTGCTGGGCACATGCCCCCACCCTAGGGTTACCAGACATCCAAGTTTTCCCAGACATGTCCTCTTTTTTAGGCCTTTCTCATGTCTCGAGTAGGTGCTGCAAGTACCACTCTGCCCCCAAGGTTGGGGCCACCCAACTCGCCTGCCATGACTTGTTGGTAAATGAAAAGGAGGGGGTTCAGTGGTGTTCTCTTCACATGTAGACCCAAGGATGGGGTACTCACAGGTGCGCCGCAGTGTTCCTTGGGGCTCCACCTCCCCTACACCCTGTCCACTCGCCAACTGCTTGGGTATTCCGGTCTTGGTCCTGATGATGTACACTGGGAAGTTTGAGGTGCAGTTTCAGAGAAACCCCTGTACCTGGCAGACTTCATGGCCTTAGAAGAGGCTACCATGCCTGGTGCTTTCATCTGAATCAGGTATGAAATTATAAAGTTATAGGCATTTTAGTGATTCTCCATTATAGCCTATGGCTAAATCACTGAAACAGCATTGAAGCTCCAAAACAGATTCAGCTGAATTGAAACGGAACAGTGATCCAAAATACCAAAACGAATTGCTATCCTCCAAAATGACCAAATCTAAACTCAATACTAGACATAGCTGTTTCGCACAGCCCTACATGGTTTTCCAGAAGTAGAACCAGTTATATAAAATGACCTGTTCCTATTTGTATTTTAGAATCATAGAACCAATGAGTCGGAAGGGACCTAGACAGATCATCTAGTCCGACCCCCTGCCATGGACAGGATGGAGCACTGGGGGTGGCAGGGGTCATAAGACCCCAGCCAGATGCCTATCCAGTCTCCTCTTGAAGATTTCCAGGGAAGGTGAGAGCACCAACTCTCTGGGAAGCCTATTCCAGGCTCTGGCCACCCTTACAGTGAAGTAGTTCTTCCTAATATCTAACCTAAACATATCCTCCCTCAGCTTGTGGCCATTGTTCCTGGTGACTCCAAGGGGGGCCCTTTTATTTTATTTATTTGATTTATCTACCACCCTCTCCAGAAAAAGACTCAGGGAAACTTACAATAAAAACAAGAAAAATGATAAAAACAGATAAAATAGAATATCAAGTAATAAAAGACAATGTCCCCAAATGATGTCTGTGCCATTCCTGAAAGAACTTTAAAAAGTATTTTGTTTCATACTGTATTAACATTACAGCTTAAGGCCCCCAATACAAGACCATCCACAGGTGTACAGTTAATCCACAATAAATAATTCAAACAGATAAAGTTTACATCTCAATTTCAATTTCTACTGGTTATTCAGAAGTGCTTCAGAAAGTATGTGTGAAGAAACTACAGCTACTGGTTTGTTTGTAAATGTTACTTTAACTACTAATTATTCATGATTTTTTTTTCTGTTCCCTGATTCGATGATGAAAATTTGTCAAACAAGACAGTGGGGTATAGATAGCAAGGAACACACCCACAGCATTTCTTTTAAGACTAATGATCAGGTCCACCAAGTGCAGCATTTCCTGTATTCCCAAACTTTTTAATGAAGATAATAAGTCTTCCAAAAAACCTGAACAACCAGAATCAATTCCATCCACAGCAAGCTCACCCTATTTATATGTAAGCTACCCTTGTAAAATGCAACAAAGCTCTACTCAAATGTTATGTTAGTAAAAACAAACATTTAAAAAATAGTATAAAAGGAGTCTAAAATATTTTATCCAACAGGAAGCAAAGGGGGCCCAACTTAGTTTTTAAAATATCCTTGGCAGTTCATTTTTAGTGGATTTATTTTCTGATGTGAAGAGGTGAAGGACCTCACACTAACAGTGAAACAACAACATTAACTAACCTTCAAAAGGAGCAAGAACAGGCATAGAACAAAGCATGTTTTTGTACAACTTGTTCTAGCTATCCTTCCTATCACCTAAATCAGGGGCCTTGCATTGTTTTCACATTATCATAAAAAAATCTCTCTGCAGGAAGATTGGCAGTAGATAATATGAAGTTGCTCTCTAAGCCAAGGGCCCTTCAGTCAGTGCACTATGACTTGTATCCCCTTAACTCTTGTTTACTCAAGGATCAGATAATTTAGTTCCTGGGTGGAAGGGGAATAGAAAAGAAACTTAGCCACTGCTATTAAGCCAGGCTCACTTTTCAATTGTAACTGCTTTTTGTTCATTTGCTTTATTTTGTTTATGGCATTTGTGCACTTCATTTATATTGAGAAACTATTATAGTGTTGCATTTTCACTAATATTGCAAGGTCTTGTCCAGAGCTGGATTGAAAAAGGTTTTCCTATAGAAAAACTGCAAGCAAAATCTTTAAAAGAGAATTTTCAACTGAAAGCTGAAAACTGAAACCAAATACTTTATTTTATTGTAATTGGTAGATAAACTTCAACCTGAAATTCTGAAAGAAAATTCTAAAATCTCACTTCAAATTAGGCAAAATGTTTTCAAAATCAAATTGTTTTCAAAATCAAATGCAAAATAGAGAGAAAAAATACAAGCCCCCTTTTTCCTGAAAAGGTCAAAGTAGGATATCCCAGCATTGTTTCCCTCCTTTCTTTCCTAGGGAGAGAAATTCAAGATGATTTTTAACAAAATGTTATCTTCCAAAGAAAAATGGGCACATTGTACTTTTTCCAGCTAGTGCTAACAATGGGCAACACCAGTCAGATGTACAGGCTGCTTCCTTTCAGAGCAACAGCAAAGCAACCCCAGTAGCCAATTCTCCTGGCTACCTTCAGCTATTTGGCCCAGCACTGTTAGAATGGCTCTAGACAGCTGACCACCATGACTTCACCTGCATACATTTCAGTCTAGTTATGACAGTTTTGTTTTTCCATCATATGGAAGCAACCCCTCACAATGATCAAATTTCCTTTCAACACCCTCAAGAGAATGACAAATACTTTTAGGTTATCTATGGCCATAATGTTCAAGATACCTTCAAAAATATTTGTAATACAGTTGACATCTCTCAAGAATGCCCATGCAAATTGTGAGGTTTTACAGTCTTTAAAACTGCCTACTTAAAAATTGTTGTCTCATATTTGTAACTGTTAACTCATTTCCATATAACCAGCATTCCTCCTTCGTGCCAGCAGGCTATAAAAAATAGTAGTTTCCACTTTTTAAACAATAGGTGAAATCCTCAGTGGCTGAAAACTACTATAGTGGGATTGGCTTCGAAGAACAGCTAAGTATCTGGTTTAATGTCTAGCTGCAGGATTGTATCAAGAATCCCAATGGCCTTGCTGATTTATTTTCAGAAAAGCATCAATTAGGGACCAATGAATCTATGCAGCTAAAAAAATATCAACCTCAGCTTCAGTGCAAAACTTTAAATGAACCAGAAGCTGATTTTACTTGATGTCTCTAAAAAAGTTCAGTTATTGTTTTAGATTATCTTTCCTGTCCTGCTGTACTTCTTGTCTCCATCAAAAATCAACAAAATGCTACAAGAAAAACTACCCAAAAAGTATTTTCCTCTGGACTCAGCATTACCCTAGTTTACTGGTAACCTGTTCAAAGCACTGCCTCTTGATGCATGTACTTTTTGAGGTAACATACATCTATGTAGAATTGATTGAACTTTCAGTGTTCCTTCCCACCATGTACTGGATTCAAAAACCTGCAATGGGGATATTTCAATTCAGTATGACTTCCTATAGTTTTACAGCCTGCAGGAAGATATATATTTTTCCAAAGTTCAGGTGAGGAATATGAATAGGATACACCTAATGTAAGATGTCAAAAAATCAGGAAAGATGAGGATATCCTTAGAAATCCTGAGTGTATGAGATTTACTGCACAATATCTACATTTAAAAGGGGTAATGCATCTGGAAGTTTAGAAACTATAAAGCAGAGATTTTTCACATCCCCTAGAGCAGTGGTTTTCAATCTTTTTATACTCAAGGCACCCTTCAGAAAATGGCAGCTCTTAGTTGTCCCTCATTTTTTCAACTAGAGAAAAATAATAGAGAAATTCTTCTGTTGCAAAGAACTCAAAAAGACCACAATGGGTCAGACAAGAATCCATAGTGTCAAAACCAATTTGAAATCTCTGGGCTTATCTTGTGAAACATGTCTGCATACCTAATAGTATTAACATTGTTTGAAACCCTTGAAAGATCTCAAAGCTCCCCAGGGTATTGTAGCACCCTGGTTGACAAATCACTGTCCTAGAGAACATGCAAGGCCTTCCTTGTAGATCACTAATGCCACAGATGCCTCTGTACTGCTTGGTTGTATGACAGAGAGCTCCAGCAGCCTCGAAATATGTCAGCTAGCTCATGTTATAACTCATTTTACATAAGCCAAGGGATCAACCCTTATAGAGCAAAGTCTAGGACTAAGCTTAAGATTCTTTTTATTGCTTTGTAACTTTATTGCCAAAAACTTGTAATGAATTCCCTGACAGAGAGAAACAGATTTCATACAAAATGAACCAGTAAAAAGCACAGGTTGTCTACAGCCATCCTCAAAATATACATAGTCCTCCTGTCCATTCGTGCAGATATTGCCTGAAGGATGCTCTGGTTTCTTCAAGCAGAGGAGGGTGTTCCACATTGGAGGACTGCTGTTTAGAGAACAGGTCTATCTGATGAAAGAGAAGATTAGGACACTGACTAGTCAAGCTAGTAAGGACTTTCAACCACAAGTAACCAGGGTAAAGAACCAATACCTGGGGGAAAAATTACACATGGCCAGGTCATAGAAGAAACAAGATGAAAAATAATTATAAAAAAGCTTTTGAATATTTTAGGTGTTTATATACTAGAATTCTGGGGAATAAACAGAAAGAACTGGAATTCTTAATACACAAATACCCCTAAGGCTTAATAAGTTTCACACACCATTTTGGGTTCAGTTCTAGGACTGGAAAAATTATTTCATTGGTGTACTTTGTTGAAGAAGGGCAAGCAGGGAGAAAAGTTGCTATTATAAATTAATGTCAGGGTTATATGACAGACAGCTTTGTTGAGTAACTCTGAGTGAGGATAAAATAGGAAAAGAACAGGGGCAATACCACAGAGACTGTATACAGGCCACCTAACCAGAAAGATGAGGTGGCATGTTTTTTCCTTTGAAAAATTAACAGAAACATTGAAAGGCCAAAACCTGGTGGTAATCAGAGACTAACAATGTAGGTATCTGTTGGACAATCAAGGTGTTTGGAAAGAGACTGTCCATCTGGTTGAAATGTATTAGCCACAATTTTTTTTCAGAAATTGGATGTAATTCCTAAGCAATGCATATTTGAGATTTGTTTCTTAGTAGTAATCAGGTCCAGTATGTTTACATTTTTTCATAATGATTTGGATAATAGAGTAGAATATTCATCCTAAAACCTGCAGATGACCAAGAGCTTTAGAAGATGAAAGATGGGATCAGAATTCAAAATTATTTCAATAAATTGGAGTAGAACTAAAATAAAAAGCAATATTCAGTGGGGGAAAAAATGGAAAGTACTACACTTAGAAAGGAACAAATGCAAAAATAAAATGGGTAATATCTGAAGTTAGACCCCGACTCCATGCAGCACCCAATGACTAGAGAGATGATGATCCAATCACTCATGGATCCTGTTACTCATTTGCCAGAGCAAGCAGAGAGCAAACACTACTTGCACATATTGCTCACAACAGCTTTATTCAGAATGGAGACCACTTCAGACTAGCTCCCTCACAGACACACAACTTGTGAACATGGGGAGCAGCCACGAACAATAGTTCTTTCCACATTTATATACTTTGTTTTATGCTCATTAACATTTGTTCCACCCCTGTCCCTCCTTCTGTTCCACCCATTTCTCCTCCTATCTCAAGCTCCACCTCTGTTTACTGTTTACTTCATTAACATGGAGTTGCCTTTACATTTTACTCATTGACATGCCTTTTGGTATGAGCGCATGTCCAAGGGCATAAACTTACTTCTTTGATCAATGGGCAGACTTTGACTAAAACCTGGAAACTTCTTCACCATTCACCTTTTTGCATATGTTCATCTCAGATCCTGTTACCAATTACATGTTGTTTTTTAAATTCCAATCTGTTTTTCTGTCCCATGTTCATAGAATCATAGAAGTAGGATTGGAAGGGACCTTGATGTTGTACCATCTTCCACATTCGTAAAGCTTCACCTCATTCACAGCACACAAACTCACAGACTCACTTGAAAATGGTTGACACAGTTAAAATGGTTACTTAGCATAAGTAAACAGCTGGCTTAGCATAAACATTCATAAGCAAAATCTGCTTGCCTAAGAGTCTTGCAATATACTTTTAATATATCATTCTGCCTTGTGATTAGCAGCTTTTGCTGGGCCATAGATTAAAGCCTTTATTCAGCTGCAAATCCATTGCTCCCCAAGTTCCAAGTATAGTCACTCCAACAACTGACTTAGCAGCAGTACTGCAGAAAAGGATCTGAGGGTTGCAGTAGACCACAGACTGCATGAGTCAAGTGTCATGATGTCGCAAAAAAAAGGCAAAACTTATTCTGGGGTGGCACATCCTACCACGTGAGAGTTAGAAGGTCTTCCTTCTCTCTTCAGTGCCAGTAAAGCCTCACAATGAGTCCTGCATCCACTGTTGGGCAACATACTTCAAGAAAGAGGTGAGCCATCAGAGATAATCCAGAGGAGAGCACCAAAATGATAAAAAAAAAACCAGAATAATTTAGAAAAGTGAAGACAAGCAGGGAGGGCACACAATAATCTTCTAATATGTAAAAGGTTGTTAAAAAGAAGATTTTGATCAATTGTTCTGAATTCTTGCAGAGGGCTTGAAAAGTAGTCATTCATTTAATTTGCAGGGCAAGGGGTTTAGGCTTAATTTTAGATAGAAAATCCAGGAGTACAAAAAAGTCCCAAATGGGCTATCAAGGGAGGTTGGGCAAACTCCTTCATTGGAGATATTTAAGTACTAGTTAGATAAATATCTTCCAGGGATCGTCTGTATTCTGTATAACTTCTTCCTGCCTCAGTGCAGGAGAATAAACTAAATAACTAGATGAGGTTCCTTCTAGCCTTTTTATGAAAGAGGGAAGGAACACAAACTCCAAATCTTCTTCTGCAGCTTTCTTTATAGTATCATACTACCTTTAATTTTTCACTTTATTAAAAAGTGTAAGTGACAATCTTTTAATATATTTCCTTAGGACTCAGGCAGAAATTAGGGCCCTACCCTAACTCATGATGCTTTACATAAAATGCCATGAGTTACACACCCCTCCCCCAATCTCCTGTAGGGTTGGGAAGGTGCATGGAGTGATCCTACAATGGCACTGGCCAGCAGACAGAAGCATTCCAGCAGCCTCCAAGCAGGCTGCCAAACCACTCCTCTCCCCAGCCCTGCTCCTCACCCCCCAGGATGTCAGCAGGGGAAGGAGGGAGGGGGAAGAAGAGGGAGCTTCTGGCTGTTGAATGGCCAAAGATGAGGAGGAGCAGAGGGGAAATGGAGCCCCCCTCACCTTGCAGCCCCCCCCAACCAGCCTCACTAGGGTATTGTTGGCAGCTGGGGGGTGGGCTGTGAGACAAGGGGGATACATTCCCCCCTCTAGGGTTACCATATTTCCACGTCCAAAAAAGAGAACACCTGCTAGGGGGGAGGGAATATGATCGTGGAGGGGGGACAAGAGACATGCTGGTGCCCTGCCCATGCCCATTCTGTTGTCCCTCACTGACAAACCACAGCCCCCTCCAGCCTTACTGCTGCCCCTCATTCCTGACCCACTGACCTCAGCCCTGCTAGTGCACCTCATTCCCAAAAAGCAGTACCCTGCCCACTACTCCCTGCTAGTGCCCCTCTCTTCTAACCCACAGCTCCCTGGCACTGCCAGTACCCTGCACACCCAACTCACAATCACCCCTGTGCCCCTCACTCCTGATCCACAGCCTCCTGGCCCCCTCCCACCCCTGGTGTTGCTCTTCACTCCTGACTTGCAGCCCCCTTCCCCTCAGCTCTGCTGGTGCCTCTCACTCCTGACCCACAGCCCCTGGCCCTCCAGGCCTGTCAGAGACCCTCACTCCCAACCCACAGCCCTACCCCCCAGCTCTGCTGGTGCCCCTCACTCCTGACTGGCAGCCCCCTGCCCCCCAGCTCTGTGGATTTCAGGCAGAAAATGAGTGGAACTGGTGCAGCTTTTAGATCCAAGCACCAGGACAGAAACATGAGCTTGGGTAGGGGTTTTTGTAGAGAACTAACAATGGCTCAAGGGAGAACACTAGGTTTGTTTATGACTAAACAATGGCTCATATTCTGGATAATAGGAACTGATCACTCCTGGCTATGGTGGCATTACTCTCAGGGAGCTCACAATACAGACAGGCAGATTCAGTGTTTTGGGTACCAATAAAGGAGTCATTCCTAGAATCGGTCTGATAAATGCTGAGCTGGGTGTGTGCAGACATGGGGCTGGAGGACTTTAGATGCACCTCCCACTGCATCATCATTGTCTTCCTTTAATCAGTTCTTGTTCAAGCGGGGGGCGGGGGGCGGGGGGAGGAGTAAGTCCTTTGTGAGTCAGACAGCCTGCATACTGTGCCAGGGTTCCCCAAGAACACAGAGCTGACAGGTGACATAACAGACACAAATATTAAATTAATGAGATTTATAACCTATATAGTTTTACAGACTCTTGGAAAATGGGATGTAGAAACTCTAATATAGACGGAGGCCATGTGTAATAGGATGGTCTGTCCTTTTAAGAGGAAACAGTCAGCCCCATGGAGAGACTCCAGCTGTTGGACATTTGGATAGACAAGTGTCTTACTAAGGGTTTTAAGAAGCTCCCAGAATAGTAAGCAAGGGAGAATGAAGTGATGGGAGTATAGAATAGTTTGCTACATGGAAGGGTCAGACTGCTGTGCTGGGGCTGGAACCAAAGGGCTCCCTCCTAATCCCCTATGCTAGAAAGTTTTGGATTTATTTGTTTATTGCTTAAAGATTGTGCTTTGTTTGGCAGGACTGGTTGAGTACCTCCTCCAGGAGCAAAAGTCACTTGCAGAAACCAGCAGTCTATAAAGCCTACTTACAACTTGCCTATATAAAATGTTTAGTATGAAAAGTATAAAGTACCCAAGGTGTGAAAAAAGAAAATAGATTGACACTCTACTCCTGATTCTGTCTGCAAACTCAGGACTCTGTTAACCAGGAATGAGCAAGTAGAATCCATGGAACAAGGACTGTTCATTATATTGTACTTACCTTGTTATTTTTCCATTTGTAGTTTTATCATTCATCTCTGAGTTCATAACAAAAGTTTGTATTCAAGTTGCTTATCATCTGGCAGCCCTCTAGAGATTTCTCTAATCACTACAACTTGGCTGTTGCAGTTGCTGAGCCTACTCAAAACTGGAATCTTTTTTATAAATCTTTTAAAAGGCTACAAAGGAAATGCTTTGCCACAAAGCACCTGAAAAAGTTAATAGTTAAAATTTAAAGTTTGATCCTCTCTTCACTGAAGTCAAAGGCAGCCTTCTCCCTTCAACAGGTGTTGAGAATCAGCTCTTAGTTTTGTGAATTGGGTTATTAAGGCCTCAATCATGTCAAACCTTGTCTGAGCGCTTAATTTAATTATATGGCTATTTCCACTAACTGCAATTGCATTATTTGTTTAGTCTACTTCTCTACTACAGTCCATTTTAATGTTAAGTAGTGTGCTGATACTTTTTGTGTGCTCTATGCTCTCAGAAATTGCCTGTATAAAACTATGGAAAACTTCTCCAAATAAGAAAATAAATCAAATTCTCCAATATTGCTCTACCATTTTCTAAGAAAACTTAATTTTGTGGCAAAGAAGGAAAGATTATCATTTAATACCTGAGCTCCTAAAATTTATTTTAGTATTCCATACTACAACGAATTTATGATCTAAAGTTTTGACAATAAAAGATGAATAAATAAGAGCAGTGAGAGATTGAGGGAACAGAGAAACAACATAGCAAATATCCATTATTAATTATTTCAGCATTACATGTACATGACTTGAATACTAAAGTAGAAGACTAAGTGCCTTTGAAGCAGAAAAAGCAATATGAAATGTTGTGCTTTTGGTCTTACACAACTTTCTAAAGAACCTGGATGAAACCTAATGTGATAGGACAGCATATACTACTTCTGCCTCTCTGAGGTACAATACTAAACTAGATGGGGACCTTAGGTTTCATCCCATATGGCAATTCTGGTGTATGCAAACAAAAATCTCTATAGTCATATGCATATTTTTCTAACAATACTCAATGACATTCATTGTTGAAAAAGATCAAGGGCTGGTTGTCTAGTTTGGGGATAAAGAACAAGGAAAAGAATGGGATGGAAGAGAAAGTAGGTCTGCTGTGCAGGTACAGACATGGTTACAGGCATGAGTGTTTTGCTTTCCCTAAGTGACTATCATTTCATGCTTTCATGACCATTCCATTTACACTTAAAAATGCTGTGAGCGTTGCTTTGGGGACTACAACGTTAATCTTCTATAATGAGGATGTGGAACACTATTACTAACATGCTCCCAGATACAAACTACCCACCCAATAAAATGCTTATAGATAGAACTTTATGCTTTGGCAGAAAAATAAATTCTGAACAAGGTAAAAACCGAAAGCAGATATAACTTCTATAGTAAAAATGTTTAACATTATGAGAATTTAGTCTTGTAAGACCAGTCACTCTTGTGGCTAGAAAATTGGATTTGCAAAGATCTAAAAAGATTCAACAAAAGTTTGATTTTCATCATTTACACACTCCAATACCCATATCAGTGTAGCTTCAGTATAAAAAGGATTAATGAGCTCTCTATAATGAAAAAGTATTGATTATCTGCTCCAAAGGAAGGCTACTGTACAAGTACTTCTATTATTAAAATGAAACACTATTAAAATAAAACACAATCGTATCATGCCTTCAGAGTAGATCATGGTTCAGGAGAGACTTACTCTTCGGGAGCTGAAAATATCTGTATGGTTGTTTGGTTAAGATTAGTTTATCTAAACCACAGATCAAACTAACTAAATAATTTTTTTTAAAAACAGGTTTGAAATTTTAGGGAAACAAGCTTCTGGTAGTTTCTACTTCACTCCCTGCTGAATAGGAATTCAAAAACTCTTTTGCATAATATTTTAGCTATTTCTCTTTTATTCCTGGTGGGAACCATGTAGGGTAGATGAGATAGAAAGTGAAATATATTTTAACAACTCAGCCATCTGGGGCATCACACGTCACTACTGCACATTGTTCCTATTTGGGACTTCAGAGCAGTAACAGAGGCTTCAGATCCTTTTGCACTGAAAGTCAACCCCTCTATCACTTGAACTAAAGCACAATCTTTATTAGCTGCTAGAAGTATTATGGGCTGATAACAAAAAAATGAACCTAACCCTATCCACTGGTGAACACAGACACAAGCTAATTTACTACTATGGTATGTACAGAATTGGCACAGTTCTTTTATTCTGAAGATGCCTGTGCCCTTTTTGGAATTCATACAAATATCTTACCCAGCTGTAACTTTACAGGACTTCAGTTCACATCAGCCATATTTAAAACATACACATTTGACTTATCCACTCTCAACTGGCTCATCCTTACAGTATTCTTAAAGGTGAAAACTGTATGTACATCACACTTAGCTATTTTGATCAGGGGAAAAAGAAAAAAAAAAAAAAAACCAAACACAAGGAAACTATAGATAAATAATTTCCAGCACTGAAAAGAAGGAATCCCCTTTAGCCAGCTCCTCCACAGCACATTGAGCCAGGGGGAGCAGCCCCAGGCTGGCAGACTGACCACCTCCCCAGACCCTCTGCCAGGGGCTGCTTCAACCCAGCTCAGTGTGCTGCCTATGAATATACCTCAGAGCTTATTGCTCCAGAGTTTATAGCTCCTGGGCACACATTGAAACAGTGCACCCGAGAGCAAGAAACTCTGGAGCAATGAGCTCTGGAGTTTATTCATGTATAGCAAAACGCCCAGTTTTTCTTTTTTATTATTATTTATTTTAAAATGCATTCCCCTCCCCTTCCCCCCAACCATTTATGACTTTTTCTCTCCCTCTCTATTCCCTATAGATAAGTAAGCTAAGATGTAGGATAAGCTTTAACATTTTTATTTTGGTAGCAAGTTTTTGGTTTTGGATATCCACTGTTTTATATTGTATAATTATTAGGTTTGTATTGATTTTTACTGTTGTATATTGTATTATTATCATTTTTGTATTCATTTTTCTTGTTTCATATGGATATTGTATGGTTTAGGCCTGTGAAGTGTAAGTGAACCAAAGTCATGTCAAGTTTCCATTTTATATGTCAAGTCTCCATCTTATGTCCTCTGCCTGGGCATCCCATGTTGCAGCTGTATGAGTCACATACCCCTCCCATGTAAATTGCTTCCCCAATGAATGAGAATGATTGGGTATGATTGAGATACAATGGTAGCAGGCCTCTACTGAATGGCCTGTAATGACTGGGCCATCACATCACATTGCTTCATCCAGGAACCGCGAACCTCACCCAGGAACAGAGACAAGACCAGCATTTGAAAAACAAAAGACCCTGCAGAACCAGCATCTCTCACCATTACAGACACCTGAAACTGCACATCCCTGCATGGATCACACATGCTCAGTATGCCAGGGGCTGACCCTTGCCTGGGCATGCCTCTTGTCACTAGGGTCACACAAGGTCTGCCCCTATAAAAAGGGGCAGTGAAGATGGACCTGGTGGGATGCTCTTTCCATCTGGACCAGCACCGTGCCACACCACCTATCCACCCAGAGGCCCTGCCGGTGACCCCCCTCTCGACAACACCTACTGGAGAAGGATCCCTTTCCACCCTGGGATAGGTAGATATTACCCGCACACCTCCTCCTACAATTTGGACTCTCTCTCTCTCCCCTCCTGGACTTCAGTGGACTTCAGCCCCTGCACCAAGCCTCTCTAACCCCTGCTGCCATTGTGCGTGGGTGTGGGTGTGTGCAAGGGAACCAATAAGACATTGTATCACCATCTCCCCTGTTCAATAAAACCACTGCCATTTGCAACCCTGAGTTGGGTAATGTTTTATTAAATCCCAGTCCCTTCCTTATCTTAAATTCCAGCCTCATTCTCTCTCTCAGCTGTAGCCCCCACCCTTACACTACAAATTCAGGGCCACTTCAGACGCTTTGGTGTCTGAAGCAGCATGCCTGGAGGAAAGCATGGGCTCATTTAAGCTGTCCAAAGTGGTTTGGCGCTTCCAAAGTGCTTCAGAAAAGCTTAGGATGCTGAAAGTGAAAGTTAGAAGAGGGAGGGGGAATGGAGGAGGGAGAGAGGGAGGGGAAGCAGGGGGGCAGGGAAGACTGACACATGTAGGTGGCCAGTAAGAAGGATTTCTCTCTGGCTGCCTTTCCAATGACAGCATCTGGGGGGAGGGACTTAGAAACAGTATAAAAGCCTCTGTTTGGAGGTGTGCTGTGCCTTTTGCTAGCTTGTTCCCTCTTAGGAACTGAGTGAGAAAGGTATCCTAGCAGACTCAAGCATCTCAGCTTGGTTACTTTACTCAGTAGTTGAACTTGCCTGCTCCTTTTTGTTGTTAGAAAGGATTGGGTAGGATTTAGCTTATCTTAGCTTAGCTGTTCAATTACTATTCAATTAATTTCTTTCAATTTGTATTTGCTCTTTTATTTGCTTTTTTTTTTTTTTTTTTTGCAAACTTTGAAAAAAAGGAAGCTGTTTTTCCCTACCAGCATGATCCATCACTGTGCAGGGAGGCACACAGATTACACACACATACACAATATAAAGAAGAAAAATCAGATATTCATAGGAGAAGAAGGCAGACAGACAGCACACAATTTTTACATCACTCTTAACACTGAAGCAAACAATCAAAGAAGAGGCCAGTGTATTCACACAACAGAGGGAATAAAACACACAATACAAAAGGATTGACACATGCACACAGAGCTTTTGCAGCACAGGAAAGATTAATGTGCAATGTGCTGGAAAGACAGGTGCCAGGTCTTCTGGCAGGGGTGGAAGAGAGCTAGAGCTGCAAGCCCCCCCACCCCCCAAACACAGACACATTCTCTTCCCAAGCAGCCATGACATCAGTGCTGCCAGTGGAAGCAAGGAGGTGGGAGCAGTGTCCGCACCTAACGTCCCTGCACCACCTCCCCTCAGTCTAGAAATAGGTGCCAGCAGAGGAATCACCGTCTCCTCCACCCCAATGTCATCTCTCAGTGTGAGCCAGAGCAGCTGGAGCTAGAACCAGGGATGCTGAATGCACTGACTCAAGCAATTCTGGGGACTGAAGGAGAATCAGAGTTTGTGCTCCACACCCCTCAAATTTCCCCTAGACCCA
>NW_017728992.1:24924741-24925007 GCF_001723915.1 Gavialis gangeticus | reverse complement strand
TAGCTGAACCTCCTGCTGCTGGGGTTCCCCAAGCTCCACCAGCAGATGGACTGAGTGCCACCCTCCTTACTCCGTCTGCACCAATTTCCTTGAGTTTTTTAAAAGCCAAGTAATGCCCCACTCTCAGATGAAGGGGGCACTAACTGCATCACCAGCCAGCAAGGGAAGAACATGTCCTCAAGGAGTCCTGGATGGAAGGAATAGTAAGGAAGTACAATACACACAGTGGAATTCTGGCACACTGCAACCTGCCGGACATCTGACAC
>NW_017728992.1:24919402-24919741 GCF_001723915.1 Gavialis gangeticus | reverse complement strand
AACCCCCTTCTCCTTCTTCCTGCTCAGCCTGGCACCAGTGTGAATGTACCAAAAGGGAAGTCCCCTGCTTGCTCCAAAGCCCCCTTTCCCCCAAAGCAGAGGCAGGCCACACTGGACCAGTGGGGGAAAGGTGGAGACAAAGTGGGGTGCGTTCTGAAGGCCAGCAAGGTCACCCAAAACATTGAGAAGATGCTTGTTGTGGATGGCCAAACCTTCTCCTTTGTTGAGCGTTCAGGGTTCAGGCAGCTCTAGGCACTCTAGGCAGACATTCAGGCACTGGTGAGGCAGCTGAAAGAGGGCATCAGGAGACAGCTGGATCCCTTGCAGTCCAGTATGGTC
>NW_017728992.1:24913966-24914402 GCF_001723915.1 Gavialis gangeticus | reverse complement strand
AATTTAGGTACCTTTGATGCTACTGCTGATGCTACTGGTGTTGAGCCAAACAAGTTATTTTACCTGCTGTCACAAAGTGGTGGATAGGACATGAGACTGTAGGTGAGGAGGAGACCTCACTGGGGCACACTGCTATGTTGTGCAGAGGCCCCAGCGCTGGGAAGGGTGCACCTTCACACACACACACACACACACACACACACACAGTGTCACCCACCCACATCACAAGTTTTGCCTGTCAGCAGCTTGAGGTGAAGGGCCCCAGAAGACAGACTGCCCAGCAAGATGCACACAGCTTGCAGGCTTTGTCGCCTGGCAGGGTCCAGAACCCAGGCCTGCACTAGATTCCACCCCCCTGTGCCCCAGGACAGATGCAGTCACCCAAGCACCCACCCACATCACGAGTTTTGCCTGTTAGCAGCCAGAGATGCAGGGC
>NW_017728992.1:24910520-24912688 GCF_001723915.1 Gavialis gangeticus | reverse complement strand
GAGAGATACAGCTCTGTATAGAAACACAAGTAACACAAGCAGCACAGTAATAGAATTACCAGGACCTAGCCCTAATAAATGAGCATACCCCAAAGTAGCGGGCAAATCTGGTAACAATTCCCCCCAAAAGCCTTACACCTATGTTCTTGAAACTTGGTAGGCTTCATGCTCTCAGCACAGGCTACCACCCCTGCAAGGTTCACCCAAATCAGAGACAAAACAACAAAGTTATAGATATTTCATTGATCCCCCATTATATCCTATGGCCAGATTGCCAAGGCGGCTCTGAAGCTTCAGAGCCGCTTTGGCTGGATTGAAGCAGGAAACCGATCTGGAGCTCCAGATTGGATTGCTGACATCCAAAGTTATGGATGCAAAGCCAGATCAAATACCTGCCTACTCACACAGGCCTGCTGCCCAAGCCCTACAGCTACAGGCCCACTTCATCTTCTGTCTAATGATAGTGTTGTTGTCCCTCATATGCAACCCCATTGCCTAGGAGCCCAAATGAGGAATGATGTGGTAAAATGACATATCAGTCTGCATAAAAGACAACAAACTGTGAATGTACCTTTTAAAAAAAAAGTGATTAATAAGGGACTAGACATTTTTCTTCTAAAAATACCTGGATACATTTCAGCATTCAGTTTCATTAGTAGGCATGTATCAAAGAGCTGCTATGCTAGTGTAACCCTGGCTGGCACACTAGGCCAGGCAATATGTCAGATTCTGGATCTTCAGGGTGCCAGTAACCCTGGGAACCTCCTCAGGCAAGTCTGCTGACTGAGGTGTCCCATGGAGAGGTATGTCCCTCACCCTCACTGCCCAAGAATTTACTTTATATCCAATAAACAAATGGGTTTCTTTATCATACACTATATACAGAAAAGAAATGATTAATCAAGACATGAAAGATATCTTCTCTCGATTAATATAGAGATCAAGAATATATCTTTAATGATATATTGGGGTCTCTGGCATGCCAGCTGGAGGAGCTCCAGGCCACAGTCCAGAGACTGCGTGCCATCAGGGACTGTAAGCAGGAGATTGACTCCTACTGCCAGGCCCTTCTCCCCCAGGAGCCGGAAAGTAGACCACCGTATCCCTCCAGGACAAAGGAGGACTCCGGGACCTCCCAGTCTGTCCAGTCAGGCCTGCCGCATCAAGGCCCCTGCCCCGCCAGAGCTTAGCAACAGGTACACACCTCTTGCTGCTCCAGCAGAGCCTGCTGAGTTGCCAGCTCCCACAGGCAACACATGCTCAACTGCAGCTACTGTCCCTGCTCTCCCCAAGACAAAACATAAGGTGTTTGTTGTGGGAGACTCCATCCTGAGGGGGACTGAGGGGGCATTCTGCCACCCCAACCCCTTAGCCCAGGAAGTCTGCTGCTTCCTCAGGGCCCACATCTGGGACATTGTGGAGAAGATCCCAAAGCTCCTCCAGCCCACAGACCACTATCCTATGCTCCTTATTCATGTGGGCACCAATGACATGGCTCGGAGTGCTCCCAGCCAGGTCATGAGGTGCTACAGGGATTCGGGAGTGGGGCTAAAGGGTCTGGGGCACAGGTGCTGTTTTCTTTGATCCTCCCAGTCTTGGGGTATGGGCTGAGGATGGAGAGGAGGTCCAGGTAGTCAACCAAAGACTGTGGCGATGGTGTCATCAGGAAGGCTTTGGCTTCCATGACCACAGCCCGCTCTTTGGCAAAAGAGGCAGCGAGCTGCTGGGAAGAGATGGGCTCCACCTCTCTCCCCTTGGGAGGAGGCTCTTCTCAGCCAGACTGGCTGACCTGCTCCACCGGGCTTTAAACTAAGCCCACTGAGGAATGGGGGAAATATCGCCACTGCTGGCCAGCTGAGCAACCCTTGCAAAGCCAGCGGGACAAGGCACTTAAGGGAGCCCACCCTTGCCCCAGCCCTGGTACAATCTGTGGACAAGGCAAGAGCCCCCAAGGGGGCACATGCCTGCCTGTACACAAATGCCAGGAGCTTGGGGAATAAGTAGAAGGAGCTCATCCTCCTGCTCAATGCAAATAATTATGATGTCATTGGGATAACAGAGACCTGGTGGGACTGGACCTTGGGTATAAATGGCTATACCCTGTATAGGAGGGATCGTGTAGATAAAAGGGGCAGGGGTGTAGCTCTCTATGTTAAGGAAAGATACAT
>NW_017728992.1:24904805-24905520 GCF_001723915.1 Gavialis gangeticus | reverse complement strand
AGCTCTCTAAGTCAAGGAAAGCTACACATCCTTGCAAGCTGACATTGGCACCCACGGTGGACTTGAGATCCTTTGAGTTAAAATCTGTGGGGAACACGGCACTGGGGATACTATGGTGGGAGTCTACTACAGATCTCCTACCCAGGATCAAGAACTTGACCAGGAGTTTGCCAGGGAATTGGCTGAGGCCGCACGCTCCTGGCATATGGTTGTCATGGGACACTTTAACTACCCAGACATCTTGTGGGAGGAGTACTCAGACAAATCCAAGCGGCAAAACTCTCTCTCATGCATGGATGACCTCTATCTGATGCAGGAAGTCTATGGGCTGACAAGAGGTAAAGCGCTGCTCAACCTGGTACTAGCTGTGGCAGAAGGCCACCTCTGTTTCTCCCCCAAAATTCTGCTCTGTGACAATTTGGTTAGGATGGGCCCAGCAGAGGATACACATCTTACCCTATCTCTTTAGGTAACCTGAGCTGGATACATTCCTGAGGGAGGGGGGGAACCTGCTCCCTCTGCCTACGTGACTGGTATCAGCTACCTGGGTGAGAGGCATCTACCTGGGGGGCTAGAGTCTGCCCGGCAACTAGTGATGTATTTCAAATTGGTTGGCCGACAGCCAACAGGTGCTGGCCTCCACTGGACCAGGTGAACGAGGTCACAGGGGCTATATAAGTTAAGACTGCCCAGGAGGAGGGGGCAGCAGCCATGC
>NW_017728992.1:24898919-24899805 GCF_001723915.1 Gavialis gangeticus | reverse complement strand
ACTAGTGATTTATTTCAAATTTGTTGGCTGATAGCTAACAAGTGCTGGCCTCCATTGGACCAAGTAAATGAGGTCACAAGGGTTATACAAGTTAAGAACTGCCCAGGAGGGGAGGCAGCAGCCATGAGGGAGAGAGAGAGAGAGAGGAGCTGAACCATCTGAAACTTGCTCTCTCTCTCTCAAAACTCATGATCAAGGAACTGTCTGCCTCCAGAGAATCTCCACCTGTCTCTGCATGATACTTGTGAGTAAGCTACCTGAGATCTAACTAGATATATAGCTTGTAGTAACTCAAATGTGTGATTAAAGGCTACCCAGCCATGGGAGTTGGCTCTATGGGATTTCTCTGATATTGCCTTAACCTGTACTCTATTCCAACCCTACCTCTTCTACCCAATAAAGTTCTCTTTTATACCTAGTGTGGGAGACTTATTGGGAGTGGGTCTAGATTATGCCTTGAGGTCCCCTTGGTTCAGCTGACTAAGGGAGACCACTACTTCTGCTTCTGACTGAGGGAAGCATCCCAAGTTCTTGAAGTGAATCAAGTACCCTCAAGGGCTACTAGGCCTGTGTTTCCCAGGGTGCACAGAGCCAGAATCAAGCCCAGTCCTGGGTGGTGGCAGTGGAACCCCCAGGCTAGTGGGTGTGCTTGAGGAAGGGGGTCAGCCAGATGTGAGGCATCCCCAGAGAGACACTCGGAGCCTGGAAGATGGTTGGGCACAGTGAGGTAGGTGGCTCAACGCAGGAGCGCCCCCTACTGGCCTGCCACACTAGCAACCAGGGATGACCTAATCAGTGACCTAATGATTGAAAAGAAGCTGGGTGACAGTGACCACAAGCTGATCACCCTTCACCATCCCCCGTAAAGCTGGCAAGTCAGTCAGTA
>NW_017728992.1:24898133-24898908 GCF_001723915.1 Gavialis gangeticus | reverse complement strand
AGCTCTCTATGTTAAGGAAAGATACATGTCCCTGCAAGCTGATTTTGGCGACCAGGGTGGATGACTGAAGACCCTCTGAGTTAAAATTCATGGGGAACACGGCACAGGGACACAACGGTGGGAGTCTACTACAGACGTCCCACCCAAAGTCCTGAGCTTGACTAGCAGTTCACCCGGGAACTGGCTGAGGCCGCATGCTCCAGGACCATGGTTGTCATGGGTGACTTCAATTCCTGGACATCTCGTGGGAGGACCACTCAGCAAAATCTGAGCGATTGCAAAGCTTCTTCTTGTGCATGGATGACCTCTACCTGACTCAAGAAGTCTATGGGCCAACGAGAGGCAAAGCGCTGCTCGACCTGGTACTGTCTACAGGGGATGACCTAATCAGCGACCTAGTGATTGATGGGAAGCTGGGTGACAGCGACCATGAACTGATCACCTTCACCATCCGCTGTAAAGCTGGCAAGTCAGTCAGCAACACGGAAGTCCTTGACTTCAGAAAAGCCAACTTTGACAAGATCAGGAGGCTTGTCAGTCAGGCCCTAAGGGACCATGACACCAGGAAGAGGGGAGTTCAAGAAGGGTGGTTGCTCCTCAGTGCACAAGCTAAGTCTATTCCATCTCAAAGGAATAGAGGCACAGCAGCCTCCTGGCTCTCCAGGGACCTAGCAGACCTCCTAAAGCTAAAAAGAAAAGCCTACAAAGGATGGAGGAGGGGATTCATCTCCAAGGAGGATTATTCTGCACTGGTCCGGTCCTGCAGGGAGCAAGC
>NW_017728992.1:24893016-24897601 GCF_001723915.1 Gavialis gangeticus | reverse complement strand
AAGGAAGAATTTCTTTACTGTCCGAGCCCCCAAGGTCTGGAACAGCCTGCCACTGGAGGTGGTTCAAGCAGCTACATTGAACACCTTCAAGAGCAAATTAGATGCTTATCTTGCTGGGATCCTATGACCCCAGCTGAATTCCTGCCCTTTGGGCAGGGGGCTGGACTCTGAGGTCCCTTCCAGCCCTAATGTCTATGAAATTTATGAATAGATAGATCCAACAATTTGAATAGAATTTACAAGTGCTAAAATAAATTAATAATTCCACCACACTAAGTGGTCCCACTTGCATCAAACAACCTGGTTATAAACCATTTAAAACATTCACCTGGTTATAATACTTTAAAACAGTTTTCTCCCCATAACCCAGGTTGATTTCCTGCTGGGCACACTCCCCTTCCCATAACAATAAATGGCAGCACAGCTTTAACTATGATCCACCACTAGGTGGCAGAGGTGAGGCTTCTGTTGGTCCAGGGAAGATGGACTCTTTGCTCTTCCTTGGTAAGTCAGCAGAAGAAAAAAAAAGGGTCTCCGATCAGCCACTGCAGGTAATAGGCTTCTTTAGCTTCCTTCTGAAAAATACACCTCCTGCAAACACCAGGAGTTAGGTGTCCCCTCACACACCAATGCAGATTTGGGATTCACACAGCCCACTCCCTCTCTGGGCTGTGTCTCTGCCCCAGCACCTCCACATGCAGACAAGGGATTCCCTCTTCAGGTCTCTGTCCCTGCAGTACAAGCCTTTCCAGCCCAAACAGAGACCTTCCCTCTGCAAGTCCTTCACCAGGTGGCTTCTCCCAGCTAACTTACCAACCCCTCCCCATTCTTTCCCTAAGTATCTGTGTCCCTGATTGGACAGCTCCAACCCTGGGTGGGGAATCAGCTTCTCCTGGGATGACTCAGGCTCTCCTCTGTTCTGAAGTCTGCTCCCCAGCAAGCCTCAGCTCCATTCCCTCTGCCTGGCAGGGAGTTGTGGGGGAGGACAGGCTAAGTCTCTGCTCCTCTCTCCAGGCTGTTGTAGCTCTCCTGCATCTTCTCTCTCCAGCTGCTTTTCCCTCCCTTAGCTTTTATGGCTCCATAGTAGCCAATCAGAGCCCAGGGTTTGCAATGGGAACTTTAATTAAAGTTCAAATCCTCCAGCAGAAAGCATGCATTGTGCACAGCATACCCTCTGTTTGGAAAAGCTACTGCACCCTCTGAAAACATTTTGCCACCTTTCTTGCAAAATTCTTAGGCATAGTTCACCCACTCAGCTTTCAGCCAAGCAAACCTTTGCAACTGTTACACTGGTATCCCTCTGCAGCATCTCTTGCTCATGGTTGTACCTGAATGCTGCTGTGGTGTTTTGTTTTGTTTCTCTATCCCTCCTATGTTCTGTTAAGTGACCTAATACAGATCTTCTCAAGCAACAAGGCCCAGATAACACCCCTCCCAGAGCCCAAAAAATCAACTTTCAAATAAAAGGCTATAGTGCAGTAGTATTCAGAAGACTAAAGCACATACAGGTTAAGATGTCTGCACTGCTAGCCTTGTTTAAGTACATTCAAGAAAAGAAATCAATATTCCTGAGGAGAGCATTTTGCTGGTACAGCTTCTGTTGGCTTGGTGTAGTGTTCTCATTAATAGAGTCTAATGGCAAATAAGACTGAGAATGCACAGGCAGACATAGACATAATGAATTCATTTTTTAAAAAGCATAGGAGGCTTGATTACTTTGGTCTGACTGGGCCCTTTATACCGTGAAAGGATTGTGTTTATAAAATAGAGCCTAATGATATTTATTAATCACAAAATTAAGCACTTCTCCACAGCAATCCTTAATATAAAGGCAACTGCTGTTCAGTTTTTCCCTATAGATAATTGGTACAAAGAAACTGAACCAGTCTAAAAAACTGTGCATTTCAAGGCAAATTAGAGTAGTAAAATGAAATATAATTTTTTGATTGAATAAAGATATGGCAATATATTTTGCTCACATTCAGGTATCTTTGTAGCTAAATTCTTTTTGCCATAAAAAAATTGTATCCTACTATTATTTTGAAGAGAAAAGTGGATTTTGAATCTAGCATTCTGTAGTAGTGCTAAGCATTCACATCTGCAACTGAAGTCTGTCAAAGCTGCACTTGGAATGTTTAAAATACTGCATAATGATAACTATTTGAGAAAAATCACACCCCAGGTGTCTCTTTAGCCAGGTACCTGAAATTAGTGGAGAAGTTTAGTCTCTCTATATATTTTACACATCAGAAACTAGAAGATAACGCCAGCTGGGCAAGTGTAAAACAGACAGGGATTTCCCATTTTTGTTCCTTGCTTCAAGGGCCCACAGCCTGAGGAAGTCTTGAAAGTCCTAGGTCCTTAGTAGGCTATCTGATGGGAAACTATACAAGACCTTATGGCAGTTCACTGAAATCCAAAAGTTTCATGGACATAACTTAATTTTGATCATGCCCACATATCACCAAACTGTGGTGAAAAAACTGTTTTGTTGGAACTATTTCAATTATTTTATCAATCATCCTAGTTGAAAAGGCTCACATGAAACTCAGTAGCCCTCTTTGTTCTCCTCATCTCCTTTTCACAGCAATTTATTGCTATAGAGCTCAAGATAAACTACCTTACATCCTTCGTAGGCACCCCATAGATATATGTACAGAACACAGTTAAGAATTAAGACTAAATATGCATAAGAGCCAGAAATACATCAGGGAGGCAACAGATGTATTGACTGAATGTAAAGCAGTGTCTGGGGGCATTATACTTACACACATTTAATGTCTCCAGAACTTCTGGAGGGAACCTGCTGAGACATGCCCCTCGCCACACCTTTAAAAAAAAAATCTTGATGTAAATCTCTTCCAACTGAACGTTGACATCTCTCTGCTCATCTGTGCTAAGAATGAAGCATGAGGACACTTGCTGGGGGGAAAAAAGTAGGTCACCTGGCCACAAATCTAATTCAAACATGGAGTTTCTAACTATCTAGGGAAACAAAAACAGGCTAAGCTGCACAGGGTCATCACACTGCTCTACAGGAAGCAGCAGACTCAGAGTCTGCCACCAACCAGGGGCTAATCTAGAGCACACCTTTAGAGGACTCCTGCATCTAGCTCTTCACTTAGACAAGGCTAAATGCAGTAGACAAGCCACATCAGAATAAAATGCCAGTGCTAGGAGGAGCTGGTAGGCCCAAAAACTGCAGGTTGGAGTGACATAAAGGCAGGTGGGTACTGTAATGAGGATAAAAGAGAACATAGACAACTGCCTTGGAACAGCTGGAGCAGTTTCTTATAGGGACAGTAATTAGGTAGTATTTGGGAAAATAATGTCCTAGGTGTCTTTTCATCCAAAATTAGTGGACAATTTTAGTCTCTCTCACTCTCCTTTAGTTCTTTATTCATAAACAGAGGTAATACCAACTGGACAGTGGCAAACTAGACAAGGTAAATTGAAATTACTCCAGTCTCGAGAAGGTTCAGCTAATTCCAGTAGTCATTTAATTGATGGATATGCACTTGCTGAGAAATAAAAGACTTCAGGGAGACCTTGAAGTGTTCTGTTTATCTCTTCCCACCATACCCTCTACCCACAAAAAAAACTTCCACCTACTCCTGAAATGCAAGAGCCAAACTTAAAACCTGTTTTACTATAAGACCCCTATCATCAACCTCCCTACCAGCTAATCTTGTACTCCATTTGCACAAACTCTGTACTTACTGGGCTGCTTTACCTTTGAAGCTTTTAAACTCAGTTTTGGCCACTCAGCCCTTTATCTACACAGTCTCAAAGCCTCAGGTCACATTCTGCAAAACACAGTCTCTGAAAAATGAACCTGTGCAATATGTTTCTTACCATTCTCACACATTCGAATTATAACAGTTGCTTACATTTCTCTTGAAAAGGAGTTCTTTATGAAGAGAGTTATGGGTTGTGTTTTCTCTTTCCAAATGCTGACCACATTACCTGTATCTCAGTTCCTAAAGTATTCTGGAGTGAAATTCAGAGGTGTAACTTGCCAGTACTGGAGCCAGAGTGCACAGTAAAGGAGCAGGAGCTGGAGCTGGAGGTTTTCTGCTATGCTAGGGATGTCATTTCCTTCTTTGCCACCAACCAGGGTTCAAATTACACTTTGACTCTTGGGGGAGTCTGTAAAAAACACTAGTTCACTGATTAACAAGTTCACCTAAGTGAAGGAGCAATCTGATTGAAGACCTCCTCCCCAAGTTATTTTCAAATCTTACAGGGGGGCTCTCATGGGGGAGGCTCAGCCCCACCCCCCAGAGCTCCGCCTTAATTAGATTTCATAGATTTCATAGACATTAGGGTTGGGAGGGACCTTGGAAGATTGAGTCCAGCCCCCCGCCCAAGGGGCAGAAAGTCAACTGGGGTCATAGGATCCCAGCAAGATAAGCATCCAAATTTCTCTTGAAGGAGTTCAGTGTAGGTGCTTGAACCACTTCCAATGGCAGGCTGTTCCAGACCTTGGGGGCTCAGACAGTAAAGAAATTCTTCCTTATGTCCAACCTGAAACAGTTTTGCAGGAGTTTATAACCATTCGGCCTTGTCATCCCTTGGGACGCTG
>NW_017728992.1:24883309-24892904 GCF_001723915.1 Gavialis gangeticus | reverse complement strand
TGGGACAGGGGGGGGGGGGGGAGTAGGATGCAGGCACAGCTCTCTCCAAGCAGAAGGGGGCAAGTGGCAGCACAGCATAGCCCCCACTCCCAGAGCTGTTGCGCCCACATCCCATGCCCCCGCACCCCAGCTGGCAAGCAGCAGCAGGGCAGAGCCTCTGCTTCCAGTGCTGATGTGGGTGCAGCAGACTGGGAGCAGGGGCTATGCCCTACTGCCACCCAGAGCGAGCCATGCCTGCATTGTGTCCCCTCACTCCCATGCTAGCTGGGCAAGGGGCAGTAGGGCATAGCCCCCACGGCTTCCTCCACTGGGACAGAGGCAGGCACAGGTGGAGGAGCCACAGGAGAAGCCCCCATGGCTGCTGTGCCCCACCTGGCCCAGCCTCCCAGCACTTAAAAAAAAAAAAAAAAGCCAGCTCTAGCAGCAGCAATTGAGGCCTCTGAGGGCTCATGACAGAGCCCCCCACCCCCACCCCCATGCAGTGGGGAGCACCTCCCCTGCTTGGCACCTGTGCAGCAGCTGCCCCATGACATGGGTGCAGCGTGGCTCAGCAGGGCACCACACTCTTCCTGGGAGCTGGGATGGTTCCACCTGTCAGCCAGGGCCCAGCACTGCTCAGCCCCAGTGGCCCCAGCTACTAGACAGCACACAGCCATGCCACACTGTACCCACATGATGTGACAGCTGCTGCATGGGTGCCAAGCAGGGGGGCTAATCCCTACTGCCCCACATTGCATGGGGTGGGGAGGGCTCTGCCACAAGCATCCAGAAGCCCCAATCATCAGTGCCAGAGCCAGTGAATGTGGAGGTTTAAAAAAAACCCCCACATTCACTGGCTGCAGAAATGGCAACTGGGGCTTCTGGGCACTCATGGCAGATCCCCACCATGTTCTGTGGGGCAGTGAGAGGCAGCAAGGATGGCTCCCCCCCTTGGCACCTGTGTGGCAGCTGCCCCATGGCACAGGTGCAGCACAGCTCAGCAGGGCACTGCACGCTGTCTAGGAGTTGAGGCAGTTTCATGCGTCAGCCAGAGCCTGGCACCATTCAGCCCCAGCTAGCACGTGGCACCCTGAGAAGCTGCACTGCACCCACACCATGGGGCAGCTGCTGTGTGGGTGCCAGGTGGGGAGGGGGGCGATTCCCACTGCTCCCCAGTGGGGATCTGCCACAAGCACCCAGAGGCCACAATCACTGCTGCTGCGGCTGGTGAGTGCGGGACTTTTATTTATTTTATTTTTTGTTTTTTTATTTAAACTGCTGGGGCTGGCCAGGTGCAGGATGGGGCTTGGCAGGGCAGCCATGGGTGCTTCTCCCACAGCTCCTCCCACCTAGAGAGGGAGGCACAGCTGGAGGAGGAGCTGTGGGAGAACCTGCAGCCAACCAGCTGTGCCTGCCTCTCCCCAGCTGATCCAAATCACCGAATCTCTCCAAATCAGTGACAAATCTTCCAAAGCTGATTTGGATTAATCAATTCAGGACAGTGATCCAAATAAAAAATTACTGTCCTCTGAATAGGCTGAATCCAAATTGAATACTTCCCTATTCACTCCCTCCCTGCAGCCTAGCAGCTCCCCAACCCACTCACCAGCTGCTTCTCCACTGTCCAAGGTATGGGGGACAGGCATCAGAGTCCACCTGTGAGCTGTGCCCCCTGGGATACTGGAGAGCTGTGAAATAGTCATCAATCTCCCATGAAAAATTAGAAGTTAGGCAAAATCCAACTGGTTAGCACATCTGAAAGAAAATCCTCACTTCAAATGGTGTGACTTTAAGAGGACTTGAGGGCACAGCACTAGTTAACAAGCATGAATAGATGTATGACCCTACACTTTTTAAGAATTCTTAACAAGGTTTAATTGAAACTTTTAACTTCACTCTTACTATCAGAACAATCAAATAAAATTAATGTTACTTAACAGGGAGGCACCCATGACCATTTTACCTACAACAGAAATTTAGGCAAACAAAAGCATGTTTCCTCAATGCTAGTGCCTTTGACTGCATTGCTAGCATACCCGATTGTATTATACATCATAGCTTAGCTGAAGTTGCTGAGGGTGTAATGGTAGGAGCTAAATGCCTTATTCATCACCCCACATGTACTAGTGATTCCCAGCTGAGTCTGTTTGTGTACCTGACTCCTCCTCCTCATGGAAGAATGCCACATCTGGACCTTAGAGAAAAATAGCTGGTAGCTGAGAGACAATTGACAGCAGCCCACTATAGGATTCTCAGACCAAAATCAGTTAGGGTTCACGAAAAAAACCTAGAAATCATGGATTCCTTTGGTCACTAAGGTAATCTCTGGGATGCTGTGGTTAACCCATTAATGCAAACTAATGAAAAATGATGACCATACCACTTTAGCACCGCCTACTATTTTAAGCCTTTTCCCTAAGGAAAATGGATAGAAACATTTTATTTCAGTGAAAATTAGAATTCTCTCAGACATAAGGTGTCCCAAAACTAAAGGGATCATCCAGGACAGAGTAATATGCCCAAGATATGTGCTGATTCAATGTCTCTCCCAAGGATGCTCTGTTGGAGTTGTTTTCAACTTAATGGGCATGTCTACACAAGATGCTTTGAATACAGTAGACTAATTCTACTCGGCATTATCACACTGGGCAAAACCCATTCTAATGTGCAGTATAATTAGTCTACTGCGCATTAGCATCACCAAAAAAGCATGCACCAGTGATACTGATTATAGTGTATTTAGTACCTGTAATTACATAGCATTAACATGTAGATGCATCCAGTGTCAAGCTGTTTCCAGCTCCATGTGCAGAGAAACCCAAAATTAAACCCCCCATTTCAAGGAAGAATGTGACTGCTATAGAGAGATTAGCTGGGAGAAGTGTCAAGTCCTTCCAGACGCAACCTCATTTTTGTCTTTGAGGATGATTATCCCACATCTCCGAAGCAGCTGCTGCTGACAAAGACACAATACCACAGCTTATCCATTATGGCAACTCTTACATTGTGGAATATATCTAAATTTTCACTCTGCATCCACTCTGCTTCTTACCAGGGGCAAGTAAAGCTATAATACATGATTAGCAACCAGACTTCTATATATCAAAAATGCTGTTCTTGACTTTACTTTTAAGAAACCAAACAAAGGCCTCTGAGTCGTGTCTGTGCACAGAAGATGAGATGACCTGAGGGCAATGTGCCAAGCACTCTATAGACACAAAAGACAGAATTATCCTGCCTCAAAGAATGTAAGAGAACATTTACGTGCAAGGTAGCAGGACCTAAAATCAGTATAAAGTGAGTAATTCCCTAATTGCAGTAGAATTGTGCTTATTATATATGGTAAATAAGATACACCAAAACATCAGAAAAGCAATTAATTGTTATAAGTCTGATTCAGAATTCACTGTAAGTAATTTTACAGCCTCCTGCCAACTTGCATAGTGAAAAATAAGACTTCATGTATAGATTGCATGAAATAAGGTGAGGGGGTATTTTATTTTTTATTTTTTCCAAAGTTTTTTGTGGAAAAGACATAAAAATCAAGCATGAATATCATAAATTCCCTTTGGCTTCTTACTGAAAAGTAAAATGAAAGAGCAAAGATAGGAGAGGAGAGAGTGTGGCATGACCATTCTCTTCTGAATGCAGAAAAATTAGAAGAGTTTGAATACTTTAATCACTATACCTGCAAAAATATAATTACACAGAAACAGGCTATGTGCTCTTCAAATCCATACCATCCTCCTGCCTCTATTTTGAAAGGCCATTAATATAATTGGCAAGCTTTAAATCTTTAGGGGAGGATCAATTTTTATGTTTCTAAATAGTCAGTCACTTCTTTTGCCTACATCTTGCAGAAGGGGAGTGTGTTTGTCAGGCAGGTGAAGGAGTTGCTAATACCAGAAGAAAAAAAACCTTTATTGATTTACAGGTCAAGGACAATACAGAAGGCCTCCACTCAATAAATAAACAAATCACTTAGGCCTTCCACAATTCCCTCATGATGCTTTTACTCAGCAGAGTAATGCATAAAGTCATTCAATAACAGACAGTAGTATTCTCCATTTGATTACTTAGGACTCAATCTTGCATGTTGCCAAATGTTCTCCTGATTATATCACTGAGGGTGTGTACAGAAGTTACATTTTTGCATGATAAAGCCCTTGAAAACACTCTGTAGCCAGAACACAACAAACATTCACAGCTTCAGAGCACTTTAAATGGCTGATTGTGTGAAAATTTAACACTCATCTGATGCATCAGACAGAGGCACTGCTGACAGTTGCCAGCTGCTGTGGGGAGAGAGAGGGGTTGGGTTGGGGAGAGAAGTGGTCCAGCAACCTCCTGGGAGACTGCTAGAGTGCCTCCACCTGCTGGCCTGGCCCAGTGCAGGCAGACTCTGAGCCCCCACCCTCCCAACAGGCTTTGTGTAAAGTGCCTTAAGTTAGAGCACCTCTCTGACACTGCCTGAACTTCTGTACACACCCTGAGAATGGTAGGTGCTTGTAGTCCCCAGCAATACATGGAATATTAGGCTAGATACTCCCTTGTGATTTTATAGTTGCAGAAAGGGCCCCAACTTAATAGAATAAAGGCTGTTTACCCGATATTTTCCCCTGTGACCAGGGTACAGAAAAAGGGCAAGAGAGTATAAAGACAGGGGTAGCAATATTATTAAAGAACCCAGAGCTGAGAGCAAAGCAGGTAGAAAAAAGTCATCAATGTCAGATTGCAATGAACACTACTACCAGTCAGGGGAACAGAATGAGAAATTTTCAATGTATATGCACCACCAGAGAGGAAGGGAAGAAACTGCCCTGCTTAGAAAGCTCGCAGTTTATGGTCAGAGGGAGACCATGCATAATAGTGAAATATTTCAATTGTATAATTGAAGTGGATGTCAGAACAGGGGAAGGAGAAAACATAGCTTTAAACACCTCATCCAGACTGTTAACAGAGTCACTAAGAGATGTGTGGGCAGGGTGAAAGTTCACACTAGAACAGACCCCAGTGGAAAAAAAACAAATCAAGAATTGACCTTGTCTTTGTATCAAAAGAAATAGGGATAAGGAAGGAAGAAACCATATATGTGGCTTTTAGTGATCACCAGATGCTGAAGGTGGCAATAAGTCTTGGTAAGAGCCTCATGAAAGGGAAAGGACTGTGGAAGTTAAATGCTCAGCTGTTACAAGATGAAGAGATATGTTAAGCATACATGAGACAGTATGAGAGGTGGCGAACACTGAAGAAATATTTCAGGAGTATCAGAAAGTGGTGGATTATGGCAAAGAGGATGGGAAAAATATTTCAGGAAGGCAGGCCAAAGATGCCTGATGAAAAGAATGAAGGAGCCAAGAGAGCTGTAAATCATAGAATCAATGAGTTGGAAGGGACCCAGACAGATCATCTAGTCTGACTCCCTGCCATGGGCAGGAAGGAGCACTGGGGGAGGGGGGGTTATAAGACCCCAGCCAGATGCCTATCCAGTCTCCTCTTGAAGATTTCCAGGGAAGGACATTTTCTCTCTCATCTCTCTTTTAAACCAGGTTTCTAACTCTTGCCTTGTTTCTTCTAGCTCTTCTCAGATCTGTTTTCCTTCTTTAGCTTCCTTTAGCAGATCCTTCATTTTTATTTACCATGGCAGCAACATCAAGCTTCCCCACCCAGCCCCACTCTGTCCTGCCATGCCAGGTCCTACCCCCTGGGGTGCGGAGGCTTTGGGAACAGGGCAACAAGCTGGGGAGCCTAAGCCTGCAGCAGGCAGCCTACCCCTGCCCTGTGCACAAATCTGTACCCCCCAGACCCTCCCAGGGAGTGCATGCATTGGCAGTAAGACAGCCCCACCCCTCAGAGAAGTTGCCTGTGGCTCTGTCCTGCTTCCCACCCAGGCACTGCAGCCGCACATGGCCCCAAACCCCATGCACCACCTGGGCTGGGCAGCAACCCTAGCCCCAGCCTGTGCAACTCCCTCTGTCTCTCATTACTGAAGCCTTCACTTCCCCTCACCCCCTGACTTACCTACTGCTCTCCAGGCTGTCTGGTGGCCACATGCATGTATGCATGGGCAGATGCATATGGTACCCCCTGCCTGACTGCCTTCCTCCCACTCCTCCCCAGCCCCTTGCATGCTGGATCTCTGCCACCATTTCCCACACTTCAAAAGGAGTAAGTCCAGGTTTTTAATCCTTAAAATGAGAAAATCCATGTTTTGTCATGGCAAACAGAAAACCCAGAACCCTCTTGATCATATAGTACCTAATTAGGCCATTAGGTGCTATTGTAGTACAATAATAATAACAAGCTCTGCTTTTAATGTCACAGAACTCCATAGGGCTTCTTCTAATAAAATGTAAATCAAAGAGTGAATTCATGTTCCTGTTTAGAAAAAGCCTTGCTCTGAATTGAAGGAATATTTGATGACTGTAGCTGGTGATGAAGTGCTAGAAAGCTCAGAGTCTTATTGACAAAAGGCCAAAAATGAGTAAATAAGTGCATCTTCAAGACTGAGTTACAAGGATTGTGTGTACATGAGAGAGTCGGGGTCTAGGAAACATTAGTGCCATTTAATCATCTTAAGTGTTTCCTACTCCTTGGCATCTTTTATATCTCCATCACGAGTGCCCTTTATTCCTTCTATAGTAAAAAGATTCAGATAAAAATGACACAGAACTAGCTGAAAGAGGAACAATCATTGCAAGTTAAATGGATACCTCTTTTCTAGAACTGGCATCTTCACAGAATATAAGAGTTTATCATTAAGAAAAATGGTTACTAGAGGAAGACTGGCTTATCCACTTACATCCAGCAAATATTCTGTTGGCTTGTCTTCCTAAATTTTAATTCACTAAACTTGACAGTCTATCCATTTCACAAAACATTATGGACACATCCAGACAAGCACACACGTGCCCCTTGTGGCATCTCAAAATATCCCATGGGGCTGATGAATTTAGTAGGGGCAGGCTGGGGTTGTGGGGAAGAAGGGGAATAGGGAGAAAGGGGGCTGAAGCTCACTTACTACAACCCCACAGGAAAAAAATGGGAGGCCTATGCTTTGAGAAAGTGGTGGGTAGGGGAAAACACACACGAGGGCTGGAGAATCTCGAGCTGGCTTACTTAGCCACACAACAAACACCAGGTCAAGCGGAGTGGACTACAGGACTTATCACACAAGGGCAAAAATACACAGGGAAGGCTTCTGAGGCAGATGTAAAAGATAGCTGGAGTGGTGGAGGGCTTTGTTTGTGGAAGATCTGTCCAGAAGCCCCTCAGGCCTCCAGCCAGGCACTGAGCAGCACAGCAGTAGGCAGGAAGACAAATCAGGATCAGATGCAGTGAGGTAGCTGTGGGAGCGCAGAAGCAGTCAGTCAATTAGGAAGTAATCCAGAGCAGGTGTGGTGTCAGGTGGTGCAGCAGGGAATCTCCCTCTCACCTAAGAGTGGGCAGCAGCAGAAACAACAGCAGCAGCGATGGTAGGAGCCATCCAGTTCACCCACTCAAGGTGTGCTTCTCGTGAAAGGAGCTGGCTGGCCAAGGCAGCTGGGTCACGCAAGGTACCTTTAGGCTCCAGCAGTGATGGTGGGGGAGGGGTCAACAGGCAGTGCAGGCTCCCTCTCCAGGCTGTCCCCCAAACACGGCTTGGCGGCGGGCTGGGTAGCAAGCCAGAACAGGGGTGCAGAAGCTGGGGTGCAGTGTTAGGGTCTGGTGCAGTGCAGTGGGCCCCTCCCTGAGTGGGGCAGCAGCATGCAGCAGAGGACCCCTCCCTTGGGGGAGAGGGGAGTAACAGCAGCAGCCCAAGGCAGGAAGGGGTGCGGCCAACTTACTCCAAAAGCTCTGAGACCAAGCCAGCAGCTAATAGTAGCCAGAGGCAGGAAAGGACCTGGCCATCTTCTCCCCAAAAGCTCCTGAGACCAAACTTGCAACAACCAGCTGCCGCAGCCACTGCCTGGGACAGGAAGGGGCATGGTCAACTTCCTCCCAGAGTTTCCTCCTCCAGAAGCTCCTGAGAGTAAGTAGCCCTGAGCTACTTTTCAGGGCAGGTTTTTATAGTTCTGGGGCCAGCACAGGTGTTAGCCTCAGGTTCTAGCTCCCCTTGGCTGAAGATCCGGGAGGAGCTGGGCAGGGTCAGTTTGCCCCAAGTGGCACAACTTGCCCCACACCAAAGTGCATGTTCAGGCATGTGCACTGAGGCAAAAATCTCCATCACAAATTTGTGCCGCTCCTATTTGAGCTACTGCAAGTGCGTGTGCCTAACATGGGTGGATGCGCACTATGAGGTACAATTTCTGTTTAAAAGAGCACAGTCTTCTTTCAATTTATAGTGATTCTTTTCAATATTAAATTAATTAATATAGACCTGTATGAAACATTGACATAAAACACAACAGTGATTCTGAAGAAGTTTTGTTAATGTGGCTCTGATTTTCTAATACTTTATAATGTGGTGTCATTTAGATTTGTGTTATGTAGATGTAAAACATTATCGTTCTTATCTGGCAACATGTTACTCATTTTGTATTCACATCTTGCACACAGGAATAACTGACAAGGTACAAGACATTAGAAAAAAAAAATCAGACCTATAACAAGGATCTATACATTGGTCATGTCTCTCCTATGAAGATTTGATAGCCTTTTTATCCTGAGTCTTGCTATCCATCCCATGACCCACAGATTACCACCATGAGTCTACATAATGCCAATGATCCAGAAAGCATCTGCTCCTAAAAGTTCAGATAGCTACATTTATATAAAGTGTCTGATTTCCACCAAAATACAATGATTTGAATTTTAAAAGGCCTTTAGGCATTTCCAATTAGGCCTGTTCCCTTCAGAAGTTTTGAACTGCTGCATGATTTTATGTACCATGTATAGTTAGGTATGAAGCTACAGTAAGATGCAATGAAGGTGAAACCAGTTTCTGGGTCATCACTCTGATTTTTTGCGGGGAAGTCAAGGAAGAAAGGAAATTTTGAAAAGTAATTACAAGAAACTAGCATCTGCCAGAGATGGTTTGCACATGCACCTACCACCAAAACTGCTTAAATTATATTGTTCTGTGATTTGGTGCCTTTGGCAGAGCCAGTGTATAGTAGAGGTAATTTCAAATACTCTCTATCCTCAGAAACACAATTAAGCAACCACAGTTAATTAGACTTCTTCATAGATTTCATGGAATCTACCAGGCTTTCTGGACATCCAAATGTGCCTGAAAAATGTCTTCTCCCTGAAGAATCTCCCAAAGGACAGGTATCAAAATCCCTACTAGAGAACTCCAGCAGTTCTTTATTCAAAGGCCAAGTTCCTTTATATGTGGATCTGACATTCATTAATGAAAGCACTTGGCTTGTTGAAGCTGGGGTGCTTCTGAATATGTATGTTGTGCTCTTTAAAAGCAGAACAACTCTGTTTTGGCTGATTCACTCCATTGTTAGGTTTTGCCCAGATCACACAGCAGTTAGTCAGTCATTTGTAAACAGAAGGGAAAACACACTGATCAATAGAGAAAACCACAGGCTTCATTTTTTGTGATCAAAGGGTTCAGAGAATCCATGGAAAAATAGCCTGATTATTTATGAAACAGACCTCATAGTATAATCTGTTCTTTTATATA
>NW_017728992.1:24875096-24883051 GCF_001723915.1 Gavialis gangeticus | reverse complement strand
ATATATATATATATATATAGTTTGCAGTGGGGAAATTCTGCTCTCGGCTATTCCTACATAGTGACTGAGCTGAGGCATTAGAATTAATTCAGTTTCAAGGCCACGAATAAGATTCCAGCAATGTTTCAGAAGTGAAGACCAGAGTTTCAAAAATCAGCCATTCTCTTGGCAGAGAACACTGTGCAAAAGTGAGAGATTTACAGGTCTGAGCACTAGAACAATAAAGCACTACTCACTGAGAAATCCTGTTGTACAAAGCCAAACCAATCTAACAATATTTCAATAATATTGTTATTTAGCATACTTTGGAGCATGCTAAAACAAATTCTGAGAAAATAAATGCTCCTTAAAATGAACTGCAGGGGTTGCTTCCACCACGTCTCTGAAACTTGAAAGGTATCTTAGCATTATGTCAGATGTACTGTTTCAGTACTTTGTTCTTGTTCCGGAATTTGAGGGAATGGTTGGTTTTGCTGGGCACTAAGCCCAGTTTCTGTTTAATGTTCTCTAAAGCTTCATAGCTGCCTAGATACTGCATACAGAGATGGTCAACTTACAAATAAACAAAGATCTTGGTGCATATAGTGAATTCAGTTTACACTTACAAACATACAGATGGATGGACATTATTTATTAAGGTGTTATTTATTAAAGTATCTTCCATTGCTTAAATCAGCAAGACCTCCCATTGAAATTGTCATGATACCTGGGGTCAGAACCTGAAACTCTTCAGCCCTCAAGCAGAAGCCCAAGGCACAGTGCCATTGCACAGCTGGCCAGCCCCCACCCAGCCCCTCCCATGGCGTTCCCAGTGGTGGACTGTGACTCAGGTAAACCAAAGGGAGACAAAGGTCCCAGACAGATGGACTATAAAACTTTCTCATATTCTATAGGGCCTTGTCCCAGCAACAATATAGTTAGGAGTTGCTCTCTCAGAACCTCCCACTTGTTCCTATTTGTTCCTGTTCTTGTCTCCAGTTTCCCAGTCCTCATCAATGACTTACTTTGACTATGACCTCATTTCAACACTTGGCTTGATACCCAGGACTTGGACTGATACCCAGCTTGATCTTCAGATTCTACTACCATAAACACCTGACCTACACATTGATTAGTCCAGACTGATCCTAGTCAACTGGTATAGAAATCAATGGGAATATTCTTGAGTTGGGAATATATTATTGCATCTCAGGAAAGATTTTTTTTTTTTTTTTTTTTTTTTTTTAAGTATACCCCCTCAGTCCTTTTAGAAACTAGGTTTGTCAAACTTTACAAATTTTGACCATGATTTTACAATGACTCTAAACACTTATACGAAATGCATTTTAATAGCAGAACTCAGCACAGTCAGGAAATGAAGTAAATGTTTCCATTTGTTTTCAGAGGTGCTGAGAAGTCTACAAACTTCATGGACTCTACAAAACGTACATGCACTTCTAAAAGTAGGTGCAAGTATCTAATCATAATTTTGAATGGTTATGTTTGAAATAAGGACATCTAGTTCAATATACCAATGAAAATCAGGCCACGGATGCATTCATAACAAGAAAGATGTGTGTATATGCATGTATTTTGTATGTACATATGCATACATACAGAGTGCGGATTCCTCAAGAATAGATTAACGACAAATGAAACCTTCTCATCAAGACAAACAGCCAAAATATAATCAAAGTGTACACACTTTGTTCAGACTTCTAGAAAGCCTGTGATAGCACACAAGGCATGTGGAGACAAAAGGGGGGCCCTAAATTAAAAAATTAATTTTAAAAAACACTGATTCAATTTAGGGCCAATTAAACCCCAGTGCCATCAAACACACCCTGCTGACTTACCTGCCTCTCCAGCAAGGGGGGCAAGCAGCCAGCAGGCATAGTGGTCCCTGAGCTGCAAGGTGTGGGGGATGATGCTTCCCTCCATGGCAGCGGCGGCTCCCCCCCACACAGCACCCACCCACAGGCACCCGTTTTGGGCAATCCTGAGGGATACTGCAGCCACAGAGGGAAGCACGGCCCCCATGCAACTCAGGCAGGCAGGCAGGCAGGTTCTGGGGTGGTGGGGCAGGAGGAAAGATCAGGCTCACCACTTTTTTTGGATAGAGCCTGCTTTCCTGGCTTGCTGGCAGGCTGCCTGCAGAGCTTCCTGCAGAGCCCCTGAGCTGCACAGAGACTGATGCTTCACTCTGCGACTGTAGGGGCAGCAAACTCGAGGGAGGGGGGGCACCAAATTTCCTACAGCGGCTGGAATCAATGTGCAATACACCACTGAGGCATGCAAACACTGACATCATTAAAGCAGTTCAAAAGCATTTAGCCCACTTTAAAATGTCGTGCACACATGCCCCTTGTTTCATCTACACAGCCACAGAGAAATACTCTGGGCCATATTGGCTGAATTAGGATTTCCCAACAAACTAATTGTACTCATTAAAGTTTGCATGCACAAATCAAGGGACAGAATTAGCACCTACAGAGGAACATTGGTTGGCTACCCAATTGGAACTAGATTGTCTTCAATCCTATTCAACCTGGCACTGTAAAAATTAATCAAGAGCACAAATAACATGTGGGAAGGAGTTCAAATGAATGGAGAACATAAAGTCCTCACATAAGTGATGATATTGTTCTCATAAGTGAAAGCATGAATAGAAGCTCCATGATATAGAAACTCTGTACCAACTAACAAATGAGGCAAAAAAAATCAGACTACAAGTGAACAGGGATAAAACACAGTATCTGCTGATATATAGGACAGAAGTAAACCAGGAACCTTGCGTAACAATAAACACCACATATTTAAGCAAGTGAGCCACTTCAAGCATTTAGGTTTTATTGTAGCACAGGATGGTAATATAAAAAAAAAAAATTAAAGGAGGAATGGAAGCAGGAAATAGAGCTTACTTTGCATTGTAACCTGTAACTCAAGCTCATCCCAAGGAACACTAAGCTTCAAGTCTATAAAGCCAAAATCAGGCCATGTATAACCCCCTGCCAAACCTAAGTTCTACCTGAGTTCTCTGACAAGCAAATGAGATACTATTAGATCAGTGGTTGTCAACCAGGGGTATGTGTAACCCTAGGGGTACTTAAAAAGGTTGTAGAGCGTATGCAGATCTAATGTGGCTAATAAATGACATGTGCATGTGCAGAGTTGCAGCGCAGCACACAGGCGGCCAGGAGAGCAGCCAGGTCCAGCTGGTAAGTGTGTTCTGAGGGAAGGGGCCTGTGGGGGTAGGGACAGATCGAGACCCCAGAAGTAAGGGAAGAAGTGGGGCAGGGGAAGGGGCTGCCCCCAGCTACACATACCCCCAGGATGGCATGGGGGTATGTGACCCTGGACCTGCACATGATGCAGGGCATGGCAAGGCAGGCTCCAACTGCAAGCTGGGGTTTGGGCTGCACTGGGCTTTTCCCACTTGGGGCTAGGGTGGGCAGCAGTGGTGCTAGGGAGGGGCTATGGGAAAGCCTGCAGCTACCCCAAAATTCACCATAGCCTGCTCCATAGACCTTCTCCTAGTGTTTCTGCCACCCTCCCCAAATGCAACTCAACCCAACCCCTGCTTGGAACAGCCTGGCACCAGCCCCAGCCTACAGTGGCAGACCTCCCCACATGCAGATTTGGGGGCACACCCCCCCCATGCCCTCTCAGAGGTGCACACAGTGGCAGGAGCTTCCCCCCTCCCTGAGGCCCCTACATGAGATGCTTGCAGCCTTGATTGAGGCCCCTGCAGTGAGGGAGAAAGTAAGGCTGAGGCAGGGGTATGAACAGATGCTGCCCAGCTGTGGCAGAGTGCAGGACAGAGCATGTGACTTTTCTACAGTTTGACATTTTCTCAATAACTTTCTAAACTGTAACACAAGATTCCCCACTAAAAGAAAAATAAGATAGTGACTGAAACAACCCACCTAGGGATGTGGTGGGTTCATTACTTGAATTATTTTAAATTGAGATTAAACATCATTCAAAACACTATATTCTAGCTGTAGCAGGGCACTGGGGTGTGCCTGTTTCTTTAAGGGAGAAGCCTGAAAGGCTGCTTGCAGGTGGTGGAAGGGGCTAATGAGAGACTCACCTGACTGAAGGAGGGCTCAGGGCTGGAGCAATATAAGCCCACAGCCCAAGCCAGTCAGGCAGTCTCTCCCTAGCAGCCACAAGTTGAGGAGCTCTGGGCACTAGGGCTCCTGAAAGGACTGGAACTTATATACCCAACTCTGCAGGCCTGGGAGCAGAGGCAAGACCCTGGGGAGAAAAGGTCTGAGTTTTACCAGGAAGTGGTCTTGGTTTTATTTTGAGCCCACAGAGGTGTCTGGGGAAGTGTTAAGTTGAACCAGAGGGTTTCTGAGCCTGGAGAAGAACTACAAGCTGGACCAGGGGTCCAGGAGCACAGAGAAGGGGTGGCATGCAGGATCAGGGGTCTGGGAGCCTAGAGTGGGGGGAACATGCAGCACCAGGGGTATGGGTCCCAGAGAAGTGGTGGCATGCAGGACCAGGCATCCAGGAGCCCAGAGAAGGGGTGGCACACAGGACCATAGATCCAAAAGTCCAGGAAGCAACTGCGTAAGGGACCAGTGCAGTCTGAAGGCCCAAGCGGGCTGAGTGCATAACTAGGTAACCTCACAGAGAGAGAAAACCCATGAGGTTTGGGGCATAGTGTAGGGGAGATAAGGAACCATACAAAGATCCCTTAAGGTGACAGGTGGCCAGCATGGGTACAGACAGGCCGAGATGGCCCACTAACCCAGGGGCACAGGACTGTGACTAAGAGGACCCAGAAGAGGCCTAATAGGATTGACACAGGCTCAGCCTCATGCAGAGCCTGCAGGCATCGTCCCTTTCATAACCTTAGTTAGACCCCAACTCCATGTGGTGCCCAGCGACTAGGGAGATGACAATCCAATTGCTTATGGATCCTGTTACTCATTAGCCAGAGCAAGCAGGGAGAAAACACAAGCACACATTGCTCACAACAGTTCTATTCAGAATGGCGACTGCTTCGGGCAAAAGTCCCTCACAGACACACAGCCTGTGAACTAGGGGACCTACAGCAAACATTTGTTTTTTCACACATTTTATACACCTTGATTCACACTCGTTAACATTTACTCCACCTTCGCTCCTTCTTTGGTTCCACCCATATCTCCTCCTGTCTCAAACTTGACCTCTGTTTACTGTTTACCTCATTAGCATGGAATTACCTATGCATTTCATTCATTTACATGTCTTTTTGCCATGAGCGCACGTCTAAGACCTTGACTCCTGCCTCTCTCAGTCACTTGGACTTTGACCAAAGCCTGGAAGCTTCTGGAGACTTTTCACCAATCACCATTCACCTTTTTGCATATGTTTATCTCAGATTCTGTTACCAGTTATGTGTTGTATTTCAGTCTGTTTTTCAGTCCCATTTTGTACCATCTTCCACATTCCTAAGACTTCACCTCATTCAAAGCACACAGACTCACTTGAAAATGGTTGACACAGTTAAGATGGTTACTTAGTATAAGCAAATGGATGGCTTAGCGTAAGCATTCATAAGCAAAATCTGCTCTCTCTCCTAATGATACATAATGAAATATGTATCTTACAACACTACTATACTATTAGAAAAATGCTTGCCTAAACATCTTGCAATATACTTTTAATATATACTGCCTTGTGGTCAGCAGCTTTTGCTAGGCCACAGATTAAAGCCTTGTTTCAGCTGCAAACCCAGTGCTCCCCAAGATCCAAATATTGTCACCCTAACAACCTTCACTAAGAGCAAGGTGTGGTAGGTGAGATTTAAAGGAAAGGATGCAGCCAAACTTGAACTGAGCAGGGGCTGCACAGGCACCAGGGGGCATCACAGCCACACCCCTGGTCACAAACCTGCTACATTTGTGCATTGGCCAGGAAACAGATTATGCATGAGGAAAGAACTTATGTCTCTTAAAGAGGAAAGGGGATCCTTGGGCAGAGCTAGAAAACCCAAAAGTTTCACTAGGATATCAGTGGAGGCCAGAGCCCAGAAATAGGGGCTGAGGGCTGAACAGACCACTGCTGGAAGCAGGAGGGACCAAGAGAGCCCAAAAGCCTCAACTATCCTGAGGGGCAGGGCCAAGGTCCATGGAGACCAAAGGCCCAGGAGGGACCACATTCAGAGACTGACAGGGGTACAAGTCTCTCTCCTTTCTTGATTCAAACATGCAAATGATTCTTCATGCTCTTGTGTCATCTGTGCCTCCAAGCTTGCAGCCTCTAACACATTTTAATCAAGAAACCCCTGGAAATGAGACAGAGGAAGAACATAGGGGCAGATAAAGCAACTCTCACAGACCTCATGCCTCCATGGGAAGAGGTCCTGCTAGTATAAATTAAATCCCTAAACCAGAAGTGGGAAGAACTGGCAGACAGGCATGAGAAAGAAACAGAAGCCTGAAAATCTAGGAAGGCTTGCCACCAGTATAAGGCTGAGATGCCCACAGTGATTGACTATATCCAGCATCTAGAAGTGGAATTGCCAGCAACCCCAGAGGGAAGGACTCTGGTTAAGGAGAAAAGAAGACAGACAGCAACAAGAAGCAAGAATGATGATCAATTTCACCAAGACTGCACCTACAGAGTGAAATGGAAACAAGTGGCTGGAAAGTGGTGGCAGACTAACCTCAAATGCAGCATCAACTAGAATGGAGCTCTAAATAGGAGGTGGTGGCAGAGGCTGTGGCAAAAAAACAACCCAAGGGTAGAGACCCAAGGGTGGGAGCTTGTAGCAGGGGGCCTGCTCAGGGCTGATCTCAGTATGACCTGCCCACCTGTTCCTGGGCTAACTCCTGAGGTAATTCCCGCTTTATTTCCCACCATGCCTTGTTGTTAATTAATTATTTAAAGATGTGATTAAGTGGGAGGCTGCCTATTTTCTGCCACAATGCACTATCTGCAGCTCCTTTCCTCCCCTACACTACAACCCAAGCCTCACAGATGGCATCTCGATGTTATCATTATCACCAGCCCCCACACTGGGCCCCAGAATCCTCCTAATTCAACCCCTACTGGATTCCTCTCCTCAAGTGGTCTCATCCACCTTCATACTGGGCAGCATATCTCACTGAACCACTTCCCCTTTGGGTGTGGTCCCCCTGGGACCTTTGGCTACCAGCCCTGGCCCATCTCCAAGCCAGTTGGAACCCCAGGCTCTCAGCTCTTGTGCATTCCTCGCAGTGGGCCCCTGGCCCTTCGACCCTTCTGGTCCTGGCCCCAGCACGGGCCAGTCAAGGGAAGTTCAGGCAGGTGTTGAGTCTATGGCCCTTACTTTTTCACCATGGGGTCCACCTTCCCAACCCTTCAACAAATGGGTAACCCACCCAGTAGTGGGAGCTAGGGGTTAAGGAGCCCCGACCTGCCTTTCACCAGGGTAAAAACTTGCTTGGTATCTCCTGGGGGCTCCTGCACCACTGAGAGCCCCACTCCCAGCAGGGTGCAGTTTTATAGTTTCACAGTTTATAGTTTCATAGTTTCTAGGGTCGGAAGGGACCTGAGCAGATCATTGAGTCTGACCCCCTGCCATAGCAGGAAAGAGTACTGGGGTCAAATGACCCCAGCAAGGTGTTCATCTAGCCTCCTCTTAAAGACCCCCAGGGTAGGAGCCAACTCCACTTCTCTTGGAAGTTGGTTCCAGATCCTAGCCGCCCTGACTGTGAAGTAGTGCCTCCTGATATCTAGCCTGAATCTACCCTCTGCCAGCTTGTGACCATTATTTCTAGTCACTCCTGGTAGTGTTTGGGGGAACAGGAACTCTCCCAATGCCTGCTGGTCCCCTCTGACTAGTTTGTAACAGGCCACTAGATCCCCCCTCAGCCTTCTCTTATGGAGGCTGAAAAGGTTCAGGTCTCATAGCCCCTCCTCGTAGGGCCTGCCCTGCTGTCCCTGATCATGTGAGTGGCCCCTCCTCTGGACCCTCTCCATGTTGTCCACATCCCGCT
>NW_017728992.1:24861569-24873171 GCF_001723915.1 Gavialis gangeticus | reverse complement strand
AGGAGCCTCCTTACCATCCCCTACAGCTCCTCCCTTTCCTCCAAATGATATCAGCAGCCCTCCAGCCAGGTGATGTTGTTGCCTCACCTCTAGCAGCAGAACTGCCCTGTTTATATGGGCAGTCCCAGATCCAAAATGGCTGCCCTCATCAGGCACCTGGCGGCTGCCACTTCCACGGCCTTAAAGTGGCAGGCACACACAGTGCCCTGCCACAGAGCTCTACAGGAGATATGGAAAAAAGCATAAGAAAAGATAGCCAGACACCAAAAGAGCAACCCAGGTGAAAAGCCACTAAATTTCATAGTTTCATAGTTTCATAGAGAATGCTCCAGAGAGGAAGGAAAGCCACCCTTAGTGGCTATCCTGGCAGAAGCCATGAAGCCAGGTTGGACATTTGGTGTCCCTGTCAGAGGAAGAAGAAAATGACAGAAAGCTGAAAGAACTTAAAGGCATCTGTGAAGATGGTACCAATGAGGGAACCTCCAAAAAGTGAGCAGGCAACTCAGAAAAAGAGGGGTAGGACCCCAGGTGACGGGCAGAGACACCTCTTGCCACTGAAGATAAAGGGCAAAAAGTGGGGATGAAGGCTTGGATGGAGGCCTTAGATATATGTGAGGAACATCCCCAGCCTCGCAAAGTGGTAGACAGTTAAAGGACTATTTGAAAAGAAGGTGGTGGGAGTTTCCTATGTAAAATGGCTATACCCTGTACAGGAGAGATTGTGTGGGAAAAGAGGGTGAGGGTGTAGCTCTCTATGTCAAGAAAAGCTAGATGTCCCTTCAAGCTGATATTAGCACCCAGAGATGATGACTGGAGACCCTCTGGGTTCAAATATGTGGGGAATGTGGCACAGGTGACACAATGGTAGGAGTCTACTACAGACCTCCTAATCAGGAATAAGAGCTTGACCAGGAATTTGCCAGGGAACTGACTGAGGCTGCATGCTCTGGGTGCATGGTTGTTATTGGAGACTTCAGCTACCCTGACAACTCATGGGAAGAGCACTTAGCCAAATCCAAATGGTCACAAAGATTCCTCACGTGTGGATGAGCTCTATCTGATTCAAGAAGTCTATGCACCAACAAGAGGTATGCACCTAGTACTGGCCAAAAGGGGATGATCTAGTCAGTGACCTAAGAATCAAAGGAAAGCTGGGAGACAGCGATCATGAGCTGACCAATTTTACTATCCATTGCAAAGCTGGCAAGTCATTCAACAATGCAGAAGTCCTCGACTTTAGAAAAGCTGACTTTAATAAACTCAGGAGGCTTGATGTTGAGGCCCTAAGGGACCATGACTCGATAGCGAGGAGAATTCAGGATGAGTGGCTGCTCCTTAAGGGAATGATCCTGAAAGCACAAGGGATGTCAATTCCATCTCAGAGAAAAGGTAGCAAAAGAGCACAGGAATATTTGGCTCTGGTCCATATCTGTAGGGAGCGAAGCAGAAAAGCCAAGGCTGCAACCAAACTCCAACTGGCTACACATATCAAGGACAATAAAAAGTCCTTTTTCAGATATGTGGGGAGTAGGAAGAAAAGCAGGGGTAACATTGGACCCCTGCTAAACCAAATGGAACAACTGACAACCGACACCCAGGAAAAAGCCTGGGTGCTTAATGGGTATTGTGCATCAGTTTTTCACCAGCCCAAAGGGACCACTCTGCCTAACACGATGCAGGACAGCCAGGGTGAGAGTAAATTTATACCCAGCATTGGTGCAGACCTTGTGAGGAACATCTTAGGAGGCTTCAAGGCAACTGGTCCTGACAGTTTGCACCCCAAGGTAGTTAAGGAGCTGACAGACATCATAGCCCAGCCACTGGCAAGGATCTTCATGAACTCGTGGCGCTCAGGTGAAGTACCCAAGGATTGGAAGAAGGCTAATGTGGTGCCTATCTTCAAGAAAGGGAGGAAAGTAGATCTGTGAAACTACAGGCCAATCAGCTTGACCTCAATCCCTGGGAAGATTTTGGAAAAAATTATCAAAGAGACCATTCTTGACAAACTGGCTGATGGCAACATCCTGAGGGACAGCCAGCACAGGTTTGTTGCAGGTAGGTCTTGCCTGACCAATTTCATTTCCTTCTATGACCAGGTGACATATCACCTGGACAAGGGAGAAGAGATTGACATCATATCTGGACTTTAAAAAAAGCCTTTGAGCTAGTCATGGAAAAATTGGCCAACTGTGGCCTCAGCTACATCACAGTCTGATGGCTGGGGAACTGGCTCTGAGGTCGGACCCAGAGAGAGGTAGTCAGTGGAAGTGAATCATGGCACTCTATAACCAGTGATGTCCCCCAAGGCTCCATCCCTGGACCTGTATTCTTTAACATCTTTATTAATAATGTGGACCTTGGTGTCAGAAATGGACTGGCCAAGTTCTCCAATGACACCAAACTTTGGGGTAGAGTGTCCACACCTGAGGATAGGCTGGTGATCCAGGCTGACCTTGACTGGCTTAGAAAGTGGGCGGATAAAAATCTGATGATGTTCAATATCAATAAATGTAAGGCACTCCACCTCAGGGGAAGAAAAACCCATATCACACTTACAGGCTAGTGCTATAGTGCTACACTCACTAGCACCACAGCCGAAAGGGACTTGGAGGTCAGGATTAACCACAAAATGAACATGAGCCACCAATGTGATGTCACAGCTGGTAAAGCAAACAAAACTCTGGCTTGCATCTATAGATGCTTCTCAAAAAAATCTCAGGATGTCATCCTCCCACTGTACTCAGCCTTGGTGAGGCTGCAGCTGGAGTACCGCATCCAATTCTGGGCTCCGCAATTTAAAAAGGATGTGGAAAAGCTTGAGAGAGTCCAGAGGAGAGCCACATGCATGATAAAATGACAAGAGAACAGGCCTTATGATGAAAGGCTGAGACCAATGGGACTCTTTAGCCTGGAAAAGCGTAGGCTCAGGGGTGACCTGGCAGCTGACTATAAGTATATAAGGTGTGTACATCAGGATCTGGAGAAATGCCTGTTCACCAGAGTGCCCCAAGGGATGACAAGGTCAAATGGTCACAAACTCCTTCAAGACCAGGGAATAGACTCCCTCCAGAGGTGGTGCAAGCACCTACTCTGGGCTCTTTTAAGAAACATTGGGACACTTATCTTGCTGGGATCCTTTGACCCTAGCTGACTTCCTGCTCCTGGGGCAGGGGGCTGCCCTCGATGAACTTCCAAGGTCCCTTCCAGCCCTAATGTCTATGAAATCTATTAACTATATACAGGTGCTGAAGGAAGGCATATGGGATGTCCAAAGGTTGAGTTTCGGGGCCAGGATTGTGCCCAACAAGCCCTGAGGACTCATTGGGAACTCAGAGGAAGATTCTTAGACTTGCAGGAAAACCCATGGAGGTGAAGGGTCCCAGGAGTTCTCTTGTGAAAGAGAGAGCTGGATCACAAGACCACAGACTGGAGGGAGAAAGAAGGCTATTCTTCTTCTATCTCCCTTTTATAACTGTCATTAAGATCAAGCACGACAAATGAGATTTATGCGAAGGTCTGCAGCCAAATCTAAGCTGAGCGGGGGCTGCATGGCTACCAGTGGACATCACGGCTGTCCCTGTGGCCATGGACCTGCTACACTGGTTTAGTCAGATGTTACAGGTTTTATTTAGGATTCACTTGGTAAAATTTGATGGACTGTACTATGCAGGGAGGTTAAACTTCATGATCATGACTGTCCCTTCTGGTCTTAAAATCTATGGAAGGTTAAAATTAGAGTTGTGAGCAATATTAATTGTTGGGTCAGTACGGAACAAAAGTTATTAGTTCTCTGCATCGACTGACACCCTGATCATGAACCACACCATGACAATTAACTGTAATTGGTACCCTTGTTGACAGAATCAGAGGCTGACTAGAAAGGGGGAAGTATATTTTGACCCCACAATGTCAGGAATGAGGCACAGTGGACTTCAGTTGTTATTGTACTTTTGCCACTAAAATTCTAAGGTATTAATTTTAATTAAATATAAAAATACTGCAATGAAAACATCTCCAAAGCTGGCAAGTTCTCTCTCATCTTAAAGCCTTAATTAAACTCAATGGGTGAAACTCCCTGGAGGGAAAAATAAGTAATTTTATAAGTTATTTTTGTCATAGTTCAATTTAAGCTTTACACATTTTAGTTAACTAGACAGGGGAGAGAAAGAAGAAAAGTATAGCTTTTTCTAATTTACTTAAGATTATGTCTGCCCATCCATAAATAGTTTCTTATTCCAAAAGCAGTCCTGTTTGGAATAAACATGAGGACTTACGCAATGAAGTATTACTAAGCTAGTACAAGAACTAGGCCATTTTAACTGGTTGTTTTCTGGAATTATGGATCAATCAGATTAGATAGTTTGTATGAACTGAGGCTGAAGTTTCTGGGGGTTTTTTTGATTCCATCTAGTTTTGTCCTTTCTGATATTAAAAAATGTGATATATATTTAAAATATCTCCTGATATCCTGACTGTGAACATCTGAGAGATCTTGGCTTCAAGTTAAAGATGAAACTCTGATTACCTAGTCTGTGCTTTTGGGTGGTTTAATTTTTTTTAAAGGGTACCCTGGCAAAGAAATTCCAAAGCTACCACATGTTCTTGTATAACAAATAAGACACACATCGATTGAGGAAGGCAGGGTATAGACAAAAAAATCTTCCAGCATAGCTGAATGCAGGGGATCTTGACTGCAACAGCTCCAGTTTTGTTAACACTGTAGCTCTGACCCTGAAAGGTGAACTCCACCGCGTCCCTCTGAGGCTCATAAAAGGAAGAGCATGGCAGACATCTTGCAGCAGCATTTCTCTGTATCTATTCCTCCATTCTTCTATTCCAGTGATGAAAAATCAGCCTTTCTACTTAAAAGACACACTTTGGAGGGCTGTTTTTTGTCAGGAGAGTGCATGGGGTATGTGACTAAATATGATATTAGTGATTTTGAGGTTCCTCCATTTAAGGTGCTTCTCTTGAGTAAACTGAGACACACAGTTTTAATAAAGAGATGCATGTTCTTTCCTCTCACAGTGCCTCAGGCTCATCCCTTTAAGGAATGGGGTAAACAGAATCTGAAGTATTTTAATCTAAACATAATTTCTTAAACCTTTGTAATTGATTTTGACCCTCTTATCTTTTACCTAGTAACAAAAAGAGGAAGCTGAGAAGTGATCTGGTGGCTGCCTACAAACTCATTAAGGAGGGAGGAAGGGGGCAGCAAGAAATAGGGGATACAATGTTTACCAGGGTGCCTGCCAGGGTAACTAGAAATAATGGCCACAAACTGAAAAAGAGCAAATTCAGATTGGACATCAGGAAAAAATTCTTTATGGTGAGGTTTGCCAAAATATGAAATAAGCTCCTAAGGAAGGTGGTACTGTCCTCTTCCTTGGAGGTGTTTAAAAAGAGATTGGACAGACACCTGGCTGGGGTCATCTGACCCCTAGTACTCATTCCTTCCCAGGGCAGTTGGTCAGACTCAATGATCTAATAGGTCTCTTCCAACCCTAGCATCTACGAAACGATGAAAAAAGAAGGTACTCATCTTTCTTCCACAAGACAACTCAAAAGCCAGATTGACATGCCAGCACATTTGTGGCTCCGCAAACCTCTTTGCAGTGCAACAAACAGTACATGTTGCATGTTAAATTGTGCACAGTAAACTGTGTGCATTAAACTGTGCACAGCAAAATTTGCTACGGGGATTTCCCAGTAGCAAAAAAAAAACACCCTGAAAAAAAAGTGGCATATGGTGCCCCTGCAATGAGGCACACTGCACCCCAGTCAGCCTCAGAGCAGCTGTCTGGGGCGCAGTATGCCTCAAGATGAAGCAGGCAGCTCTGGGAGCTATGTGCTCCCCTGTCTTGAGAGACACTTGGCCTCAGCCCCTGTACTGAGGCTCCACAGCAGAGCCCCTGTACTAAGGCATGCAGAGACAAGGCTGCAACCAGCCCAGAGCTGCCTGCTTCCCTGTATTGAGGCCCACTGCACATCAGCCAGCTGGGGAGAGACTGGCTGGGGCATAGGGAGCCTCAGCATGGGGCTCCACAGCATGCATAGATTTCATAGACGTTAGAGCTGGAAGGGACCTCGAAGATCATCAAGTCCAGCCCCCTGCCCCAGGGGCAGGAAGTCAGCTAGGGTCAAAGGACTCCAGCAAGATAAGCTTCCAAGCGTTTCTTGAATTAGTCCAGAGTAGGTGCCTGCACCACATCTGGAGGAAGGCTATTCCAGGTCCTGGGGGCTCAGACAGTAAAGAAATTTTTTCTCATGTTCAGCCTAATATGGTCTTGTAGGAGTTTATGACCATTGGTCTTTGTTTTTCTTTGGGGTGCTCTGGTGAACAGATGCTCTCCCAGATCCTGATGGACACCCCTTGTATACTTATAGGCACCCACCAGGTCCCCCCTGAGCCTGCTTTTTTCCAGACTGAAGAGTCCTATGGCTCAGCCTCTCTTCATAAGGTCTATTCTCTTGCCCTCTGATCATGCGTGTGGCTCTCCTCTGGACTCACTCAAGCTTCTTGACATCCTTCTTGAATTGTGGAGCCCAAAATTCGATGCAATACTCCAGCTGCAGCCTCACCAAGGCCAAGTACAGCAGGAGGATGACATCCTGAGATTTACTTGAGAAGCATCTATAGATGCAAGCCAGGGTTTTGTTTGCTTTACCAGCTGCGACATCCCATTGGCGGCTTATGTTCATCTTGTGGTCAATCATGACCCCAAGTCTCTTTCAGCACTGGTACTAGCAGGCAAGCATGCTGCAGGTTTTTTTCCCTGAGGTGGAGTACCTTACATTTATTGGTATTGAACATCATCAGGTTTGTGTCCGCCCACTTACTAAGCTTATCCAACTCATCCTGAATCACTAGCGTCTCCTCAGGTGTGGACACCATGCCCCAAAGTTTAGTGTCATTAGCAAACTTAGCTAGTGCGCTTCTGACACAAATGTCCACATCATTGATAAAGATGTTGAAGAGAACCAGTCCAAGGACAGAGCCTTGGGGGATGCCACTAGTCATGGAGCACCATAATGACTCGCTGCCATTGACCGCTACTCTCTGGGTCCAACCTCGGAGCCAATTTCCCAGCCATCTAACTGTGGTGTAGCCGAGGCCACAGCTGGCAAATTTTTTCACGAGGTGGTCATGGGACACCAGATCAAAGGCTTTATTAAAGTCCAGGTATATGACATCAATCTCTTCTCCCTTGTCCAGGTGATACGTCATCTGGTCATAGAAGGAGATGAGATTGGTCAGGCAAGACCTACCCACGATGAACCCATGCTGGCTATTCCTCAGAATGTTGCCCTCAGCCAGCTTATCCAGAAGGTTCTCCTTGATAATCTTCTCAAGACTTTTACCAGGGATTGAGGTCAAGCTGATTGGCTTGTAATTCCTGGGATCAACTTTCTGCCCTTTCTTGAAGATGGGTACCACATTGGCCTTTTTCCAGTCTTCAGGTACTTCACCTGAGTGCCATGAATTTTTTAATATTTTTGCTAATTGATGGGCTATGACACCTGCCAGCTCCTTGAGTACCCTAGGGTGTAATCTGTCAGGACCAGCTGACTTGAAGGTATAAATACGTCCTCACCCTAGCTGCTCCATGTCTTGCTAGGCAGGGCGATCCCATTGAACTAATGAAAGACTGTAAAGAAGTACCCATTAAGCAAGTTGGCCTTTTCCTGGGTGTCAGTTATCAGCCATCCCATTTGGTTCAGCAGGGGTCCAATGTCACCTTTCCTTTTTTTTCCAACTCCCTACATATCTGAAAAAGGACTTTTTATTTTCCTTGATTTGTGAAGCCAGATGGAGCTTAGTTGCTGCTCTGCCTTTCGTGATCTGCTCCCTGCAGGTATGGACCAGTGCTTAGTACTCCTTCTTGGTGCTACTTTCAGCCTTCCATCCTTTACAAGTTTCTCTTTTGAGGTGTAGGAGGTTCTTGAGTTTGCTGCTGAGCCAAGGAGGTTGCTGCGCCCTTTTGCTAACCTTCCTCCAAGATGGGATGGTCATCCCTTGTGCTTTCGGGATTGCTCCCTTAAGGAGCAACCACTCCTCTTGGACTCCTCTTCCAGTCAAGTTGTTGTCCCTTAGGGCCTTGACAATAAGCCTCCTGAGCCTGTCAAAGTCAGCTTTCCTGAAGTCAAGGACTTCAGTATTGCTTACTGACTTGCCAGCTTTGCAATGGATAGTCCAGGTGATCAGCTTATGCTCACTACCACCCAGTTTTCCATCGATTCTTAGGTCACTGACTCTGTCATCCCCTTTGGCCAGTACCAGGTCCAACAATGCTTTACCTCTCATCACCCCATAGACTTCTTGAGTCAGGTAGAGTTCATCCACGCACATGGGGAAGCTTTGCAACCAATCAGATTTGGCCGAGTGCTCTTCCCATGAGCTGTCTGGGTAGTTGAAGTCTCCCATGACAGCCATGCACTGACAGCGTGCAGCTTCAGCCAGTTCCTTGGTGAAATCCTGGTCCAGCTCTTGTTTCTGGTTAGGAGGTCTGTAGTAGACTCATACCATGATATCCCCTGAGCCACGTTCCCCATGTATTTTGACCCAGAGAGGCTCCAGTCATCCTTCCTGGGTAGCAATGTCAATTTGGAGGGATATGTAGCTGTCCTTGACATAGAGAGCTACACCCCCACTCCTTTTACCTGCATGATCAAGCCATCCATACCAGTGGCCCAGTCATAGGTGGAGTCCCACCAGGTCTCCATTATCCCTAGGAGGTCATAGTCATTCTTGTTTAAAAGGAGGACCAGTTCCTCCAGTTTATTCCTCAAGCTCCTGACATTGGTGTATGGGCATGCAAGTGTCCCACTGGGGGCCCTTGCCTTCCCTACAGATTGTTCCAGGGCTAGGGTAGGGATGGGCTCCCTTAAATGCCTTAGCCTGCTGAATTTACATGGGTTGCCCAGTGGGCTAGCACTGGCGATAATCCCCCCAACTCCCAGCGGACTTAGTTTAAAGCCCTGTTGAGCGGGTCATCCAGTCTGGCTAAGAAGAGCCTCCTCCCCAGTGGAGTGTGGTGGAGTCCGTCTCTCCCCAGCAGCCCACTGCCTCTCTCATGAAAGAGTGGACTGTGATCGTGGAAGCCGAAGCCTTCATGATGACACCAGTGCCACAGTCTTTGGTTGACTGCATCAACACTTCTCTCGCTCCTCAGCCCATGACCCAACCAGGAGGAGCGAGGATAAGACCACCTGTGCCCCCAAACCCCTAAGCCCTGCTCCCAGAGCCCTGGAGTCTCTCGTGACCCAGCTGGGATTGCTCTGAGCTGTGTCATTTGTGCCCACATGGATAAGGAGCATAGTGATCAGAGGGCTGGATAATCTTTGGCATCCTCTCTGCTATGTCCCTGATGTGGGCCCCCAGGAAGTAGCACCTCCCAGGCTAGGGGGTAAGGGTCAGGGTCAGGGAAGCATATTGCCCTCTCAGTTCCCCTCAGGAGGGAGTCTCCTATGACAACCACTCTGTGTTTCATCTTAGGGAGAGTAGGGGTGGGTGATCCTCCCATGTCTGCAGGAGCTGGCATCTCCGCAGGCTCTGCTAGGGCTGCAAGAGGTTCGTACCTGTTGCAAAGCCCCAGAGGGGAAGGGACCTTGGTGCAGCGAGCCTTGGGGCCCTTGGCCAGCTTGGTCCAACCCCCTGGCTGGACAGTATGGGAGATCCCCAGGTCCTCCCTTGTCCTGGGGGGTTATCTTGGTCTACCTTCCACCTCCAGGGGGTGTAGTGCCTGTCAGTAGGAGTATATCTCCTGCTCACCAACCCTGATGGCATGCAGTCTCTGGACTGTGGCCAGGAGCTCCTCTATCTGGTGCCCCAGAGACTCCAAAGTAGAACAAACCTTGCAAGGGGAGGTGGCCATGTTCCCGGTCCCATGAGCCTGGAAATGTGCCAGGCAGACCCTGCGGCTGAGCACCAGAGGCTCCGTCTGCATGGAGCCCAGAACCATGGGTTCCGTCTGGGTGAAGGCTTCTGAGGTGCCAGAGGCGGAGGCTGCAGACTCTGAGGGGACCCTCAGAGTGCAGCGTGTGCCCATCCACATTGTGCCACTGGTAGGCCAACTACTGATGGGACCACCTACCCTAGGGGGCTCACTAGCAGGGCTGCGGGCCCTCCCACTCACTGTCCTGCACAAACTCCCATGCTAACTCTTGCACCGGGCCCAGAAGTGCACCTGTTTGTGCATCCTGTTCATGAGGCTTTGGTCGCATGGCTCCCGGGGGGGGCTGGGTAAAGTAGGAGCCGGGAGGGTGGGATGTGACCCTCCTCGGCTCCACTCAGCTGCCTCCCTACTGGCTATGTCCCTCCCACCATGGGCCACTGCTTACCTGTGGGCAGACCGGGGCTCCTAAGGTCTCTCTTGGGGGGGTCCCTGTACTCACGGGAGTCCAGCAGACTTTCACCTGTGTGGATCATGCCAGAGCCTGGACCCGAGTGCAGAGATGGGGGAGCTGGCACACATGGGTTCCATGCTCCCCTGTCTCCATGTGCTGCTCCCTTACTGGCTGGGGCACAGGTTGCCACAGTGTAGGGGCTGCCTGCCAGCTAGCCCCTCACAAACATACCCTGTATCCCAGTCAGCGTCCACCCAGCCATTGCAGCACATGGAGAAGAGGGAAAATGTGTCCCACTACAAACTGCACAAGCAGGGGCATGCACTGCAGCCTGAAGTAGCGGCACAAATTTGTGCCACTACTATTTGTGGTTCTGCAAACGCATACCTCTGCTCATGTGGACATGACCAAAGGTGCACAGAAAAACAGAAATACTGTACACATTGCCTTGATGAAACTTCACAAACAGTTAACCATGTGCAGAGTTCCTGATGCAATATAATTGTCTAATTATGGAACTTTACACTGTAGACTTGCCAAGGAAATAAGAGTTCCCTGGATCCCATAGCAAGAAACATTTCTTTAGAGTCTCATTAGGATTTTTGCCTTCTCTGGTATCATTCTTTATGTGGAGGGTCTATCAATACCAAACAGCCTTATTTTGTATATCATTATAAATAATGGATGAGTCAAGAGCTTTGCAATGAAAGTAACCCAGGGTATTCCAGTTCTTAGAAGACCTATATCCACATTTATAAAACATCATTAGAATCACATTCATTTGCACTCTTGTTAAAGGTACTAGAAGAGGCACCAAGAACTGAAAGCTACAGTATTCGTCAATCTATAAACATGGTCTTTCCAGGACAACAGAAGAAATCCATGCCAGTCTCTCAAAGAGGAGTAAGCCTCTCCAGTACTTCAAATCAAATAAATTTCCCTAAGACAACGTTGTCACTATGAAAAACCATACTAAATCCATTGCAAAATTGTTTGCATAATTAGCCTCCTTTCCAAAATGAGATATACCTGGTAACCATGAGTCACACTTACAGTTGACCTGCCTAACATTTTCACCTCTCAAAAAATAACTACTTTGGTACTCTTGGAAAAAGTCAATCATTAACAAAATTAGTTAAAATCTATCTTTTCCATAAATTATATGTGCTGACATTTGCGTATCCTCCTTCTACTGTTTTCCATCTCAGCTTAGGGCTGAAACTAGTAATAACACCGCCCCCCTCCCCCCCCCCCC
>NW_017728992.1:24860287-24861551 GCF_001723915.1 Gavialis gangeticus | reverse complement strand
TTTTACTGTTTTCCCTCTCAGCTTAGGGTTGAAACTAGTAAAAACCCCCCCCCCCCCCCCCCCCCCCCAAAAAAAACAACAAACCTAGGGTTCTTTTAGAATAATGTTTAGGACTGGAATGAGAAACTCACCAGTACTAGTATATACTAAATTGCCAGTTAGGCCTTGATGTCAGGAGGGGCTCATGCAGAAAGACACCTTTTATAATGGGAGCTTGTAACAGGGAGCCTTCCCGGGGCCAGTGTGATGTTGGCCCTCCCACCCATCTCTGAGCTAACCACCCACCTCTCTCACCTGCCCAGCTAAGACTGTGTGGGGGCTGGAGGTTATTAGGTGCCCCCAACCCACCTTTCAAAAATTTCATAGACATTTGGCCTGGAAGGGACCCCAGAGAATTGAGTCCAGCCTCCTGCCCCAGGGACAGAAAGTCATCAGGGATCATAGGATCCCAGCAAAATAAGCATCCAAATGTGTCTTGACGGTGTTCAAAGTGGGTGCTTGAACCGCCTCTGGTGGCAGTCTATTCCAAAATTTGGAGGCTCAGACAGTGACGAAGTTCCTTCTTATATCCAGTCTGAATCGGTGGAGTTTGTGACCGTTCAATCTTGTCATCCCTTGAGGCGCTCTGGTGAACAGATGTTCCCCCAGCTCCTGATGAGCACCCCTGATAAATTTATAGGTGGCCACCAGATCACTCCTGAGCCTGTGCTTTTCCAGGCTGAAGAGCCCCATGGCTCTCAGCCTCTCCATGTTTTCCTGACCTCTGAGCATGCACGCAGCTCTCCTCTGCATGCTCTCAAGCTTCTCCACATCCTTTTTGAATTGTAGAGCCCAAAACTGGATGCAGTACTCCAGCTGTGGCCTCACCAAGGGTGAGTACAATGGGAGAACGATGTCCTGGGATTTGCTTGAGAAGCATCTATGGATGCAAGCCAGCATTTTGCTCGCTTTCCTAGCCGCAGCATCGCATTGAAGGCTCGTGTTCATCTTGTGGTCAATCATGACTCCCAAGTCCCTTTCATCTGTAGAGCTAGTGTAGAGCACTGCTGAGCCTATAAGCATGCTGCAGATTTTTCCTCCCAAGGTGGAGAACCTTGCATTTTTCGCTGTTGAACACCATCAGGTTCTCATCTGCCCATTTCATGAGCCTGTCAAGGTCTTCCTGGATCACCCTCCTGTCCTCAGGTGCGGACACTTTACCCCAGAGTTTTGTGTCATTGGCAAACTTGGCCAGTCCACTTCTGACACCAATGTCCACATCAGT
>NW_017728992.1:24853856-24855287 GCF_001723915.1 Gavialis gangeticus | reverse complement strand
TCTTGCTTTTCCTCCAGCTCCCAACATATCTAAAAAAGGACTTTTTATTTTCTTTGATATTTTCAGCTAGCTAGAGTTCCATCACAGCCTTGGCTTTCCTGATTTGCTCTCTGCAGGTCTGGACCAGAGCACAGTATTCCTCCTTGGTGGCAGTTCCAATCCTCCATCCTTTGGAGGTCTTCCTTTTAAGACATAGGAGGTCCACCAATTCCCTGGGGAGCCAAGGGGACTGCTGTGCCCTTCTGCTGCCTTTCCTCCAAGACGGGATGGACTTTGCTTGCACATCCAGGATTGCTCCCTTGAGGAGCAACCACTTCTCCTGAACTCCCCTCACCACTGGGTTGTGGCCTTTTAGGGCCTCTCTGACAAGCCTCCTTAGCTTGTCAAAGTCAGCTTTCCTGAAGTCAAGGACTTCTGTATTACTGACTGACTTGCCAGCCTTATGGCAGATGATGAAGGTGATCAAGTCATGGTCACTGTCACCCAGCTTCCATTCAATTGTTAGGTCATCCCCGGTTGCCAGTATGAGGTCAAGCAGCATTTTACCTTTTGTCGGCCCGTAGACTTCCTGCATCAGATAGAGGTCATCCACACATGAGAGAAAGCTTTGCGACTGCTCGGATTTGGCCGAGCGCTCCTCCCATGAGATATCTGGGTAGTTAAAGTCTCCCATGACAACCATACACGGTGATTGTGTGGCCTCAGCCAATTCCCTGGTGAACTCCTGGTCGAGGTCTTGACTCTGGGTATGGGGTCTGTAGTAGACCCTCACCACAGTGTCCCCTGTGCTGTGTTCTCCACGGATTTTAACCCAGAGGGTCTCAAGCATAGCTTTCTTTGACATGGAGAGCTATGCCCCCACTCCATTTGTCCACTCAATCCCTCCTGTACAGGGTATAGCCATCTATACCCATGGTCCAGTCATGGGTGGACTCCCACCAGGTCTCTGTTATCCCAAAGACATCATAGTTATTTGCATTTAACAGGAGAACAAGTTCCTCCCATTTATTCCCCAGGCTCCTGGCATTTCTGTATAGACACACAAGTGTCCCCTTGGGGGCCCTTGCCCTGCCTATATTTTGTTCCAGGGCTGGGGCTGGGGTGGGATCCCTTGTGCGCCTTGGCCTGCTGGCTTTGCAAGGGCCACTCAGTGGGCCAGAAATGGCAGTAGTCCCCCATCTCCTGGCAGGCTTAGTTTAAAGCTCGGTGGAGCAGATCAGCCAGTCTGGCTGAGAAGAGCCTCCTCCCCAACCGAGAGAGGTGGAGGCCATCCCTTCCCGGCAGCTCGCTGCCTCTCTCTCCAAAGAGCAGACTGTGGTCAAGGAAGCCAAAGCCTTCCCGATGACACCAGCGCCACAGTCTTTGGTTGACTACCTGGATCCTCCTTTCCCTCCTCAGCCCATACGCCGAGACTGGGAGGATCGAATAAAA
>NW_017728992.1:24848537-24848856 GCF_001723915.1 Gavialis gangeticus | reverse complement strand
CTGCCGGGAGGCCAGGGCTCATCAGGGGTCCAGGGGTCGCTGCTGGGGTCCCTGGGCTCACGGAGGCACAGCGGGCTTACACCAGGGAGATTTGCAGGTCTGGCATTTCATAGGACTGCTACACCTCCAGCAGTCCTACTAGGCCTTCCTTCCCTGGCACGGTGCAGTTTTAGGTCATGCCCAGGACCTGGAAGAGCTTGGAGAGGCCTGTGACTCAGTTGCCAGTGGAGTTATGAGGGCAAAAGCAGGCAAGCAGCTTAGACCTGACCTGAAGTACTAGACTGGTCCATGCTGGGGCCAGGACCCAGAGAGGGGTCAA
>NW_017728992.1:24836194-24843537 GCF_001723915.1 Gavialis gangeticus | reverse complement strand
AACTTCCTAGGCTAAGGGGTTAGGGCAGCAGATTACCCACTCAATCCCCCTCAGGATGGAGTTTCCCATGACAAACACTTTGCATTTGGTCTTAGGGAGAGCTAAGCAGCGGTAGCTACAGTGTGTTGCCTGAGGGAGCTGGCAAATCAGCAGGCTCTGCTGGGGCTGCAAGAGGTTTGTACCTGTTGCAAAGCTCCAGCGGGGCAGAGGCCTTGGCGTGGCGGGCCTTGGGAACCCTCGCCACCTTGGTACAAGCCCTGGGATGGACAGTAAGGAAGGTCCCCGAGTCCTCCCTTGTCCTGGAGGGAGACCTTGGTCTACCCTCTGCCTCCCGGGGGAGAAGAGCCTGGCAGTAGGAGTCTATCTCCTTCTCACAGTGCCTGATGGTGCGCAGTTTCTGGACTGTGGCCTGGAGCTCCTCCAGCTGGCAAACCAGAGAGCCCAGTAGGGAGCAGAACCCACATGGAGAGATGGCCATGCTCCCGGGCCCCAGAGCCTGAAAAAGCGACAGGCAGCCCCCACAGCTGAGAGCCAGAGGCTCCATCTGCGTGGAGCTCAGAACCATGTGCTCCATCTGGGGGGCAGTCTCCGAGGTGCCAGGGAAGGGCCACAGACCCCTCAGGGACCCTCAGGGTGCGGCACATGCACATCCGTGTCATGCCACTGGTGGGTTGGCTACAGCTGGGACTGCTTACTCTGGGGGGTCACAGGCAGGGCCTTGGGCCCTCCTGCTTGCCCTCCTGTGCAAACTCTCACGCTAACTCGCATGCCGGGCCCAGGAGCATGCCTGTTTGCACAGCCTGTTCACGAGGCTCCAGTTGCGCGGCTCCCTGGGGAGCTGGACAAAGTAAGAGCCGGGGGGGCATGACCCTCCTCGCTCACCTGGCACACTCCCAGCTGGCTAGGTCCCTCCCTCCATGGGCCGCTGCTTACCTGTCAGCATGCTGGGGCTTGTTGGGGGTCCAGGGGTCACTACTGGGGTCCCTGGGCTCACAGGGGTGCAGCGGGCTTACACTCGTGCATCTCGCATCAGAGCCAGGACTCTAATGAGGCTTATGCCATTGCTGGGCCCTTTTTAAACTGTGTGCATGCACAGAAGGGCCAGCTGGTGCCTCAGTGCTTTTTGGGGGGCTAAGGGGGGCCCTCCCCTCCACCGAGAGAAGGAACAGGTAGGTGACTGCCCTCTAACCTGGCACGTGCACCTGCAGGGGGGTCGCACAGCTCCCTGGGGGGCTGGGCCAAGTAGGAGCCAGGGGGGCATGACCCTCCTCAGCCCACTTAGCCTGCTCCCAGCTGACTAGGTCCCTCCCTCCATGGGCCCCTGCTTACCTGCCGGGAGGCCAGGGCTCATCAGGGGTCCAGGGGTCGCTGCTGGGGTCCCTGGGCTCACGGAGGCACAGCGGGCTTACACCAGGGAGATTTGCAGGTCTGGCATTTCATAGGACTGCTACACCTCCAGCAGTCCTACTAGGCCTTCCTTCCCTGGCACGGTGCAGTTTTAGGTCATGCCCAGGACCTGGAAGAGCTTGGAGAGGCCTGTGACTCAGTTGCCAGTGGAGTTATGAGGGCAAAAGCAGGCAAGCAGCTTAGACCTGACCTGAAGTACTAGACTGGTCCATGCTGGGGCCAGGACCCAGAGAGGGGTCAAAAGAGCCAAGGGCCCACCATGAAGGATGCCCACAGAGCAGAGGCTCAGGATCCCAACTTACCTGAGACAGGGGCAGGGCCTAAGAGGGAACCAAAGGTCCCAGGGAAGGGAGCACAGCTAATGGGTGAACGGTTCAGCTGAGTCTAGCTGCCTAAGATGGCATTTGCGAGGCTTGGACCACAGTGTAGGGATGGAATGGAGCTGTGGATATTCCCCTGAACATTGAGGTTCAAAATGGGCAGCCTCCTGCCTAATTAATATCATAAACATGTATCATCAAGGCATGTCACGTGAGAGAGGCGAGCAGTTAGCCCAGAGACAGGTGAGTGGGCCAAAATTAAACTGGTCCTGAGAAGGCCTTACATTGGTGCATTGGCTGGGAAAATTCCTAAGGCCATGTATGCCATAAGACAGTGGATTAGATGAAAACAAGAGCGAACCCATGGGCACAACAAGTTGGAGAAGTACGAGCAAACATTGGCCGAGGCTCTAGGGGACCCTCAATTAGTGTTGGGACTGATGGTCCATGCAGTCCAGGGTCTGCAAAACCAAATAGCAAGACAGCAGTCTGTTAGAGAAAGTGTCCATGGGCATACAACACCAACAGGTAACCCAAGAGTGGAGCTGTTGCTATAGAGCAGTGGTTGACCCTCATCTGGAAGAGGGACAGCCCACAATGATGGTGGATGCACATATAGATAGATGGAAGGAAGGTCTAGGCTATGATACAGTCAGGATCATCCCAGACCATAGTGTGGAGAGACTTAATACAGGGCACGAAGAGGGAAGTGTTGTTACCTGATGCTCGTGTGAGGATTCCCTTAAGTACAACAGATGTCACTATGGAAATGGGAAAGGATACCTGCTGGATGCTAGTTGGAGTAATCAAGGAATTACCTTAATCAGTGATGATTAGCTGTGATTGGCCAGGATTTTTAGACATGATAGAATGCAAGAGAAGACAAAGGGAAGCCACAAGAAGTGGATAAAAGACAGAAGGAAGTCCCAAAGAGGACAGCCCTGCGGTTAAGGGGTTAGTTGGTGAGACTGACAGGCCTTCGTTAGAAGAACAGGCAGAGCTGGACATGGATGTCAGCAACCTTTTTGAAGATGGGCATTTCCAGTTACAACAGAGCCAGGAGGAAGGGTTCCAACATGCTTTCAGGGAGCATTTATCCCAATATATGGAGAGATATTGAGACCTGGACTAATGAACATGACTCCGAGATGAGGTGCAGAGTGACCTCCTCTATAGAGTGGAGCGAGGGAAGTCAGAAGGAGAAGAGACAGTACAGTTGCTGGTACCCATGAGATACCATGAGGCTTTGTTAAAAGTTGCCCATGAACTGCCTATGGGAAACCATTTGGGGAGGGACATAATGGAGGCCCACATCCGGGAAAGGTTTTATTGGCTGGGACTACTGCAGGAGTATTACTGCACTTCCTGCCCTGTGTATCAGAGAGTAGCCTCTAATCATCCCCCAAAAGTCTCTTTAGTACTGCTGCCTTCAGTGGAGGTCCCTTTTGAGCAGGCTACAATGGACATTGTGGGGCCATTGCCAAGAATTTGTAGCAGTCATCAATATATTCTTGTCCTACTGAACTATGCTACTCGGTATCCAGGAGCCATGCCGATGCAGATGGTGTCCACTCCGAAGGTGGCAGATATACTGTTGAAGATATTCTCCGGAGTGGGACTCCCTAAAGAATTGTTGACAGACCAAGGGACAAATTTTACATCATGAGTGTTTGAGGGGGTGAGTAAAACCCTGGGAATTAAACACCTAAAGACCATCCACAAACAGATGGACTCATGGAGCAATTTAATCAGACATTGAAACAAATGCTGAAAAAGTTTGTGGTAGAGAGCCCACAGAAATCGGATTGAATGTTGCCATCTTTGTTATTTGCAGTGAGAGAGGCACCCTAGGCCTTGACAGGATTTTCCCCCTTTGAACTATTATATGGACGGCAACCATGGGGAATCTTAGATTTAATTAAGGAAGGTTGGGAAGAACAGCAAGGTAAGGACAAGAATGTAATCCAATGTGTGATCCAACTGAGGGATCACCTATAACTGGAATGGAGAGAGGTCTTAGGAAATCTTAGAGAAGCCCAAAGGTGACAAGCAACTTATTACAATTGAGGTGCATGAGAAAGGAAATTTGTGATGGGAGATCAAGTATTGGCCCTATTGCCTGACCAAGACAGTAAGTTACTCGCTCTATGTCAGGGAACCTACAAAATAAGAAGCCAAGTGGGGCCTATAGATTGCAAAGTGCACCAGCCAGACAGGCGAAAGGAAAAGCAGTATACCCTCTCAACATGTTGAAACCGTGGCAAGAGTGAGCAAGCCTATGGCTGGCCCCTATCCCAGTGAACCGGAACTGGGACTCTTACTGACTGAGGAAGAAAAGGGAGGACGTGTTCCAAGAAAAACCCGGGGCAGCAGACTCCTCCTGACCAGGTGATTCACAAGAACTGGAGGCAGATTTCACAATGGCTGCAGGAGCAGAAAAAGGGGAGATTGAGATGATGTTGGAGAAAGGCATAATACAAGACTCTCACACTGACTGGCCAAGTCCCATTGTCGTAGTACTGAAGCCAAATGGGAAGATCCGCCTGTGTATTGACTTCTGAAAAGTAAATGCAATGGCTAAGTTCAACGCATAACAATGCCGAGAGTGGATGAAATGATAGAGAATATCAGGCAGGCCAGCTATATCTCCACTTTGGACATTACAAAAGGCTATTGGAAGGCCCCATTAGCACCAGAGGACCAAGAAAAGACAGCATTTGCCACCCCATTGGGGCCTATTCCAGTTCTGGCACATGCTGTTTGGGTTACATGGAGTTGCTGTGACATCTCAACAGCTAATGGAGAGAATCCTGGCCCTTCACAGGGGTTATGCTGCAGCCTATATAGACAATCTTATTGCATACACCAAGGACTGGGACAGACATCTAACAACACTGCAAGCTGTATTGCAAGACCTAAGGAAGGCCGGGCTAACAGCTAATCTGAAAAAATGCATGACTGAAAAGGAAGAAACAAGGTACCTTGGGTTTCAAGTAGGGAGTGGCAGGCTGCAAGTGGAATAAAGGGGAAGCATTACAAAGCTACCAAGCTGTCTGCACAAAGAAGCAGGTGAGGGCTTTCTTGGGACTAGCAAATTATTATAGGAAGTTCGTGCCTCAGTTTGCAAACCCAGTAGTAGCCTTGATGGAGCTGATAAGGGCTGGAGCCAGAGGCAGGGTGGACGCTGGATGGAGTTGAGAAAGTGGATGCCAGAGGCAGAGAGGGCATTTCAAAAGGTGAAGGGTATGCTGTGTTTACACCCAATACTACATATGCCAGCTTTCAATAAAACCTTCATAGTACAAACAGATGCGTCGAATGTGGCTATTAGTGCAGTGCTGGTCCAAAAGGAGGGAGGAGACGAATGTCCAATAGCATATATAAGTAGGAAATTACACCTACATGAGAAGAATTATACCACAATATTAAAAGAACGTTTGACAATTAAGTGGGCCCAAGCTGGGAGACCTAGCTATAGAATAAGAGGAAAAGCCAGAGAAGGCTGAGGCTTCAACAATTCAGCACCACAAGGGTGCAGCATTAAAGAGACCGGGGAGTGCCATGGTATAAAGGGCCAGGAGCCCAGAGTGGTTTGTAGGACTAGGGCCTCCAAGCCAAGTCCTAGATCATGGACCTCAGCTGGTAGGCCTAGCCAGAGAAAAGGGGGTAGAAGCTCAGGAGGCTGAAGCCCTCTCAAAGGAACATTATACAGGCAACACCTGCAAGGCATGGGGCACGTAAAGGGAAGGTAGGAGTGTGCAAGGAGCCCTTAAGGCTGAAGTTCATCACCACAAGGTGTTCATTAGCATAGACCCTACTCTGGGAAACCCTGGGGTGGCCTCCTTTTCAGAACCTAAAGAAACATCAAGTGGCAGGTGAGTGAAGGGGAGCCTATTGTGGCATAATTCTTCCCATGTAGGTGTAATTTCCTACTTATATATGCTATTGGACGTTCATCTCCTCCCTCCTTTTGGACCAACACTGCACCAATAGCTACATTTGACGCATTTGTTTGTACTATGAAGGATTTATTGAAAGCTGGCATATATAGTTACCCACTGGAAGGGCAAATGTAAAGAGACTCGGGAGTGCCCACAGGCGCCCCTAGAGGTCACTAAGGGTTGTGCTCTATTACAGAGCTCAATGAAAAATTGCACCTAAGGGAAAACTATGCAGCAGAATATAGAAGAGAAGTAGGGCTATGAGCTGTCTCCACTGCATCCTTTTAGAGATAAAGTATAATGTAGAAAGGACAGAAGTATAACACTTGCCAATAGCCTTTATTGCATTCTACATTACTGTGGCTATGCTGGAAATTTAGAAAATGGGAAAAGTCTTTGCAAAGGCATAAGCTTATTTAGACAGTATTAATGATGCACAGAAAGAGGCCTCTCAGCTTATTAAAAAAATAGTCATTTCCCAATCTAGGCAATTTACAACTTTTCTGCTCCTGCACGTTACTGGAACCCAGAAGTCATAACACATGTTAATTCTTTAGTAACTACCTGCAATTAATGTTTGAAAATGTCATACTAGTAATGAATACATTCCTTCTTCAAATTAATAGAGACATATGCACAGTTGAGACTCTGGAGGCTTGAGGAAAACAAAATTAGTGCAAGACTAAAAATGCATCATTCTTTTTCAGAGGTTCCTCTGTGTGTATGTTTCAGAGGACTGGTCATAGGCTTGGGGAGAATTTCATCAATAGCTTGCTGGTTCACTCTACCACAAGATGGCACTGGACTAAAATTTAACACCTGAGATGACCTATCTGAAATGAACCTATCCCAGTCCAGGTCCTCTGGGGCACAATTTCACATTATAAAACTGCCATGTTTGGCTCTAACAAAGGTTGTTGTTTGCAAGGGAATTGTTTACACCACTACAAGTGTTCCTTTCACATGACTGATAAAGCATTTGACCAGCCAACATGGTTACCTTGCAATTATGCAACCAGTTCTCTGACAAAACTGTGGATTTCTGTCTCCAGGGTTCGGATATGGCACCTCTCAGCAGCACTAAATTCTCATGAAAATATCTAAATTAAAGATGACCCAGAGCTAACTAAGCCCATGCATGATTTTAAAAATGTATGACAAAAACAGAAGTGAAGTGTAAACAAGTAAGAGAAATGTCTCTCAACTCAGTGTAGTTAAACAGGTTTGGACAGTTCTTTCTCTGGCCTTTGATTTTGGTTGGAGGTATTCAAGAGACTCTTGGGGTCAGATTTAGTCCTGGTGGAAGCAGGCATAATCTACTGAAGTCAGCAGTCACCTACTAGAGTCCCAGTTACACATGGCTGGTCAAACTCCCATTGAAGCCTTTGATACCCAAGCTGGATCATATCCTGGGGTATTAGTATAGTAGAAGATAGGGTAGATATACACCTTAAGGCAGGGGTAGGCAACATTTTTTGGCCTGAGTGCCAAAAAACACCACAATGCCTACTTCAGAAGGAGCCGGAGTGCCGGCATGGCAGAAAAACAAAATGAGGGGAAGGGGTACAAGGCACGATTCCCTACTTGTGCCCCTTGCCCCCATCCAAAGCCCCTGCCCCCCAACCCTGCTGCTCCATGCCCCCCACCCAAAGCCCCTGCCCCCCAGCCCTACCCC
>NW_017728992.1:24813940-24831194 GCF_001723915.1 Gavialis gangeticus | reverse complement strand
TGGGAGCAGCCCGGGATCCCGGCTGGCAGCAGCTCCCTAGAGCCGGGGCTGGCTGCAGCTGGGAGGCTCCAAACAGCTGTGCTGGGGTCCGGCATCAGCTCCGCACCAGCACATGCAGGAACGCCTTGGAGAGGGTGGTGGGGGAGGGGCCCGAGGCAGCACAGCCCTGGTCTCTCCCCAGCTCCCAGCACAGAGGTGATGAGCCCAGTGCAGCTGTTTGTAGCCAGCCCAGGCTCTCGGCAGCTGCAGCAAGCAATGGGCAGAGTGCAAACAGCTGCGCCAGGCTGCACAGCTCTGGCATCAGCTCCATGCTGGCGGCGACTGCACGGGCACCTCAGGGTGAACTGTGTTGCCCCACTGTCTGCCCTGAGGTGCCCCGCTGTCCACCCTGAAGTGCTGTGTGCCTGCACAGCTGTTTGGAGCCTCCTGCCTGCAGCTGGCCCTGGCTCTGGGGAGCTGCTGCCAGCTGGGATCCTGGGCTTCTCCCAGCAAGCAGCTGGGATGCTGCAAGCCCTGCTGAGAACAGCCCGGGCTCCATCACTAGCAGCAGCTACCCGGAGCCAGGGCTGGCCACAGTGTGCCAAGCAAAATGGCCTCATGTGCCACACTCGGCATGTGTGCCAGGGGTTGCCAACCCCTTCCTTAAGGTATTAAATAAGATATATAGAAAGAGCACAGGCTTTTGAGAACTTGAGTTTACCTTATCAGATGCACAAAAGCTTGTGTTCTTTAGACATCTTATTTAGTTAGTATATGACGTGTATATCTACCCTCCCTTCAGTCTGACTTCAGACTAACGTAGCTAACTACCTCTTTCTATAGCTGTATAGTGCTATGCACCCTACCAGAAATACCAAAAACATAGACAAAAACTGGACAATAGTGCATCTTTTTCTTTTTTCTGGACAACAACTTACTTAGATTTACCCAAGCTCTAACAGCACAAGTGAGATGTAGTGAAAGAATTTTCTGCCTTCTGCTCAAAAAGGGACACTTTTTGAGCCAAAATTACTAGGTTTGGAGGTGGGCAGGGGGAGGGGAGGACAAATTAGGCTGTCTCCTGTAGCCCTTATTTCTCTGGATTTAAAACTGACCAGATGGTCACTGAAATCAGTAGAGATGTCATTTGAGAAGGAAATTGCCTCCCTACTTTTAGGCCTGAAAATGAAAGGGAATTGAAGCGATAGTGCCACAAAGATACTTTAATATGGTCAAGGCAACAATACATTTGCAAACAGACAGGGAAATGAGAAATAGAATAAGTGTCACTTTAAGGTCTTTTTTATGTTGGAAAACTAATTCATGTTTTAACAATTAAGAATGGTTCACCAAGCCAGGAAAGACCAAGATTTATGAATAATAGTAGTGCAAATGAAAATAAATATTCCCATGCTCACAAAGGATCCAGGTAACACCTTAGTTTAGTTAGAGCTAGATTCTGACTTTGCTTTTGACACTGAGTAGTACTTTATTTGATTTCAATGGGACTTCCTGTGGAGAAAGTTTGACTCTGGGAATCACAGTCTAAGCCTTTTAGAGCAGTGCTTTTCTACCTGTGGTCCATGGACACGTGTGGATCCTTAGACTATGTCTACATCTACATTTGCAAAAGCTGACTATGATCAATCAAAAGTATGTGAATATGCACACTTACAATTCAAAGAAGCCCACATCTCCATTCAAAATTTTTAGGGGTCCACAAATGAAAAAAGGTTGAAAACCACTGTTTTAGAATAAGGGCCTGATTGTGACTAGATCTCTTTAGCTGCTCAAGGATGGATGACAGAGTACAAATGAAGCTTTTCCTCCATTGTGATCCTTAGCAGGAGCAAGTCACAATTGCCTCTCATCTATTGTGCTAGCAACCCCAAAGAACTTGGCTGCAGTTAGGGTGACAGCAGAATCTCTCCCCTCCCATCTCTCCCAGCCAACCAGTGGGACCAAAATAAAACTAATAGCGAAAGAGCTAATATGTAAGTTTTGAAAAAACCTAGAGCATAGAATATTTTAATCTGGTGGATTTTGTTACACAACTGAGTGTGATCCAGGAGTCATGGGCAAGACAGCCCACACACGGTTCTTAGGCAAGAGAGCCCACACACAGGATGCATTGTGTTAAGCAGGCTGCAGACCACTGCCACAACTAGATATAAATAAAACCCTGATGTCCCTTTTTAGCTAATCAAGCAGCATGCAAGCCCTGCAAACCAGACATACTTCCATTGGTCAAGCACATGTTGTGGGGCTGACTACTAGGGTTCTTAATATATGACCCAACTTTATAAATATTCCAGATTGGAGCATAGGTGAGCAAGGATGAGAGTGCATACCTATGCTTATGAGACCAACTAAGACTAGCCCAGATGTTGAGTCGATGTATGAGCTAGCAACCCAGCTCTCTGAACACTGCCTTTTGAACCAAGATTAAGTGTAGCTTTGGGCCACGCTGATGATTGTATCCATAGAATCTTTTCCAGATTAAAAGAGGCAATCTGAGGGTGATCTGATAAGAAAATCTGTACCTTTGTGACCTACGGCCTGGACTACTATAACTTTTTTGTGGACAACAGCTTGTGCATACAATAGCAATTTATTTCCTGAATGTGATAACCAAAGATAATGTAATATGCTGGGGCTTCACAACTTGCTATCCACTTACTACCAGATATATGTTAAGATCTGGTACTTCTCTATAAATCTCTTCATGGGACAGGGCCACACTGTCTGTAGAACTACCTCCCACTGTGGGACTCACCATCAGGGCAATTATGATCATTTGCTATACTACACCCAGCTATGTTGTAGGCAGAAGCTGGTAAAAAATTCCCCTTGAAACAAGATACAAAAAAAACCTTTGCCGCTCTCATCTGTTGGTTGCCCTTCAAGGACTTGCCATCCAAGGGTGCCTACAAACATTCAGCACACCCAGCCTACAAGCATGCAGCTTACTTTAAGCCATGCAGTAATAGACTGGAAGTGGCACATACAGGCATTCATCAATACCTGGTGTAAAAAACTCAGGCAAGAAACTCAGGGGGAGGAAGGACCAGTAGAATCAGGTTGGAGGAAGGGAGAAGTTAGTGGGTGGATGGGAAGGGGTTGGCAGGATTGTGGTTGGCAGGTCCACAAGGGCAGGTTGTCTGTGGATTGGGGGTCAAGGTGGCTAAAAATAACCAGGTCAGAGGTAGGAAGAATACAGTTTAAGGTTGGGGCAAGCATTTGGGCTTTCCTACTCCAAACACATGCAGATGTTTTCCAGATCAGGTTAACCCATTCCCACATTAAATTAGTCCACTTATGTAAAACTAACTTAGATTGGGCTTGCTATTTTGGGCCAATTTAAACCCCCACAAACATCTGCACAGATAGGTATTTAAATAAGTCTAACTCTAGTTAGGTCAATCTAAATGTAATGTCTCTATGTACCCTAAGTGTCCCTCCAAGATCAAGAACAGAGGAACAGAAATCCTGATAGAGACCAAAGGTACTATAGCAAGCAGAGCCATCATCATGGAGGTTCTGATTATCAATTTAGGACTTTTATTGAGCTACCTGCATTGCTTAACCTAATATGTTACAATTATGTGTATTTTTCAAAAATAATATCTCATATTTTTAGGCTACCAATCCTAGGAATACCCCCCCCGTGTCTTAAAAATGTATAAAAGGATCTGTCAGGAGGTAATAATTATAAATAATTATTTTTGTTTTAATTCTACTTTTTCTTTTAAGACATTTTTGTTTTGAAATGAGTCATGACACAAAGAAAGAAGTAACTCATTTTCCAAGAGCGTATGATTTTTATTCTCCAGTTTCAATAGCGAGTTGCTATACTAAGTGAAATCACAGTACAGATACTAGCTAGTCTAGTGAGAGGTTGACCTATAATATAATACCTGTTTTGCTAGAAACTCCTGAAATATTGTACTAGAAATAAAGCCAACCTGCATGTACTTCCACCCCTAAGAAAGCCTGAAAAACAATCTCTTTGCGTCCTCACGTATTCACTGTGGTTTGTCACTGTGCTCTCATCTGCAGCAATGCAAATTGTATTCTGTTTTACAGAGAAATTTCTCCATCCTTTCTCACTTTCCCAGCAATAAGAGTATACCTATATTGGTTGCCAAGGAACTTATGGATTTTTCTGATAGTTTACCTTATCATTAATAATAACCTTAGAAATGAATTTGTGTGCACAATAGATATAGGGCTGCTTGTTTTTCTTTTCTGATGTGATAGCTGTTCAAGCACAAGTGAATGTGTAAGGTAGAGAGGTGAGATAAATACATGTTATGTGCTCTACCAATGGGAATTCCCTTCTGCCTGTGTTCCCAGCATCTGGTGATGCAGAATCACCTTGAGCAGGAGACACGGCTCTGCAAAAATGTTCATAACCAAAGCACAACTGATAATAATACTTTGAATATGTTTTCATTGGCCGATTTCAAGTTGTTTTTCAAATGCTAAGTACATCATAACTTTGATATGAATAATGGATCCAATTCTGTCCTACTTGACCCAGAAAGGTTCCCATTGACTTCAGTAGGATCTTTTCCTGAGTAAAGATGGCAAACCTATTACTACTGTCCTTTAACAGATCAGCACACTTTGGTGCAGCATTACTACTGTCCTTTAACAGATCAACTACACTTTGATTTTAAGAAGCTGCTGGGTTCTTATTTCTGAAAATTGGGATAATAAATAAAGCACCTAAAGATGGATTTAGAAACTTAGTTGTAGTCACCTAAAAATGCAGATAAGTACATACTGGGATTTTTCAAATCAATGGGAGATAGACACGTCAGTATTTTAGAAAAAAATCACATCAGATACCAATCGCCATGGTTTGACAAATAATACCATTAAAAACCTGCCCCCCTCAGCCTAAGTATTCTTCAGTTTTTCAGGTCACCAGTCAAGTTGTTTTTAATTCAATTTAATGGAGTTGCACTGGAAACTCAGAGAAGAACATCATCCAAGATATTTAATTTCCAGGTACCTTTAAACTGGCTCTTGGGAATCCACTGAGTATATACAATCACAAGCAAGTGGGAAGGTGGCCAGCAATTTCTAAACTTCTCACTAAATGAAAAATGCCTTCTTAAAAATGATGGAAGGGAGATGATCCTATATGGATTGCCTCATCCACAGAAGGTAAAGCTATTTGTCCCCTACAATTAGCTAGTAGGAGGCAACTCTATATTTTTTCAGTCAATAATTGCAAATCCTCATCAACATGATGGAAGATTTATAGGTTTCATGTTACATATACTTGCCAAACCACACATTAAGCTCCCTATCAGCAAACACCCACACATCCAACAGGATGACTGACCTAAAGCTCACAAATATTTTCCCAAAACAATTGCAAACAATATTCTGCAAATTCAGGGCAAGACCCGGGGTCTAATTGAGTTCTAGTGTAAGTGGACAGCTTTGAACCTAATGAAAGAGTAACACATTATACCACGTCTTGAATTCTTTGATCCCAACTCTTAAAGGTAAATTGCAAATATACTGAACATATGCCACAAAATACCCACATGCACATTAAGACAGACATCCAGATTTTCAACAGGTACAAAACAGCAAAGCCTATGCTGGAGTTATGCTGATTAACTCTAAACTTAGAATTTGGCCCATATTTTTTAAAGAATGTGGATTTTTTTTTCAATCTTTTACTTAGATGCCCTGAAAATAATCAGCAACACTTCGCACAGCAGCTTTTCTGCAAATTATCTTCCATATTTAGACCTGAAATAACACTTAGCTCCCATCCTATAACTGTTACTCTCACAAATCTTCACTTTTATAGTCCCCTCATTAAAGTGAAAAGTCATGGCTATCTTTTAGAAGTATTCAAAAACATCAGGAGAGTGAGAGGGCCACCATAAAAAGTGCAGATAATCCCAATGAAAACATTCAAGCATAAAATGCCAACTGATTTGCTTGGTCCAGGCTTCTTGTATGAACGTAGGCAAGCTACTTTTGTCTCTCTGTGCTCCACTTAACTATTTGTAAAATAAGGATAAGATTCTCATACCTCATCATAACAGTCAAGATTGAGAGACAGTCAGGCACTTTGGGCATTTATACACATGCTCCAGGAGTGGGAGGGGACACTTTAATTAGAGTAGTTCCAAGAGCTGCCCTAATTAAAGCACCCAGAGCATCTCATGTATCAGCATCCCCACACTTCAAACTTACAAAGGGGCCACTTTAACTAAAGCTCATTGAATTAATTTTAATTAAAGTGCTCCTCCTGCCATTTTGAAGTGCAGGGACACTCATACACAAGATGGCGGAGGTTGCTGGAGTGCAATAATTCTCACGCTCCAGCAGACTCATGCATAATTACAGTGCATCGGAGCAGCCTTGCTGCTCATGTATAGGCACCTGATGAGTGCTAACAGAAGTTCAGGACCCCACTCTAACTCATGGCACTTGACATAAAGTGTCATGAGTTAAAGCACTCCCTTCCCCAACAGTTGGGGGAAAATCAAGCCTGCCTTCACCAGCCATCCTGACCAGCAGGTGAGGGGTGCTCCAGTAGCTGGAAAGGGGACTATTCCATCCTCCCTGCCCCTTCCAGCTATGACTGAGCTAGCCCAGAAGCTGCTGCTGCCACTCTCAAGCCTGGCTGGAGCTCAAGGTGGGGGTGAAAGGCAGGGCCCTTGCCTCAGGGGCCCAGCCCAGCTCTCCACAATACCCCAGCCAGTGTAGCTGGCGGGGGCTGCAAGGTGCGGTTCTACCCCCACCACATCCCCCTCCACTCTGGTTGACATAGCAACCTGGCAGCTGCTGATGCTCCCTTCCCTTCCTTTGACAGCCCCAGAGGTTGAGCTAGGCTGGTGCTTCCATTGTCCATAGTGGGGGAGCAAGGGGAAAATTCACCCTTGAGGGAACACAAGTGCCCTAACGTGCTTTAAAGAGTGCCTTAAACTGTTACTTGATTAGACAAGGGTTAACTTTTCACACTATGAGCCATTTTAAAACCCCTCTGCAGCTGTGCACATGTGTTAGGTCATGGCTGTAGAGTGGTTTAAGGGGCCAGATTGCACAAAAAATGTCACTTCTGTCTATGTCCTACGGGAATGGGGGACATATTTGTATGTAAGGACTTGTCTAATACAGAAATTACCTTGTCTACCGGGTATGTTGATCCATATGATAGCGTACATCTCCTATATTTATTCTGAAATCAGAGCATTTCTTATCGATTTCCCTTAAACTCCTTCTCAAAAGAAGTCTCCCTAAGCCTGACGAAGGGTGTTTGTGCCTGAAACCTTGCAAAGAACTTTTTTCCAACTATTTAGTTGACCTAATGAAATATATCACCTCTACCCAAAGTACCTTGCCTTTCCAAAAGAAATACACTAAATAGAAAATAGAATGTTTTACTGCAGTTCATAATTGTCAGTAGGATGGTACACCATGGCTAAGTGCAAATGTTCAGTGGGGCTAGAGGGAGGTTAGATTGGGTTAAAAATGGCCACCCAATCTAACTTAGTTCATCCAGACCTTACACTTATGCCCAGTTTCAGTGATTGGAAATCAGTCTAAACCCATAACAGTACAGAAGCTCCATATGCATTAACCAATCTAAAAATGGCGGAACCTGGTCTAAGATAGCCCTGGATCAATGTACACTCAAACTTAATCAATCTAGGTTATATCGGTATATGGAATTTCAGTACAGTTACCTGCGCAGCCCCAGGGCTGAGAAAGCCAACCACTAACCCCAGTCCCAGAGCTGTTCTTTACCTACTGGCACGCCTGACACCACCCCCCAACCAGCCTGCCCCCCCTCTCCCCCCTGCAACCCACATGCCACTCCAGGTGCTGGTTTTATTAGCATTCACTGATGTCAGGAAGTAAGTATTGGTCAGGGTAGGGGTAGGGGCAGGAGGAATGCAGGTTCACTGGGGGGTGGGGGTTAGGAAACTAAAAATAGGACCTGGTCCCTCCAAGTCCCCCTGTGGATCCTACAAGATCCCCTGACCCTCCCAGACCCCAGAAATCCCCCACAGACCCTACCTGCACCCCAAACCCTCCCCACAAACACTGCCTGGACCCTCATCACTCCCACAGATTCCACCTGCCCCTTCATCATCCTGCAAATGCTATCTGCCCCCCAACTGCTCCCCAATTCTGTCAGTTGATCCCACAAATCTGGCCTGCTTCCCAATCCCTCCCATGGAAGCTGTCTGCACCCCTGATCATTCTTGTGGATTATGCCTGCCCCCTGATCACTCTTGTGGCCCTTCTAGCCCCCCCAATCCCTTCACAGATACTCACAGCACCCCTGATTTCCCCAATCACTCCTGCAGATACTGTCTGCCCCGATCCCTCCCATTGATCCCACCTGCTCCCCATCCCCTGCAGATACCACCTGCCCTCCCCCGATCCTTCCCACAGACACTGTCTGCAACCCCAATCACTCCCACAGATGCTACCAGCACCCCCAATCTCCAGATTCTTCCTGCAGACCTTGTCTGTCCACCCCAATCCCTCCCACATACTCTACCTGCCCCCCAATCACTCCAGCAGACCCCACCTGCCCCCCCAATCTTCCCATGAATGCCAGCTGTATCCCTAATCCCCTCCTGGATCCTGTTTGGCCCCCAAACCCCTCGTGGGACCCCCAATCCCCCACAGTCCTCTCAATCCCCTTTCACTAACCCACCTATCCCAACTTACCTTAGATTGAGTGGCTATTTTTAACATGATCTAACCTCCTCCTAACCACCCCAAATGTCTGCACTTGGACCACTAGACCAAGCGTCACCCACAAGAACAGCCCAACTTAGACCGACAATGAGCAAATATCAAAGGGGGTAAGAGAGTGAACAAGATCAAAGGGGATGAGAGGGTGCAAAACTCCCATGGTTCACCAAAAGCATACAGGAATGTCTCCTAGCTAAAAAGGAGGCATACACCCAATGGAAGGGAGGGGCCATCACCAGGGAGGACTATACCTCGTTTGCTCAGGGCTGTAGGGTCAGGAAGGTCATGAAGGCCAAGGCAGAGATGGAACTGGGACTAGCTACCCAGATCAAGGACAACAAGAAGTCCTTTTTTGAATACATAGTGGGTAAAAAGAAGGTACTGGATAACATGGGGCCTCTGCAGGACACTCTAGGAAATCTGGTCATTGCACCAGACAGCAAAGCTAACCTATTTAACAATTTCTTTGCCTCCCCCAGGCCTAGGGTCAGTAAGGTTCTAGTCAGGGAACTTCTGGAGGGACTGGACATATTTAAATCAGCTGGTCCTGATCTCCACCCCAGAGTGCTGAGGGAACTAGCAGAGATAATTGCGGGACCCCTGGCACAGCTCTACGAGCACTCATGGTGCTCTCGCATGGTGCCAGTGGACTGGAAAAGAGTCAATGTCATTCCCATTTTCAAAAAAGGGAGGAAGGAGAACCCAGGAAACTATAGGCCAGTCAGTCTTACCTCGATCCTGGGTAAGCTTTTTGAGAGAATTATCCTGGTGCATAACCGCGAGGGGACAGCAGGGGAGATTATGCTTAGGGGCAATCAACATGGGTTCATTAGAGGCAGGTCCTGTCAGACCAACCTGATGGCCTTCTATGACCAGATCACAAAATCCTTAGATGCAAGTGTAGCAGTGAATGTAGTCTTTCTGGACTTTAGGAAGGCCTTTGACACTGTCTCTCACCCCATTCTCATTAAAAAAAACTAGGAGACTGTGGCGTTGACACTTACACAGTCAAATGGGTCACTAGTTGGATGGAGGTCCACACGTAGAGAGTGGTGGTGGACAGGTCTTATTCGACCTGGAGGGATGTGGGCAGTGGGGTTCCACAGGGCTTAGTCCTCAGGCCTGCACTGTTCAACATCTTCATCAGCGATTTGGACGAGGAGGTAAAAAGCACCCTGTTCAAATTTGCAGATGACACTAAGATGTGGGGAGAAGTGGGCACACTAGAAGGCAGGAATAGGCTGCAATAGGATCTAGACAGGTTACAGGGGTGGGTGGATGAGAACAGGATGGTTTTCAACCCTGACAAGGGGAGGAAGAACCAGCAGCATACCTACAGGCTAGGGAACCCCCTTCTCATCAGTGCAGAGGAAGAAAAGGATCTTGGAGTCATTATTGATGCCAAAACGAACATGGGCCGACGGTGTGGGGACACAGTCAGGAAGGCCAACCGTACCTTGTCATGCATCCACAGATGCATCTCAAGCAGGTCTAAGGAGGTGATCCTCCCCATCTATTTAACACTGGTCAGGCCGCAGTTGGAGTACTGCATCCAGTTCTGGATGCTGCACTTCAGGAGGGATGTGGACAACATGGAAAGGGTCCAGAGGAGGGCCACTCACATAATCGGGGGCAGCAGGGCAGGCTCTATGAGGAGAGGCTATAGGACCTGAACCTGTTCAACCTCCACAAGAGAAGGCTAAAGCAGGATCTAGTGGCCATTTACAAACTAGTCAGGGGGGACTAACAGGCATTGAGGGAGTCCCTGTTCCCCCGAGCACTACCAGGAGTGACAAGGAATAATGGTCACAAGCTGGCAGAGGGTAGATTCAAGCTAGATATCAGGAGGTGCTACTTCACTGTCAGGGCGGCTAGGATCTGGAACCAACTTCCAAGAGAAGTGGTGCTGGCTCCTACCCTGGGGGTCTTTAAGAGGAGGCTAGATGAACACCTTCCCAGGGTCGTCTAACCCCAGTACTCTTTCCTGCCATGACAGGGGGTCAGACTTGATGATCTGCTCAGGTCCCTTCCGAACCTACCAACTATGAAACTATACCTGCAGTCTCATATAAGAAAATCAGATTTTTTTTGTCCCCCTTCCACTTCCCCTATGCCCAGAATAATGTCATAAATAACCTCCTTGGCAGGAACAGATCCATAATTACTGGTTCATGGAGTAGGATGAACACCACAGGTATCATAGAAAAAACTCAAGGAAGAGATGACCTATCCCAGAATTCCTCTCTAAGTTCCTACAGAAAGATGCAGTTCAGCCTGGTTACTAGAAACGTCATCCTGCAAATCACTCCTTCAGATGCATGTCCTCAAGCATGTGAGTAAGCCCACTGATTTACCACTCATGTAGCTAAAAGGTACACAGATGATCGAGTCAATAGAACTAATCAGATGCTTCAATTACACAGGTGCTTAAATGTCATGTTGTTCCTTCAGGACACAAGGGAGCCCATAAGGAAAGCTACTGAGCTCACTGGGGCTGCACATGTACAGATGGACCTGGATTTTCAAAAGAGCTCTGCATCTATAAATATGGCCAAGGTCTTAAAAGTGTTCATACTGCCATTGTGACTGGGGCCCACTATGATATTATGTATCATAGTGTGACATCATAACATATGTTGTGATAGGCCACTATTTTACTTTGCAAAATATTACTAAGGAAAGACTTGGTCTGTTATAAAAATCACTCTGTATGAGCTACTATTATGCAGACAAACTCAATTCTGTCTCTGTATCAATCTGATGCAGATTTGAAGCAAAATTTCTTTAGTGTGAATAGAATATTTAAGTCCTTATAGAAATATTCTGTAAAATTATGTAGACTCCATGCCATTTATCAGTAAGCATCTTGCTGTTTTGCAAAGTGACTTTGAATAGAATCCAGGAGCTCCTTGATTTTTTTTTCTTTTGTTTCTCTGTGCCATTTTCTTTAATTCAAAGGCCTTCTCTCTTGCCTGGAATGTAATTTGAGACAGATGCTGAAACTTTATATCTGACTTGATTTTCAAAGTACTTCATCAAGCTCCATATATTATTTTCCTTCGTGTATCATTTTAAAGTCCTTTAGTGACCAAAAAAACCCCCAAGAATAAAAATCCTCTTTCTTCCCTTGTAAACTTCCTATTTCTTAGTGGATTGCCCCTGCCCAGTTCTTTGCTATTTTGAGGCTTAAAAGATTTTCTGCCACATGCTGCAATTAATATGTGAATCCCAATGTGAACTGAAACATTGTCTCTCCAGGGCAACTCCCCCGCAACCCTCCTTTGTTGATTATGACCCTATTTATTTGTGGAAAGGAGAGCTAACATGTTTCAGTGTCTTAGAAGACAATAAAAGAATATTTTATAAAAATGTATTTTCTTTTATTGTTCCTTCTATATGCACAACCTTCACAGGTTGCTTACCATTATATTTTTTTATTTAATAAGAAATGTATGCTTCGATACCTGTGCTTGACTAGCACTGTGTGTTAGGAAGGTATGCTAGCTAGAGTTATAATTAAATTCCATGTTTGGCTCACAGTACTCATAAAAACCACATCTTTTATTAACAGATCAAATATGTAACTTCCCTTTATTTAATATATGGAGAGCTGTCTCTTTTTAAACATGCCTTTTTCCTATCCGGTATCAAAAGAAATACAAAAGAAAAGGGAACAAAAATATTTTAAAAGTTCATTTATTCATGAAGTACTTGGGCATTGCAGTTACCTTTTATTCCTTTTTCTTTTAAATGAATTTATTGCTGGTAAAATGAACCAGATTGACAGCACAAGAACCAGCAATCTTTTATTCAGTCACAGCATGGACAGTGCAAGCTTCACTCCATTGTTCAAACCATGCATCTCAATCCTGTCCCTGAGGGATTATTCCCAAGGTAAATGGGGAATAAAAGTTTCCAAATCCCCTCAGTTTATGGACTCTAAGAGACCATGAATAAGTGTGTCAGACAGGCCTTACCTACACTATTCTGCCTGACCTAACACAGTTTGACCTTGTACACTATAAGCAGCCACACTTTACTATCAATAAGTTTACAGTGAACCATTTTAAAACTAGATTTAAACATTCTTAAGAACTGTCATAAAGCCAACATACAGGAGCAATTACTGTATCAGAACTGGTGTTACATCTTCCTGGTCAAAGCATATATATCTCATCCAAGGGTTCCCAAAAGAGGATAGGCACCAGACATATGCTCTCACAGAAGGAACTATAAGGCAACTATGCAGTGAGGACTAGGATAAAGGACCTGAGGAGAATTTATTCCAATAAGACTGAGATTTGTGGACTCAGTGAACACAATGGACTAGTATGAGCCAAGGAAACAGGAGAGGATGGTATTAAAAACACTCTAGCATTTTCTCCCTGCAAACAGTCTGCCTTGAAAATTGTATTCTTGGCTAGAAAGATGCAGACCACTAATAGCCACATTCCTTTTGGTGGATTATATTTCAAAACTCCACTTACAAGAAGTCTCGTTCTATGTATGGGTGAAGTCACATTACACTTATACCATACAAAATCCATGGAATGTTAAGCAGTGGTAAAGTTAGAATGTGTTATGAACAGTCACAGTTTAAGTGTTAATACCGTTTCCCACCTGCACAGCTCTGACTTGCCACTAGAGAGCTGGCAAGCAGAGGTGTGCTAGGAGGCAGGACACCTGGCCTTTATCCCTGCTCTAGGGGTGGGGGGGCTGAGAGAGGTGCATCCTGGGATGCTGAAGGACTGCAAATTGCTTGTTTTATCTCCATAGTGCAGATTGAAGAAGGGCAGGGCAGGGCAAACAATGTAGCAGGGCAAACATGCTGGCATGCATCAACCGATGCATCTCATGTAAAACTAAGGAAGTGATACTCCCGCTGTACTCAGCACTGGTGAGACAACAGTTGGAGTAGTGCATCCATTTCTAGATGCCGCATTTCAATAAGGACATGGAAAAACTTGAGAGGGCCCAGAGAACAGCCACCCATATGATCAGAGACTTGCAAGGCAAGCCGTGTGAGGAAACACTGAAGGACCTGGGTCTCTTTAGCCTAAAGAAGAAAAGGTTAAGAGGGGACTTGATAGCACCTTACCGCCATATCAGAGGAGTGCATCAGGAGCTTGGTGAACAACTGTTCACTAGGGCACCCCTGGGGAAGACCAGGACAAATGGATATAAACTCCTGAAAGGCCACTTAAGGCTTAATACCAGAAAAACCTCCTTCACAGTCACGGTGTCAAAACTCTGGAATAAACTCCCTCCAGAGGTCACCTATCCTGGAGGTTTTCAAGAGGAGACTGAACAGTCACCTCACTGGGGTCACTTGACCCCAGTTGTCTTCCTGCCTGGGGGGGGGGCTGGACTCGATGATCTGCAAGGTCCCTTCCAGCTCCTAACAATCTATGAAGTTACCCTAATATAAGCTAGGTAGCACAACCCAGAGTTAAAGCTTGCAGCTGAAATGGAGAAAGTTTTGAGATGCTCAGAGGGCACTTACCACAAGTTAGAGAGCTTTAATGTGTAGATAGTTGTATTTTAAGTGCCCTTAGTATAGTCTCAATGTTAGGTCAGGCCTCTTTTGGTTTGCTATCTGGTACTATGTAAACCAATACAGCTTGTTCCATGGTCAGACTGTCAGTGACTAAACCAGCGCCCCGGCTTGGGCTTGTCTAAGTGAGGAGGGTGTGTGGACACCCAGAAGGACTAAAAACAAGACCAGGTGAAAGGCAGAAAAGTTCCCTGTGAACCAAAGGCCATCCATACCTAGAGAGGAGATGGGCATCACCAGGTCACTCTGCCCAAAGAATCACCAATGATGCAAAGTGACTCAGCTAGGGTTTTTACAGTATCTAAGGTGCCCCAACCATTGCAGTGGCCTCAGGACTGACTTGACTTCACTTGACGTAGCATAGTCTAAGAGTAACATGTAACTTCATCCTATTTTGACTTTACATCTAAGGTATCAGTTTGCCCTTGTCCCCTGGATATTAAAGGAACACAGGCTGCATAAATCCTAGTAGAAGCTGAGAATTGGCCTGGTTAAAGTCTTTGGAGTAACAGAGAAAAATTAATTCATTTCATACAGCTATAGAATCTCCTCTAACACTTCATGGACCTGGAATGACCTGGAGCAGTGGAGTAAACACCCCCCAGTATTTTGGATACAGTACCTGTATTGAGACAGTGAAGGCAAGATACTAAAAGGTACGATATTTTATCACATACAGGACTCATCTTTTCCCAAAAAACAGCTTCTGGAAATTACAGTGCGTGTTATGTGCAAGATATAAAGTGGTAGGGACTAGGCAGAGGTGGCACAGGGTCTCCACAGCCAGAATCCCCATACTCAAGATAGGGCAGAGGTGGTGCAGGGCCCCCAAAGCCTGATCCTAAACTGCAGGCCTGATCCCACCAGGGTGGTAGCTACTGAGGGGCCCCAGAACCTGATCAAACTCACAGATTGTTTCCATGCCTCTCATTTGACCCATGGGATCAAAAGGTTGAGCACCACTGGTCTACCCTGAATTTAAGGTCACTCTCAGCTAAACTTGAGCCATGTGACCTGCTTTTTTCCATCTAAAAGCTAGGAAATATGACTTACCAGAAAAGTTTGGGAGAACTAGAATCATTTAGTCTCAATTAGAGAAGGCAGAGAAGGAATGTGTTAACAGTCTTCCAATATATGAGGGGTGGTTATAAAAAAGATGGTGGTAGATTGTTCTTTGTGGCTACAGAGAACCAGACAGGAAGAAATGGTCCTAAATTGCATCATGGGAAGTTTAGGTTGCATATTAGGAAGAACTTCTTAAACATGAGGGTAGTTAAGCATTAGAACAAACTACCTGCAGAAGTTGTGCATCCTTGGAAATCTTTAAAAGCAACTTGGAAAACACATGGCTGGGATGATTTTGGACAGAGATGGATCCTGTCTAAGCAGAGGGTTGGACTAGATCAGGGTTGTAAAAAATATGGCCCATGGCCCAGAGGAGTCATATGATCCAACCCATGGGTCTCAGAACAACCCCATGTACCACATGCAGCATATAGAGCCAGTCTGGTGCATACTGCGTGGGAGATCTCAACCCACTGCTGCAGGGTCTGGGGTACACACTAAATGCAGCACCTGTATGTGACTGGCCCTGTGTGTTGGCTCTAAGGCTGGTACAGAATGGCCCAAGAACCATCTCCATGAATCAGAATCAATGTACAGGGATGCTCTAGTGTGGGCACTGCATGCAGCACATGCACTGTGTCAGCCCCTGTGCACCACAACTCCTGGACCAGGGCCAGCTCATTTTGCATTGGTGCACGGGGCTGGACCAGGCATGTGCATGTTGTGCCTCAACAGACCAGCCCCACATGCTGTCTCTGGGGCCAATCCAGCGCAGGCATCTTATACAGCATATGTTCCACACTGGCTCCATGTATGAGCTCCAGATCACAGCCAGCACATTGCACACAGAGCAAAGGGCTGGTCCAGGGTATCCACTGCAGGAGTTGCCTATGCTCTGGCTTTGGTTCATGAGGCTGGTCTCTGGACCCAACAGCTCTGTGCCCCTCATCTAACCCATGGGGCCAAATGAATTTGACACCCCTGGACTATATGATCAGCTAAGCTCCTCTCAAGCCCTGTTTTTCTAGAATTTTACCAGCATCTTGTCTTGCAGCTCACCCAAAAGCTTAGGACTATCCATTTAGGACTTCTTGATTCTGGAACAGAGCCTCTATAAGAATCAGCGCAGGAATGACTTGTCTTTCCTTCTGAGTTTGGTTCTAAGTACAGGGACAGGCAGTCTGGAAAACAGAGCAAGGAATTTTGAGATCAGCACAGGTAGAATACCTGTAATTAATACTGAAGTGCTCAAGTACACATCAAACACTGCAAAGAGAGACAAGTGTGGAAACAAGGGAAGGGGCAGGATTCAACCAGGGAACCAGAATTTCAGCAAGACTCTAGGCTCTCTGAATTATCCAAACTTCTTGATCTAAAAAGACTCAAATGAGTGGTAAAAGCATTGCTGTATATACCACAGCTGTGCTTTGGTAGTGAACTTGTGTCTGAATCACCAATTCAGCTTTGAATTTGATTCACTACCAGTGTTGGAATGATAACTGCAAGCACTCAGAACAGCTATGTGAGTCAGACACAGGGTGAGCAGAATACTGAAATAGAACTAGCTTTCTAAAACCAACACACAAGCCCCTAGTGACCTGCTTGGAATGTGGTATGCCAAAGGACCGCAGGTTTGGGTTTCATAGTTTCTAGGGTCGGAAGGGACCTGAGCAGATCATTGAGTCCGACCCCCTGCCAGAGCAGGAAAGAGTACTGGAGTCAAACAATCCCAACAAGGTGTTCATCTAGCCTCCTGTTAAAGACCCCCAGGGTAAGAGCAAGCACCACTTCTCTTGGAAGTTGGTTCCAGATCCTAGCCACCCTGACCATGAAGTAGCACCTCCTGATATCTAGCCTGAATCTACCCTCTGCTAGCTTGTGACCATTATTCCTGGTCACTCCTGGCAG
>NW_017728992.1:24812983-24813711 GCF_001723915.1 Gavialis gangeticus | reverse complement strand
GGATCACCTCCTTGGACCTGCTTGAGATGCATCTGTGGTCGCTATATCAATAGTGTCATGGGCGAACTCAGGAAAGAATGGAAAGTAGGCACCTCTGCAGATAACAATTTGGAAGCTGCAGCCTCTAAACCTAGATGAGACAAACTGGAAGACAATAACAATATACTTTGGCTCTACTCAGCATGCTGGTGGCTGCAATAGGAGCTGGGCAGCTAAACAAATAATCCTTATTCGTGAAGTATTTTTGGTTTGGTTGTGTTGTTTCCCAAGTGAAAAATGGAATTTTGGGGACTACTATGGAGTTGAAAATGTCTTAAGTTACACAGGAGAAAAAATATGTAATGTGAACCCCCTGTTGGATTCACCACCTCTTATGGAATTCAAACAGAAGTGGCCCTTCAGGCAGAGGAATTTAGGAAAGGAAGACTAATCATTTCACTTTAAGTACAATGCCATGTTGCACAGCTTTCAGATAAATTAGGCTAAAAGTCTCAGCACTCAATCCTGTTCCTACTCAAGGTAATAAAAATGTGAAACTCCTAATGGATGCCAGCAAAAGCCAAAGCATGCTTTTCCTGTAGCAAGTAATAAACAGAGGCCAGCAATATTTCTGGCCAGTGGCTAGAATGACTCAGCTCATGCCTAATGCAGGCAGGCTCTAGGACCTGGCTACCTCCACTGCTTCTTCCTTCCACTTAGCTGTGGCACAGTATAGAGAAATCCCCTCT
>NW_017728992.1:24789841-24807983 GCF_001723915.1 Gavialis gangeticus | reverse complement strand
CTGGTGCAGAACTCTTCAGAAAATTTGCCCTTTATTGTACTCTTTTGCTTTCCTGACATATTGCCACTAACTTATACAGCAATTAACAGCCTCCAAAGTTGACCACTGCAGACTTATCTACAAGTACGGTAAACTATGATGCTAAGAAGCAGTGGCTGAAGATACAAGCACACAAGAGAAGGTGAATTGCTATTATAAATTTTCCCAGCATGCAAAGTACAGTAGCTGTAAATTTCAGCCCTTCTTCAGTCATTCCCACACAAAGTACAATTTCCATATTCGTACAACTTGACAAAAGCTTAATGGATTTTCTTTAAACTTAAATCTTAGGGTTGAAGGAAAACTTGTGAAATTGCTGCCATGAAGGAATTTATATTTTTTAAGGCTGCAAGTGACTGAAAAACAAGGTTCTGTAATGTAGAAGCCTTGTAACGCTACCATTAACAAATTGTTGCTGTTACAGGTATGATCTGCAAGCAGAGGGTAAGGGTTCAGAAACTAAGGGTCAACATACCAGAAGCCAAGATGAGAGTCACAATACTAGGCATCAGTCAGTCTGATGGATTATGCCAGGGGTCAAGCAAGTCTGTGGTCAAGGCCAGAAGTTAAGAGCTGGGGAATCCAATACACAGGATGGCATTAGAGAGGTACTGGGGTAAAAGATAGGAACAAGGTCAGAGTAAAGCTGGAGGCAGGAGGGTCAGAGACAGAGGTGAGGCAAAGGGTTCAAAGCAAAGAGGTCTGAAACTGAAGCAGGACTACAGGAGTCTGGCAAGAAGGTCCATAGCAGGAATACTGGGAGTACTGTTACAGGGATAAAGCCCAAAAGGAAGTGGGAGGGTTTTATAGTTCTCTGATCAGGGCCTTGTTGCTCCCATTGGTTCTCCCTGGTTACCTGGTCTCATGGGAGGGCCCAGGCTGAGCTGGTTCAGTTGCATGGCTAGTTTACTAGGGTGCCTATACATGAGCATGGAGGCTTCTCCGACATGTAATTACTGCACAGCGGAGCAGACTTGATTAACTGAGTCTGCTGAAGTGTGCCAATTACCGCACTCCGGCAGCATCCTGCATCTAGAGTATCAGCGTCCCCGTGCTTCAAAATGGTGTCAGGGCACTTGAACCTAAAGCTTGTGGAACACGCTTTAGTTCAAGTGCCCCCACTGACATTTAAAGCATGGGGACTCTGATACGTGAAATGCTGTAGCGCTTTAATTAGAGGGGCTCTCAGAACCCCCTTGACCACCCACCTCCAGAGCATGTGTAAAAGTGCCCCTAATGGGGCCTCAACTTTGTCCTCCGCCTGTGAGTGCTATTGGTTGGGGTACAAATCCCAGTGACCCTGACAGTTGCTACCAATAAAATAATGTTCTTTGCACTAAGTACCCTTTAGTTGCTGAAACTATAACCAAATAGTTAAAGAAACTGGAAAGATACAGCATGATATTTTAATGTGATTTTCAGATCTGTGCAAGTACAAACTGCACTCACATAGAATTTATCATAGGAGTACGGACCAAGCATGCTTTTTAAGCCATGTATTGTTTCGTTCCATCTAGTATTAAACAGGCCCCATCTGCACAGCATAATAAATCATTTAAAAAATTGTCTGCCAGAAAAAGCAACCTTTGGTGTTCCCAAAGTTCCAAAGACTGACTGACCATGTGGACTTTATCTGAACAGAAAGCACTCATGACAAAGACTTTCTCCCTCTATCTGCTCTCGTTAAAAGGTGTTTAACCTTTGTTCTTGAATATGGACCTTGTACATTTCACCACCCGACACACTGAGAGACATACATAGCTACTGCTACGTATGCATTATAGCCAAGGTTCAAATTATACTTTGACTCTTGGAGGAGATGTGTAAAATAAATTAAACCATTTCGTTGGAAGAAGCAAAGACCACCTCCTCCCCCCCGCCAGGTTATGATTTTCAAATCTTGCAGGGAGGCTCTCATCTCTTATGTGGGGGCTCAGCCCGCCGGGGTTCCTTGTAAGTCTCACCCTGATTATACCCAAAGCCCAGTTCAGAGCCCACTGAAGTTCATAGGAATCTTTCTTTTCAACTGAAGAAGGACCTTATCACAGAATGAGGGCCCTGCTTGTGAATGCTTTTCCAGAAGTATGTTGCTCCACAGCTCAGTGGGATGCCTACTCATTCCTGGGTGAAATTGAAGGTGTTGGTTTTGACTTGATCTACACTGTTTTTATAAACTCAAAATTAGATTTAGCTTTGAGGTTTATTCCCCTCGGGATTTCCCATGTATCTTATGGTTCCTATTTGTTATCAATTAAAAAAAATCTCTCTGACAGGAACACATCATGTCCTCTACAGGGTTGACAACTTTGTCATCACTTAAAAATAATACCATAATTAATCAGACAGGCAGGTAAACTACACAACCACAAAGACACATGAATCCACACATACTGTATCTATTGTTAGAAACTTTCTTTTATGTGGAAGTGTAAATAAAAAAGAGCTCTGTATCTCTCGTTTAACAAACCAGTTGAGTAAATCAGTCTATTTATAAGACATCCACAAACGAATGGCATTAAATCCTTCTCACTTATACAAATAATAAATGAAGATTTAGTTGCAGAAATCTTGGCATATTTGCAATATACCAGCACAATCCGTTACATGGCCATTTGACATTTATGGCTGCCAGATGACAGGGAATATAAGACAAAATCATTTTATTAACTAGCAGACATTCCCTATAGAAGTATCATAGTTTGCCAATAACATTACAAGATATTCTTTCCTTTGAAAAGGGCAATAAGGGAATTAATTAAAAATGGGTAAACTTCAACTAATATAAGGGGTCTGATTTGGATAAATATCCAGAGTTCAAATACTTCCTACTTATCCAAACTTAGAGATGTTTCATTGCTACATCTCCAACATCTTTCATGGGTCTCCGCAGCTTTCCTTTTACTACTGTCAAGACAGTACTATCTTCAAATGCATGTGTGGACTGTAACAGGCTGACTGGGGCACAAGGGTGCTAAAGTGCAGGGGATGCCTGCCACCTAGCCCCACACTTTTGCATGTCTGTGGCCAGCCAGTTCCTCTGCTGTGCAATGCTACCACACAGAGCCGAGGGCTAACCTCCAGGGTTCCCCGATAATCTGGGGCTGCTCCACCCCAGCTCAAAGTGTTGCAGTCCCAGGTGCACATATAGATACTGTGCTCATGAGCAGTTGACTCTGGCAGGAACTGCACTGGAGTTTATTTCTGTATACTAATTGCACGTGTAGATACACCCAGTGACACTATCTGGCAGCAGGCCAGAATGACCTAGCTTGGTTCCAAGGTCTAAAACCTCGTCACGGCCATCACTGCTGCTTCTCACCACCACCTCAGCTGTGGCACAGTGCAAGCAAAGCCCTCTACCATCAAAGCCCCTCAGCTCCAGGAGCTGGATGCAATGGCTTCAAGGGATGGATCCAGGCCATGGGCCATAGATTGCCAACCCCTGCTCTAGATAGTGGATATTTTTTTCCTGTTGTGAACCCCTAGTGTATAAACTCTGGACCACTGACACATCTGAAAGAAGCACAAGAAAAATTATTTTTCACAGATGGTATAGGAGATTCTATGGAAGAAAAAAGCAGAAAGTTGAATAAGGAGGGAAGAAAAGGAGTAAAGTAGCTATAAGTCACAGTAATTTAACAAAACTAACCAAACGCCAAAAAGGAAATCAGAAGAACAGCCCAACATTTGGTCTGTTAACTCTGTCTGTTAAACCTGTAACCAGGTTTCAGATTCAGGTCTCATTCTGGATTTGAGCCTCAGGACTTAAGCCAATGCTTATGTACAATATATCTCATCTACCTTTCTAGATTTATTCTCTGCATTTTATCTTTTTTTTAATCTGTATAAAGTGAAAAGTGACATTAAGTGGCTTGTCCAGTGCCATTGAGTGAGTCAACAGCACAAGCTGGGAAAGAAATTCAGGCTTCTGAGATCTTCCTACTATTCCCTATCTATGGAGCCAAGTTATCATCTATAATAATTTATTGGAATTTATTTAATCTGGACATATTAAAAAGAAGTAAAATAGTACGAGCTGCTTTTACAGCAGTTTTATGAATGGCTTACAAATGTACTGGGACTCTTGGTTGGAAGACATATAGCGTGTAAGTATTAAGTGGCAGTATTTTATTATTAATATGGGATTCATTAAAATGGCAGTAATGGTGTCAACATATTTGGGTTTTTTGTTTGTTTGATTTTTGCAGTCAAAGAATACCTTCTTCTCTAGAACTAGCTATTTTTCTACCCCTAAAACAGACACATGGGTGCCATAGCCAAAAACCACAAAAATACATATTGCTGGAGATATGACAAAGAACTGCTAATAAACTGGAAGAAACAGAAATACAGAAATTAAGCAATAGCTTAAACCCACATTCATTATTATATGATAAAAATTTGGGAGCATGATTGGTTGAAGCATGCAAAATACATGGACAAATAACTACACAGAATAAAGTGCACATGAGTCTTAAATACATACAAGCCTACTTCTCATAACTGACCTTGGAATTACACAATAAAATGCTAACTTGTGTATATATATACACAAGAGTAAATCATATATTCCATGCTTGTCACAGCACCAAGATTTGAATAAAATGGATGGACAATCTAGAACTTCAAGTATTAACTTGGGATTTAAGTATCAGCCCCCAATGTACAACAACCTTGTTGTGTGATTAGCAAGTCACTAGCCTCTCTGTGCCTCTGCCACCTCACTTTAAAAAAAAGGAGGTAGCAGTGCTTCTCTCTCACAAATGGGCTTTGTAAGCATAGGCTTCTAAATACAAAACATAGCAATGCTTCTCTCCCACAAATGGGCTTAGTGGATTTATCCTTACAAGCCTATTCTTAAGCCTATGCTTACATACAAAATATCTCACCTACCTTTCTAAATTTATTCTCTACATTTTATCTATTTTTTCTCTGTATAAAATGAAGTCCTAATAGTAGTCTTGTAAGAATAAATCCACTAAGGACTGCGAAGCTCACCAGAGTGTGAAATTATGCTAACAAGGGCCACTTAAGTATGAGAGAAAAATACTGACAAGAGTTTTCATATGCAGGGGTGACACGTAGGGGGTGCACACGCACCCCGTGTGTGGCAGTGCACCCCCTGCAAAAAGGCACCACTGACACTGTCAGTGGCACCTGCAAGCAGTCCACGATCACCACTGGCCACTGCTGACACTGCCAGTGGTGCCTGCAGGTGGTCACTGACCCCTGACACTGCACAGCATTGTGTGAACATGGCCATGCTGCCTCTGCTTCTGGAGATAGCTGTAGACTACCTCTTAAACCAGAAATTACACAAGTATGCTCACATAGCTTTGTGCCTAAACGAAATCACCCTTCATCTCAGCAAAGCCAATTTGCCTGTTCACAGAAATATGTGAATGTGACTGTAGCTAATAAGGTTCCTTACAGCACCACGCTAAGGTGGCTACACTAACCAGAACCAGAAGTGGTATATACCAGGGTAGGCAAAATTTTCTGGCTGTGGGATGGAATGACCCATCCCAGGTCAGAGGCAGGTAGATAGGCAGGCACTAGGGCCCAGCTACCACCCACATTCCTCCTGCACTGGCATGGGGAGAGCTCCTGCAGCCAAAGCCCCCTGCCACCAAATGCAGCCAAAGCCCCATATCCATGGGTCAAATCCAGTGGTTCTGCAGACTGCAGGTTGCCAACTTCTGGTGTAGCCTACTTCCCATTCTGGAGGTCTGAGGAGTGGCAGGATGGCATCCCAGATTTTGCACCTGGAAGGTGGTCATTTTACTAAACAGATTTGAAGATCTAAGCCTCAATACTCATTTCAGCACCCAAACAGCCAAGTGCTTGAAACAGGCATTTAAGGCTAAAGAGCAACATTTGAAGTAACATGTTAACCTGCTATACAGTCTTGGCACTGTTGAAGCAGCAGGTTTTGGCAGTAGATCTCAGGCCTTGACAGCAAGTCTTTATTGTGAGCGATCACTTCCAGCTTACATGAGTCTCATATACCTGCCAAAAGCTTTAAGGTGACTACCAGCAGATTACAGGTTTGCATAAACTTAAATGTTTCATATAATTTCCATATATTCAAATGCATTTTCTTAATTCACACAGACGTTGAAAGAGAGGCAGAATGAGATTAGCGGGGGGAAAAGGAGGGGGTAGGGAATCCGACAGAGAGGAAGAAGGATTTAAGTCACTTCTTCCCTTCTGTCAGTGTCTCCTCAGGCTATCCAAAGTATTTTGCTCTGACCCCCTTCAAAATGGGAAAGCATCTGTTGGACTTTCTGCAACACACTATAGAATAGGATGCTGCTGGAGGCATTTTCACTCCCCTATTCAGGCTTGAAAAAGAGGCAGCACTGAGAGAACAAGGAGAAAATACAGAGCCAGCAAAAAGGCACTGCAGCGCTCTGAAGTGCTCCCAAACACTTGCCAGGGAAGAGGAAAGGTAAATAATTTATATTTGCGCAGCCAGGAAGGTAAGTCTATAACCACACCACCAGTGGCAGGAGATCTCTCCATGTGACCAAGAAGACTGCCTGTACACACGTCCGCTTAAAACAGGTCAGCAGCAGAATGCAAGTGGTGCCGAGGGTTTCTGTTGGCCTCTGCATAGGGAATACCCAGAGTAGGTTGTTGGAGGTTTACACACAGAAGCTGGAGGTTCCCATGCACCTCATAATATTTGGTTTTCTTAATGAAACCTAAAACCATACTATTTCATTATGAATATTTCACCAGCTCTACCTGGTAGCAGACTGAGTCCTTTTGTCCTCTCCTGAGAAAAAAAATGATATCCACCAGGTACCATTTCCCCACTGGGGAAAAGAGATAGAGGGTGCACCTCAAGGTGAAGTATCATGAGAATAAATATGCTAATGATGGAGTATGCAAAGCACAAACTTAGATGCTTGGGAAAACCCAAACAGGACGTATGACTATTCTGCACTCTCAGCTTTAAACTAGTCAAGTAGCTAATTATACGTACCCTGGCTTTAAACCAACTTGCACAGGAACCATTAGCTGTGGATTCACAGTAACATATTGCTAATAGCAAGTGCTAAAATCCACCTGAGAAGTACACAAATTCTCCAATGGTTAGCTCCATGCAACCACTTCCACACTGCTAGCTTAAAGCTAGCTCAGATACATCTGCATGAGTTAGCCACTGCACTGATGGCACTATGGATATACCAATTTGAATTGAATACTCATACAGCTAACAAAAGTCATGCTCAGATTTACCTCCAACCATTCCCATTCCTAGTGTCTTGTTACATTTTAGTCTTATGTTCAGATATGTACAAATCTGCATGGAACCACAAAGCATTAAAGAGCCTTTAAAGAGTCCAATGTAGGATTTAAAGTGGAACACTTAAAATAAAAGAATCATTTTTGGTCAGTCGTCCTAAACATTGCTGCTATCAGACATGTCTGAGGCATCAGCTTTATACGGTTATTTTCTACATGTTTAAGGCATTTTTGTCCTCAGCTACAGCCCGTGACAAAACAAAAATGTAATCACCACTCAGCTGTTAGTCTCTAAAACTAAAGGCATTTTTGAAACTGCGTTAAGTACAGAAGGAAAATACAAGTTCCTGTTGCCACAGAAATAGAATGAACTTTTCACAGTTAAAAAAATCCTCTTTAGTACTACAGGGAACTGCCGAAAAGACCATACAAAAGCTGCCACCAGCACTTTAAATGCAACTTCCTTAAATGCAATACAGCTGAACAGCTATAAATTTAGCACAAAAACAGAAGTAAAAACCAGCTGACATTCATCTGTAACAGAGGTAGTACTTGTCAAATCTTTATTTCTGCTTTTTAAATAAAAAAGCATGTAAAGTAGTAAAAAGGCATAATCATTCCTTCATCTGTTAGAAGCTGAAATTTCCTCCCTCTGCACTTTATCCAGTTCCCATGATATTAGAAGGTTTTTCAGTAATTTTAATAGGAACTGGTCTTGATCTACCTACTTTAGAATCGTGCAGGGAAATCATTTCAACTATATGTAAACAGTATTGCCACAGAACACTGAGCTTCTGACATTGGAATCAGTAGGCTTTAGATCCAGACATTTAGCTCAGTTATTTTAGTTGTAATTAGAAAAAGGGAAACAAATTGTTTATTTCTGTGGCAAGGACAGGTCTGCAGCATGTGAAAAGGTCAGGCTACAGAGAAACACACATCTCTGCAATGCCACTGCTTTTGTAGCACAGATATCTTCATTCTCTATGCTAAGATGTGAAGATCACGCTAAGTAACCATTTTGAGGAGGTTTGGTTGGTTGTGCTGCTTAGCATAACACACGCTGAAGTTCATTGGCTCACAACCAGCTGGGGAGTCCAGAGTACATATAACCTGATAAAAATGTTGTGGTGAATTGGAACACAAATATGATATTAGAGCAGTTTCCTTTTAAGTGCTAAGGCCCACATTTTTAAAGGTATTTAGGTGCCTTATTCCCATTTAAAACAGTAGATATTAAATACCTAAATCTCTCTGAAAATCTGGTCCAATTACTTTTAACTTGAGTGGTATGCTCTTGCAGATGATTCACTGATATCTCTGAATTTTCTGCAAAAATAGTTTTATTTAGAATAGCATACACACATATGTGCAAACAATGCCTATGTTTTTATTGTACCACTTCAGTATATGGCTGTTTAGAAAGCAAGCCAGGCTTTTTTGAGCATCACAATATGAAGTAACACATTTCAAGCTGGAGCTGAATATTCACTCACCTAACTCCTGCCTTCAGCACTGAGCAACCAGTTACAAGTTACAACCACTGAAACCCTACAGACTAAGAGGTTTCAACATTTATTCTAACGAATCAAGATCTAACCTGAAACTTTAAAATTATTCCAAAATACGAAATCTTTTTGTATTCAGCAACACCTCCAAAGCTCATACAGTATTTATTGTTGTAATCTGTTCTGTCATCCATAAATTCAAGGGTCTGACATGTCCCTGATTTCTTTTATGGGGATGGACATCTGTTGGAGAAAGATCACAGTCTGAAACCAAATGAAAAGATGAAACCTGTTTTCTGTAAAACTTATAGGAAGGTCCTGTGATAGCAGGAGCAGTTTGCCAGGCAAACAGTGCCACGTAGTGTGCTAAAATTTTAATTTTAACCAATTTCAAATAAGGTATGAATTAGGTAACCAAGTGGCATGTGGGAATAAACTGTGGGAACCACCTCTAATTGAGTGGATACCCTTGCTCAGAGACAGCCGAAGTAGTTCAGCCACTTCAGCTTTAACTCAAAAAACTATTATTATGGGGCCTATCAACACACTGCCATTAGGTACTTCTTTTATTTTTAAAATTCCACCCAGCTGTCATGATAGCCATAAAGGGGGTTACACTCTGACAGTGACTGTAAGAAACTATGCTACCAAGTTCCACATATAGGGCTTGCCATTTGTTTCCAGATCATACTTGTTCTGTCTTTTTGTTCTCCAAAACCAGAAATATCTCTTCAATGCATAAAGCTGTCAAGCTGAAGGGGGTTCTGGCAGGAGACCCCAGCATGAGGAACTTTGCTACATTCAAGAGAATTGACTACATATGGATACAGCACTAGAACAGCTTTGCATGAAGCTAGGTTGCCACATTACAATTTAACAATATGGCATGTTGAAGTCACACTGAGTGCATCTACATAAAATAAGTAAACTAATCTCCTGCACAGTAAAGCAACACTATGTAACCGTATGCAGCAGCTTCTGTCCACTGAAATAGGCTAATGTGCTGTTTTCCACTACCTGTATATACAGATAGTAGACTTACCGCACATTAGTTAATATGCCGTAGCACACAGGTACATAGTTGACCAAGAGCAAATTGGACAAGAGCTCCCAGGCAGCAAGGGGCAAGAGAATTGTCTCCTCCCCCAGGCAGCTACCAGCTTCCCAGCCCCCACTCCAATCAGCTGGTTGTCCCCTGCCCGTAGGTGGCAGAAGGCCAGGGCTAATCGGGCTTAGCACCCCCAAATGCAGGCAACCCGGTTGCAGGCTCGAAGCAGCTGCAGCTGGGGGTGGGGAGGAGGGGAAGGGGGGAGGGGTGCACACACAGATGAGTAGCCACAGCCTACAAGTGGCTGGGAATTCAGCCCAGCCTGGGGCATCCTGCGCATAGCAGGTAAATGTATGGACAGCAAGGGGTGCAGAGGAAGGGAGGGAAGGAGCGTGGGGGAGGCAGATGGATGTGGGGGTGAATAGGGGTGGGTCATGGAATGCTCCAAGCCTAGGGCTGTGGGGAGCTCCTGCTGCTGTGCGCACCCCCTAGGCAAGCACAGGGGCACATGCCCCCTTATCTGTGTGTTGGACAGAGGTGGCTGCCGCTGTGTGCTGGGCTCTGCTCCAGCTGCCAGTGCCCCAGCAGCTGCACGATGCCATGTGCTTCCCACTATGGGACAGCAGTACAGCCAGCACGCAGGAGGCACATGGCACCACACAGCTGCCGGGGTACCCACAGCAGGGGCAGAGCCCAGCGCACAGTGACAGCTGCCTCCTCCCCATGCACAGATCGGGGGCATGTGGTCCCTGTGCCTTCCCCAGGGGTGTGCACAGTGGTGGGAGCGCCCACACTCCTGGACAAACCGCCTGGGCTCAGAGTGTCCCATGACCTGCTCCAGCCCCAACCCCCGGTCTCTTCCCAACTCCCTCCCTCACCACAGGGGTATCAATCTACCCACTTGCCCCTTCCCTACCATAGACTTACCTGCTGGGTGGTGGGAGGCATGCTCAGCCTGCTGGGTGGTGGGAGGCATGCTCAGCCTCCTCCAAATCATATTTTCTTTGTCCGCCTATGCCACTTCCCCACAAGCAGGCACCTGCCAGCCCTGGCTCCGAGATCAGTCAGGGCTTGGACACTGTCCCATACCCCAGCAGCTGCCTGCTGCCCAACCCCTGCTCCAGTCTCGTGGGGGGGGCGGGGATAATGAGATCAGAGTGGGGACTGGCCAGCAAACAACGGCCCAGGGCAGGGGATGGGAGGCAGCTGGCTCTGATGCCCCCTAACAGCCTGGGGCTGGCACCCAGGGAAGCCTAGAGCTCCCCCTGGCTGCTGTATGGAAACAAAGTAGGGCAGGAGTAACCCTGTCCTGAACTGTTCCCATTGGGAGCAAATTTGCTCCTAATAAGTGTATTTTACTGCACAGTAAGCTTTCAGTACATTAACTGCAAGTTTAGGCATATCTACTGAAGACTTTCCAAACCCAGAGGCATTAGAAAAGTAGTTATCCATGTTAGTCTGAAGTTAGACAGAAGGCAGGGCAGGGTGTAGAAACCCCTCACAATGCAGTGTCAAAAACCATGTACAGATCTTAAACTTCTACAGGGAGAATCCCCGCTCCCTCAGTGGAAGTTAGGAGCATATAGGCATTCGTTCAGTTTCCCCTAGGGGAAACATGCCCCCTTCCTGATCAATACCCGGAAGATCTCCCTTGTGAGAGAAAGTCTTTTTGAAAGAATGATTGTTTATATGCTGCCCTCCCAAACCAATCTGTAAGGGGAGGGGAGCAGCTGGGCAATGTTCCCTGTCTTTTCCCCTGTCTGGAAAAAGCATAGAGAGTTTTTTTCTGCTGCTCTACCACCTCCCAGGGACCAGAAAAGCAGAACAGTCACTGCTCCCATGCTTTTCCCAAACCAGAATGACATCATAGAATCACAGAAAATTAGGGTTGGAAGGGACCTCAGGAGTGGAAGGGACCTCAGGAGGTCATCTAGTCCAACCTCCTGCTCAAAGCAGGACCATCCCCAACTAGATCATCCCAGCCAAGTCTTTGTCTAGCCAGGTCTTAAAAACCTCCGAGGACAGAGTCCACAACCTCTCTCGGTAGCCTGTTCCAATGTATTACTACCCTCCTAGAGAGAAAGATTCTCTTTCACATTATCTTCTGAAGGAGTGGTGTGGAGACCAGGGGAGAGAGGGCAGCTACAAGCTGAACACTAGCTATACATTCTCTTTACCAGAAAAATGTCTAATTGTGGAAATTTCTTAGAAGTTTCCACAGCTAGAAATGAACATCTGGTCATAGATGCATTTAGTGCAGGAGACTTGGTAATGATATAATTAAATACAATGTTAATAATGTTACACAGGGACAACAATAATATGGATTTATAATCCTTCTGATTTGTTAAAAATAGATGCAGAGGTGCATACTGATGATCAGATAATAGTTGCTAAAGTATTTAGACAAACTTTGGGGGGGGTTACATAATAAAACATAACATTTCATTTTATTTATACAGGCATTATTGTTTGATAAGGTTCCAGTCTCCTATGATTTGCAAATAAAGCATATGGTTTAATTTGATATAAATTCATGGGTTCAATGATGTTACCTTGGTCTACTAGACTATTGCTATAGGCCTCTGTTGTTTTCCTAACAAATAAGGTTTACAGTGTTTGCCCAGTCTCCTAAAGAAAACCAAGAAATCTTTCAGGAGAAAGAAAATTAACCTTCTAAAACTTCCATAATATTGCCTTATATTAAGTGCTGTGTTTTGATATGAATTATACCGATATTATGTTAGAACTCAATTAACTTCAATGCAGTTACTGTGGATTTAAGCTGGTTAGCAAAAAGAGAATTTGTTAATAAGAGGTTTAAATGTGATCTGAAAAGTCTGTATAGTTGTAAGAGAGCTGATAGAAATAAAAACTCTATTAAAATAGTTACAATAATTAAATCCCTGCTAACAGCAAAACAATATATTTGCACACAACCTTAGTAATAAGTCTTTTACTAGTCTCTCCTGTGCATGATGATCACTGCTATCATGCAACTCCCTGACAGAGAAGCATATAAAGTTACGGATAGAATGGAACTTCAGAGATAACATAGTCCAACCCTCTCTGCCAAGGCAGGATCACCCAATTTCAGACAAGTGTGCATCTAACTTGCTCTTAAAATTGTCAGTCACAGAAATTCCATAACCTCTGTATGTAGTCTCTTCCTGAGCTTGACCATCTTCATAGTGAGAAAGTTCTCCCCAGTATATAATCTAAATCTTCCTTCTTGCAAATTATTTCCATTACTTTCTGTCATGTCCCAGGTGGACATAAACAACTGATTGCTCTCCCCTTTCCAACATAAAATTTGTGCTTTGTTTTAAGACTGTTATCAAATTCTACCTAAGCATTTAGCCTAAATATTCCCAAGTAATCTAGACTTTCCTTATATGTTATGTTTTCTAAGCTGTTTATCATTTCTGCTGTTCTTTGCTGGACTCTTTCAGTTTGTCCACATCTCTCAAAGTGCAGTGCACAAAACTGGACACAGGTCTTCGTGCGAGGCCTCACTGGTGCTTAACAAGCTTGCATATAACAATACATTATCTAATTAATAAATCTCAGTTACTGAGGTTTTTTTAACCACAAATTTTACATTGTTGACTCATTCAGTCTGTGATCCACTACAACTTCATTTTTTGCAGTAGTGCATCCTAGCTAGTCATTCTCTATTAGGCCTGTGCGAAGCAGCAAGTATTTGCTTTGGATTCAGATTTGGCCAATTCAGGACAGTGATTTGATTCAGTGATTTGAATCACTGCCCCAATTCAATTCAGCCAATTCGGTTCTGGAGTTTCGGTGCCAATTCAGAGATTCAGCCATAAACTAAACAGGCAGCAGTCCTCGACCATGCTGGACACAACTGCCTCCAGCTGGTAAATCTGCTGTGGTGGGCAGAGGAGGGAAGGAAGGGGCATGGAGGAGGGTGAGATCAACATCCTCACACCAAGGGAGGGATTGGGGCTGGGGCTGAGACAAGCTGCCCAACTGGGGTGGGGAGGCACAGAACTTGGGGAGAGAGGCTCCCGCCACTGTGCACCACCATGCACTGCTGATCCGGGAGCCGCTTTTCTGTTGGCTCCTCTGGCAGCACTCACCACCGATCCAAGAAGGCATGGGAGCGGGCATGTGGCACTGGATCTGCATGGGGTGAGCTGGGCTGGGCTGCACTCTAGAAAGATGGCAGAAGGCACTGGGAGCAGGGGCTATGCCCTCCCACCGCTCACTCAGCTGGGGCAGGGAGGCACAGCTTGACCCGATCTTCTAAGTAACAGGACTTTTGCCTGAGGCCCTGTTACATATTTCATAGCTCCTTTGCAACTGTAGCACATACTACCACTGTTTAGATTTCACACAGAGTCTCTCTGAGCAGCCATTTTGTGGTTGCCAGGTGCAGAACAGCAGCCTTGGGGATCTGACTGAAACATGTCTGTTGCCACACACTCCAGTGCAGAAATTCTACTCCTGGAGCCAGGCACCTAAGTCCCTTTGTGGATCTGGCCTTAGAATCAGGGACTGCAGCTCAGGTCTCAAGTCTCCAGTTAACTGCCCAGCCACTTTCCCCATATACCAATATACCTTTCAAATGCCACAAGACAACAAACCAGTGCACACATCAAATTAGTGGAACAAATGAAAAACCTGCTTTGGCCCATGATTTCTAAACTGTTCTATGAGGAAGTAGGAGATCTACTTACTTCAATTTATGCTAATAACCATTTTCTGTGTAAATGAGGAGCCAGTACTGGCTGCATACACACATTCAAATGACCTGGAAGAATTCTTCTGGGTTTCTCCTAACAGAAAAACTTACCTGCAAGCACCTTAACAGACTTGAAGAGCAGAGAGCTTGAGGTACTGATGCTGCACAGCCAAGGTGGCCCTATGCACATTTCTAAGCCTGCTCTGCAGGCTCCCTCAGTGTGCCTGGCAACAGATGGCAGCCATGATTGGCTGACCCAGACTGCTCAGAGTCAGCATAAATCTGTGTCTCTCTGCAACACAATTTTGATTTCAAAGGGGGTATAGTCTTCTCCCTGCTCAGCTGCAGTAGTAGTGTCCAGCCCACATAACCCAGTTTCCAGGTTGGGAGGGGAGGGGAAGAGAGAAAAAGCAAAGCACCTTGGGATGCTTAAAACTGTGCTATGGTTTAGAAGGGTAAGTTGTACAGACATTGCATCATCTCCCAGAAGAAACTCTCCTGGGAATGATTTAACAGTGGTCATTCCCTAGTTATATTTCTCCTGGAGTGGTCATTTTTGCTCTGGAAGAAAAATCCTGAATGTCTGTACACTCATGGTTTTTCCTGGGAGAGAGTGGCAATTCTTCCTGGAGAAACTGAATGTCTGTACATGGCTACAAGTAGTTGGGAAAACCTCTTTGTCTGCTATGAGTTCTTCCTTCCTTGCCACTAACTTTGTATTTGAAACTACTTACATCTCCCACATACTCTAATAGGTTCTGTTCTAAAATGTTCATTAACAGCAGCCTATTCTGTTAGAAAAGCCATAAAACAATGCTTCCTAGATAAATGTACCCTTATCTACAAATATTGCCATGGCTTTACCATCACTCTCCCTACAGTCTCTCAATATCTTCAGTGACCTTTTCTATATCTTCAGCACTCCAAAGGATGGTCTCTGTTCTTCTTGAGGATGGTCAATTGCCTAATCTTGTCTTAAACTGGTAAATTAGTCACGGCTTCATCTTGAGGCTTCATTCTTTGGTCATCATGAAGTAGTGTGATTGAACAGGGAGAAGTCCAACAGCAGCAAAGATATTTTGCTTATAGTAACCTTTCCATTGTTTCTGGCTATAGCTACTTGAGTTTGAAGGTGCACATTTCATTTTGATCAATGATTTATGGCCCCTGCTGCCAGTCTCCTCTCATCACTTTCATGGGAGGAAAGACACCAGATGAGAACTGCATGGTATTTTGTGTACCCATAATAAGGAAAAATATATGGATCTGATTGCCATTTACACTGTCCCTCTTCACCATTCTGGCAACAGTAAGAAGCCTTAATATGAATTTGAATTAAACTAAGCCCATTTAATTTTTCTGGATTAGCTTCAACAGGTATATATTTTAAGTAAAACCTTGAGCCATTTCATTACTGTTCATTTCAACTAATTACACTGCTCTTTTCATGGCACAGAACCACAAAGAATAAATTCTGATGATAATCCTCACACAGAAGCCATAACCTATACTTTCTCTGTCTGGGAAACATTTCTAAGTGCACATATATAAATACATAAGTACTTTGCATGCCTCACTTCTCTCCAGCCATTGAAGTAGAAGGACTTTAAAAGCTAACTACTGAATTTATAAGTGGAATAACACACCAAAAGACCTACTCATTTTGTTATGTTACTTATATGTAGATCTGAAAGTACAGTAAAAGTTTAAAATAGACTATTTAAACAGAATGTCTTACAAGTGACCTGCAACTGAATTAACTGTTTCAAACTGTGCTCTGTAACCAGAGCAATGCTAATTGCCAATATTGCCACACTTGCTAACCAATTTCTTTTTGAGTGTAATTTAGCCAACACAGACCTCAATGTAATTTAGCCAAGACCTCAGTGTAATTTAGCCAAGACAGACCTCTGGGATAATTTAAAATTATTGTTTGTTTCATTACTTCACCTTATAAGAAAGAGAAGGAACAGCACACTAATATAATCACTTATTGTTATTAGTTGTTTTCCTAACATCTTTATGACTATATGGAGTACATCAGGATAAATGTTGTCATCAAATCCAGCTGCATAACATGTTGGAAGCTGTATCACTGTTTCATCAGCTAAAGATCTGACTCCCAAATCCAGCATTCCAGGAACACAGTATTGTAACCACATTAACATGGGAGGATTTCATAATAAACCTTATACGATACATCTTATACATGTTGCAATATTGTTTTAATGAAAACTATGCCAACTGTTATTTCACTTTAGAAACTGAGCAGTCTCTTCCACCTTCTCATCTATTAAGTAAAAGAAAAATATTAGCTGTAAATATCTATACCTTCATCTTATTCCCACTGAATTTGATGCAAGTTTTTTCATTGTAAGGGCTACATAGATTGTCCTTTCACGGGGGGAGGAGAGGAGGAACTTTTGTGAAAATAATTTAATAGAATTTACATGAGACTGAATTTTCTGAATAATCTTTCTATACAGTAGGGTAAACTTTAAAGTGAAGACAAAATGACAACCAAATAAAAATATTAGGAATACAGAGTTTGGCCTATTCATAATAGGGCTCATATTAGGAAGGAAAGTTATGCAGTTAAAATACCATTTGTAAGATTATAATCAAGTCATTAGTTTTATAGTTTAAGGTATTACTCTGATCTTGCTGCTTCCCTGATGTAAATCAGGAATAAGTCAACTGAAGTAATGAAGTTACACACAGGTTAAACTGGTATAAAATGGTAATTATATCATTAACTTGATGATGGCAGGCCTATTTTTCTTTCTGATCATATCTGTTACATGCATGTTGCTACTAGAGCAGTGATTTTCAACCTGTGGCCCATGGATCCCTGGGGGTTCACAGACTATGTCTAAGGGGTCTGCAAAAGATGACTATAATCAACCAAAAGTATGTGAATACCCACACTTAAAATTCAAAGGGGTCTGCACCTCCATTCAAAAAATTTAGGCGTCTGCAAAGGAAAAAAACCCCACTGTATTAGTGTAATGTTACCTGTGATTAATTGCTGGAGCCTGTTTATGCATTAATTCATTTTTATAAGAACGGGTGCCAATGGTATTCATTATAAGCTGCTGATGTCTAGGAACCCAGAATTAAATTCTCACCACACCCAGGCAATAAGCAATGGTACTGGGTACACTACAATATTCATTGTGAGAGTCTTTTTATTAAAGTTTCTTTGTGGCTGACTTTCCAAAGCATGTGATTTTTGATGAGTAGTTTTGAGCACGGGGGGTTTCCTATTCAAAAAGGAACAAACACTGTGTTTCAGGTGTAAAATTCAAAAAAAGGTAAAAGGATAAAGGCAGAGAGAAGGGCCTTCTGATGACAGGGTAGTGGTATCTCCCCAGAGTTTTTGAAAGGGGCATGGTATATAGATGCTCTGACCACTTTTGTTCATGGTAATGTGAGCCTATTCTATCCATAAACAACGTACATTAAGAACACATGATACATGGTAACACTGGGTTCTTAGCAAACAGGAAACTATTCTCAGGACCCCCAAAATCTGTAAGTCCTCTGTGAAAGGGGCAAGCTTTTTTTTTTTTTTTTTTTTTTTTT
>NW_017728992.1:24786937-24789782 GCF_001723915.1 Gavialis gangeticus | reverse complement strand
TTTTTTTTTTTTTTTTTTTTTTTAATTTGTCAATGGTATCCGGAGCTTGGGAAAGATAATCTTTTATGCAGCACAGTATACGTTTGAAGAGACAGGAATTTGGTACATCTGTTAAAGATGTTACAATTATACAAAATAGAAAAGATTAAAGGTTGCACATATAGTCTTTGAATGATGTGACAAGAAAAGAGGGTGTCTACAGATAGAATTAGAAATCCCCAAATCGAATGATGACTTACATGAATAATTCTGCTTCTCCTGGAGCCAGTTTTGTTACCACATTCACTGCTATATTAATAGCAATATGCCTAGACCAGAAACTTAACCTTGTATAACATATTACTACTGTGTGCTTCTAAAAACAATGTTGCCAAAAGAAGAAAAAAGTAAATTTGCTCCTCACAAACATTTTCTTTTTATTGCAAGCATATTTATGTAAAAAAAAAAATCTTACTCTTCCAACAGGATACAGAAATCAGTCAAAAGGGAAAAAAGATCTGTAACCAGGTTCCTTTAACTTGTGTCCTATCTTCTTATATTTATCAACATTGTATATTCAGCCAGAGAGAAATGTTACATCTGTCTCCTGAGAATGAGTGTTTTATACAAAAAGCACATTGACTAGAGCAGAAGACAGGTTATATTTGTGCTTCTGATCTTGGATTATCTCTTCTACATAATCTAAACTGTTTTCAAATGTGCTTTTTCTATGAAGGATAGAAAGAGACAGTTATTGCTGTTTCTCTTTTCACAGACTAGGGAGGTGCTCAGATTCTATGGTGATATAAGCCATGTAAAAAAATACCTAGACAGATAGAGAGTCCATAATAACCATCTCCAAGGCACCACTGGCATGCCTGAAAAGCACACGCCGGTACCTTTTTTCATGAAAGTACTGACTGTAAGCATGATACACTGCCTGACCAAGTACAACATTTTGTCTCTAGCCTACTACCTCCATTTAGAAATATGAATATACTAGCATTTAAGAAAATGTTAGAGTCAGAATTTGGGATCTAAACAATATGACTTCAGGCTTTGAGGCAAGGTGATCGTACTTCATCTGACAAAGAGCTTCAGAAAAATCATTCATGGGGCTACGAAGGTAAAACAAACAGGACCAGATCCTTCTTTAGTAGAAATTATTGTCATGGATAAATGAATTTCCAATGTGCTCCAAAGATGTTCATAACCTGGAGGCCTGGTCCCTAGGCAGGTTACAACCAAAGGAGTAGAACAAATTACTAAGGTATCTTAGGAGAGAACACACGGATAAGAAAAGGGAGCATTACACCAGAAGCCAGCTGGATCTGGTTAGCCAAGAAACTACAGATGCTATAACAATGATGTTAAAGTTATCTAAGAAGATGGAAGAAGAATTTAAACAGCTGTCAGATTTGGGAAATCAAACAGGAGAAAGAGAGGCCAATTCTGGAAAGCAGGGCCATATTACCTGGCCCACAAAGGCAGGTAAAGCAATGTGAAAAAAACATTTCTAGTCCATGACGGCCACAACATCACTCTTACATTGCCATAACATGATTTACTTCTGTAGTTTACACTACAGGAAAGTAACAAGAGGCATGCACTGTTTATGCACTGAAGCCTGAGGGGCAGATTCTGTCTTTGAACACCAGAGAGTATACCAGAAGGGATACTGGGTGGCCACAATGTATTTGGAGAACATAAGAAAAATCCTGATTGACTAAAAGCCTTATTATACCTTACACTGTGCTCTACACAAATGTTCATGGGTCCCCATTCCAGGCTTCCTCCCTGACCCCCAGATCTCCCCTGGTTTCTCGCACTCTCCCACGCCCAGGGTTCCCCCTGTTCCTCTGGGTTCCCCCCATCTCGCCCCAGGCCATGGCACTTTCTCCCCTCCCTGCTTACTTACTTCCCCCAGTTGCTGCTGAGCTGATACTCTTCTGGTCCAGATAGTAAGAGCAGCAGGGAAAGCAGATTAACCTTTCCCTGCCTTCTCCCCAGGGACAGACATTATGAGAAGCCACAAGCAAACAGGGCGGGGCATGGGGGAGCAGTTAGCAGAGATCTGGAGTGCTGGAGATGTGGGGGGGGGGGCAGTGGGCCTGATCTAGTCCAGTGGGGGAGGGTGGGCAGATGGGGTATTTACACTAAGGTGAATCCTAGAGTGGCTACCTCTTAGTTGAGTATTTCCCAACCCTTTCCAGCCCAAGGCACACTTAGATTAATAAAAATTTTCTCTGACACCTGTTAAGGCATTCCCCATCCTCATACCTATTGTAGCTCATTGCCATGGTAAAATTCTGTGGCACACCTGTTCATTTCTGACAGCACACTTTTGTGCTGCTGCACACCGGTTGGGAAACACTGCCTTAGTTTAATATGAGCTGGGTGGCACAGATCAGAGATAATCCTGCTCTGGAGTGGGGTAACTTTGAACCACTTAACAAGTGATTAAAAGCAGTCCCAGGTGTTAATGTGCAGATAATCCAGGGGTTAAGAGCTCCAGGAACCACTCAAAATTGCTATGTAACAAGGCCCTTAGCCAAAGTATTTCCAGTGATCTAACTAACACCCTCCCCCTAATACCACACTTTTGCTAAGTGGAGGGAGAGGGAATGCCTATTGTCTCTCGAAAACATCACACGCAAAACCCTGTCTGAGATTCCAAAGTAGAGTACCTTATTCTGTTCCCCCTCCTCCTCAAGTAGCACCTAGCCAGGCATAATCTGCCCTTAGTACATCTACAGGCAGGAGCTGGTTCTATTCCTGATGCCTTTATGAAAATCTGCGTGATGTTACCCAGGAGACATTACTTTGTGTTTTTGTTATTTAAATGTTATTCCTCCAGCATTGCCTC
>NW_017728992.1:24774220-24781937 GCF_001723915.1 Gavialis gangeticus | reverse complement strand
CCCAGGAGACATTACTTTGTGTTTTTGTTATTTAAAGTATTACCATTTGGCATTAGGCCTTCAAACAGGTTGAAAGCTGATTACAACACTTCATCTCTGTGCGAGTGCCAAAAAGACATTTTATTGAAAGAAGACAGTATTTAACAAGATTTTTTTATTGCATAGTTTTAACAAATGAAACGGATACAAATAGGTAAAGCCAACACTATAGGACTAAATAAACTGAGTTGCAGGAAGGGATGAAAAGTGCATAATAAGAACCCATTCTACTATGTTGTCCCTGGCAGCAGGCATTAGAGCATGAGCACATACTCTAGAGCAGGGCTGGACAATATTTTGGCTGGAGGGCCACTTAACAAGCTTTCATGAGCTGTCAAGGGTCACAAGGGTAGCCCCACCCCTTGACAAGTGTCCTGTCCCCTGGTTGTCATCTTGGGACCAGAAGTCTTGCCCTGACCTTTGCCACCAGAAATCCTTCTCTTTGGCTCCAAAAGTACTCATTTTGGCAGGCAGGGTTTCCTTCTTTGAACCAGAAAAAAACAAACTATATACTAAAAAAATCAAACATTTACTATAAGATATTTTAATTTCATTAAAAAATTTTGACCTGATTTGTGTGTGTTTGCATAATGTATATTGAGCCAATTGCATAATAGCTTAAAATAAAGTCTTACTCTTATATATTGTGTGAGGGGGGGCAGGATTATGTGTGTGGGTATGGTGGGTTGTGGCGGGGGGTATGTGTGTTATCCCCACCCCCATACCCTCCCACATAAATGTCCCTTCCATGGTGGACAGCCCCTACCCCAGACAGTAGCAGCAGCAGCAGCAGGAGGCAGAGGACCCTTGGGGAGCTCACGGCACATGGCAGGTGGCGCATGGCTGTAGCCAAGTCCCAGGAGTGGAGCCAGGTTAGCTGGATGTATCACATGGGGTACCCTATGGCTTACATGGAGCTCCCAGGACTCTGCCAGAGCTGCATGCTGCCAGGGGTAGCCCTGCACAATGAAGCTGTTGGGTTGATTCCACCCCCTCCCACTACCTGAAGCTCCTGGAACTTGGCCAGGGTGGCAGTGAGCAGGGCCAAGCCGGCCCAGCTCCATCACATGGGGCTCCCCACCACGCCCAGATGAGTCCTGGGAGCTGCACATGGTGGCAGGGGGCAGGACCAGATCACTGGCTCCATCACAAGTGGCTCCCAGCTGCACATGAGCTGTGGGGAGCCCAGTGCCATGGAGCTGGGCTGCCCTGTGTTCCTGCTGGCCCAGGCTCTGCACTCCCACTGGCCCCAGGTCCAGCCCCAGCCACAGCCCCACCACAGGCCCCACACTCCCACTGGCCCCAGCTCCAGGCTCTCACTCAGCTGCAGTTTCTGCCCTGCCTGCTTCTCTGCTGCCTGCAGTGCAGCAGCAGGGACAGGAGGAGCCACTGGAGACCAGGGTAGCCAAGCAGTTTCCCAGGAACCTGCAGCAGTGGAAGCAGCAGGCCCATCCAGAAGCTGTGTGCACTGGCTGGGGCCAGGGCCCTCCTGTGGGCAAGGGTAAGAGCACAGTGCAAAGCCCCGGTGGGAGTGGACAGGGTTCAGCCCCATGCAGAGTACAGAAGGGGTAGCTGCAACCAGGCTGGATGCAATTAATTGGTGGGTTCCTACAAGTGGGTTGAATCCACCACGTGGCCATATTCTGCCCATCCCTGTTCTAGAGGGCAACCTGCTTGCTGAAATGTCACCAGAAAGGTAACTAGGAACCATTTGGTAGCATGTGCAGTCAGTAATAAGCATTAAAAAAATACGATCTATGAAGACGCATATAAGCTTCAACCAAACAATTCCCTCACAGCCTCCACATCAGGAGCTTATTTCCAGAAATGAGTTTTCCAGAAATATGGCTGCTTTCAAGAACACCTTTTTGCTCCATGAAATTGCTCCATGAGAGAGTCTGTAAAACTATCCCCACAAGAGGATTCATTCCCAAATTATTGTTTCTCATGTTGTAGTTATCACCATTAATAAGCCATCCTACAATACTACTGTGCAAGGCAGCTATTTATAATTAATTTTTACTTCATCTTTTGTAATTTTGATAGGCCAGGAAGGGTTATGAATAAGCTTTTTAAAGTGTCTTTGTTAATTAAAGGCTGTGGGTAGAAATCCTTGCCTTTTTTGAGTTTCTTCTCAATTCTACATTTCAGTGCAGTGCTAATTCTCCAGATACCTGTTTTTATGTGTGTGTGAATGATTCTTTTAATCACTGCTGCTGAGTCGTCTTTCAAGACATCCTTCTCTGACATTGCTCCAAGAAAAAGTGTGTCATAGCAGCTGATGGACATGCAAGCAAATCCCTAGAAAATTATTCAAATATCAGGCTGTTTAGAACTTCCCAAGTAATTAAATACACTCTCTGATTCACTCACATGTTTCTGTAGCAATTCATCCTTCTCCTTTCTCTTCCCTTAACTACAGCTAGTATGGCACATTGCAATACTTGTTTTCAGATGCACTTCTCTTGACAGCTGAACGATGACTGGATTATACTGCAATATCCTTTTCAGAAGTGCAACAGAAACTTTACATTAGAAGAAACACATTCACCTGCTAGAGAAAATATCAGAATAGGTGTATCCTCCCACTGAAGTCCCACTGCTGAAAAGATTTATATATGTACTTACATTTGAGTACTGTGAGTAGTCCCATGGACTCTGTTAAGGCTCTCAAATGCTGAGTGAAGCACACGAGTAAGTCACGGCAGGATCAGTGATCCTCAAACCATTATGTACAACTAATTCAAATTCATAGGTGTATTTGTTCTTACAGCAATATAGTCATGCTAGTACATTAATTCATGGGTTTGCAGTAGACTTTTATCTCTTTAAATGGCAAATGGGCTCAGGGGTTCATACAGTCTGGCATGACATGCAAGTGGTAAATTGACTGCAAAGGAGTGACACAAAAAATAATGCATACTGTTCTAATTCCCTGTGCAGTTTTAGAGGCTCCTATGAGTTTTGGTTCAGATTCTTAAGTCACCAGTAACTGAAACTAAAGCAAAATATGAGTACACATGCTGCTAGCTGCAGTCATTCAATATTTGGGCTTGATCCTGAAGCTGTTTCTTAGAGATAACACCATATTATCCAAGCACAGGAGAAAAATGATCAAGATTAGCCTTCCCTTGTACTAACTGAGCTGAAATTTTTCCAGTTCAATATTTTTCTGGTAGAAAATGTTAATATGAAAAATCAAAATCTCATTGAAGGGAAATTATTAAAAATGATTCAGTAAGATCAATATATTTTGTATTGGTCCTTAACATTATAACAATTAACATGCTAAATGTAAATTTAAAACAATCCATTGTAAATTATTTTGGAATAGTGTATTAAAATGGTGAGATTTCTCTGCCCTTTGTCACAATTTGAGATAAAATGAACATTACCAAATATAGAAAATTCCCATGAAATAAGAATTCTGTTTCATCATCAGCCATAAGGAATCTCTACCCTCAAAGAGCTTGCTGCTTCCAAAAGTATACTCCATTAGAACAGCTGGAAGATTGGACTGCCTTCAAAGTCAATGGGAAATTGCATTAAACCACAGAAAAATGGAGCCAGAATGAAAAAAAGAAATCACTAGCAGTTTCCAAAAAATTGCAAATTTTGTAACTTAAACGGGTCCCTCCCTCACTTCGTATAATTTTAAAATTGTCTTGGATCAGACAACACTGTTCTTAATCCTAAGCAAGGTTGTTATTTGGAGGGGTGGCAAGGAAGTAAGCGTTGGTGAAAACTTTTATTGGGCCTTGGTAATACCTTTTATTTAAATTATGGTCCAATAAAAGATATCACAAAAAAAAAAAACCCTGCATATATTTCCTTGACTATCATGGCTACAACACTCCAACCCTAATATATTCTTATGATCCTATTCAGATCATTTTAATTCCAAACATACAAGGTTACTTTCATATAACCTTTGAAGCATTATCTGTTGTTAGAGAACAGTACCTTTGAAGAAAAAAAATAAAAGGATCGTCATTTCAGTAGGCTAAAGTATATGGCTTTTAATATTGAATTCAGCAATTTGCTAGATGCAAAAAAAAAATTAAGTTAATTATCGCTTGACTAGTTAGGTAGTTATTTATTGCAACATTCAAAAACAAAAACAAAACAGAACAAAACCCCCTATTCAATAGTCATTTGAATACAAACAGCATTTGGCTCTCAGTTTTAAGGCCTCCATAGGTTATTGTCTAATTTCAAACCCATTCAAACACTTTAGATGCAAAAACTCAAAATAAACTAGTAATATTAGTTATACTGGGTGCATCTACACATGTGCTTTACTGCAGAGCTGACTAACTAGCTCCACAGTAAAGTGTCACATCTAGAAGTATGCCCATATTTGGGTGAAGTAAATTAATTAACTCTGCTATAGAATAGTCCTGCCTGGGACAGTTACTATCCTACAGATTAGAAGTTACATGTGCCAGAACATGTGTAGACAGTGACCAGGGCTGCCTAGGGCACAAGGGTGCTACAGTGCAGGTGCTGCCTGCCACCTAACTCTGCACTGTAGCCCCAGCCAGCCCCTCCACAGCACATTTAACTGGGGAAGAGCAGACCACTCAGCCCCCCACGCCAGCCCAGGGCTGCTCTGCCCTGGCTCAACATGCTGCAGTCCTGGGCGCACATGTAAATGCTGCACCTGGGAGAAGTAAATTCTGGCATGAACTGCATGAAAGTTTATTGCTAAGTGATCGTTTCATGTGTAGATGCACCTATCTTCTGCTTGAGAGAGACTGTTAAAAATAAAAGCCAGGGCAAAACGTCTAGTGGAAAAACTAGAGGTGGAAATGAAACTGAGCACACAGAGGGAAAAAAATAAGGCAAAATGCTCTGCTGATGTAGCCCTGCTGTATTGCTCTATTGAATTTCAGTTTCTGCTATACACAGTACACAAAGGTCAGCACATATATACATTTAGATGGCAGTGGTTCTGAAGTGCAAGGATACACTGATTCCACTATCTCATCTAGTAAGTTTTAGGATGTGCTCTAATATCAGCTGAGGATCTAGTCCTCAGAGCGAGTAATAAGAGGTGCTGATATATGGAAACCAAAAAATTCCAATTAAAAACAAAACCCCCATATACAAACCATTCAGCAGCCAGCCTGTTCTTTTTTTTAATTATTATTTTACTTTGTTCAAGGGGATTGAGTGTGAGGAAGCCTCTTAATTAAAAATGAATGTGAGCTTCAATACCTTGATCCAGATTTTTATTCATATTTCCCATATCTGAAGGGGTTCAAAGCCTGTGTCCCAAACAGGGCACCACCCAGATAAAAACCAGCTGATGAGCTGGCTCTGTCTTGTTAATGTACAGTACATAATTCTTTTTAGGCACAGAATTATCTTAAAAATAGTTATTCCCTTTTTTGGGAAATGAGCTTGTGGGTAAAATAGTTTGTGAATTCAAGCTAGCATTAAGAACCCCAAAAATCAAGTGCAAAGTTTGCATCCCCTATGTCTGCTGAGGGGTTCACATGCCATTTTCAGGGTAACAGAGTTAAGTGACTTTTATAGGGAGAAGCTGATCTTTCCATAAGATAAAAAAAGCTCCTGTCAGCCAGAGATTGTTTCTTTTGTATATTTTATTTCTTTATACAATATAGCTTTGTCTCAAGCAATGGTTCTTTGCCAGTTCAGGAATCCATCTATGTTAATTTATGAGTTCCCCTTTTGTTTATACACATTATGTGGTACTTCAAACTCCATTTTGCATAACTTTTAGTGCCGCTGTGAACTTTTAATGTAACTAGACTTTGACACCTAAGTAGACTTCTTGAGTGCTCTGTCTACAGGGCAGAGCAATCAAGGACCACCTAAACTGCATGGCTTTACCCTAGTGAAACAGCTGGTTTGATAACAGCAGGGCCATAGACTTTGAATGAATGTAACCCATCACCAGAAGCAAGATGGTTGGTCCAAGAAGATGAGAAGAACCATCCAGATTAAAGGACTTTTATTTATTTCTCAGGTGCTTCATAACATATCCATTTAAGCAAATGTATCATTTTATAAAAATATATAATATATCATTTTATAAAAAAACAGGTCTGTCAAATCCACTAATAACTGGGCCACATTCTAGAAGCCCAAAGTTGATGACTGTCATCTTGAATTTAGGACAGATTAAAATACTCACTATTTATAACAAATTGGAGAGGAAGGGGGGTAACAGCTGTTATTCCTGAGAAGAATAATTCCTTAGAAAAGCAACAGTGTACCCAATTGGACTATGGGACCAGAAAACCCAGAAACTTTTACTTTTTATTCCCAGCTCCAACACTGACTTTCTCTGACATCTTGAGCAAATTACTTATTCTTTCTCTCATCTTGCCCCGATTAAGAAATGTGATTTAAAACAGATCACAGTGGTGTTAACATTAGCTCAGCCCCTTTCTTTGGGGCTGATTTCCATGTCAGAGTTTCTGAAACCATGACGTGGGACAATAACTAAAGCCTGCTGAGTAATTCAAAATATGGGCTCACAAATCTCTTGTATTAATTTTCTGGTGTTCATGCATTCATTTGCAAATGTTCAGGTGACTGCTAGTGTGCATGAGAACACAAGTGCCAGAAATCTCACAAATTTGCATTTGAAATATATTTATTATACAACATTTTTCAGTTGGAAAGTTCTAATCATCTGGTCAGATAGCAAACCCAGTTCTGTATTGCCAGACTATTTACTTCTGTCAGAAACCCGTACATAAGAAACATATTAGCTGGTATCTACAGCTCAAGAACACTAACAATCAACAAGAAAAATTCTTGCCAATGACGGTTTTAAAAAGACAGAGGATTTATCTTAATTTGGAGTTTGGCAGAAGAAAGCTCTAGGATGCACAGCTAGAAAAAAAAGTGTCTTCCTAACTACCCATTTTCTCCACCCTTTTCTGATCTCCACAGTAGCAACCATCTTGCTTGAGTTGAATAACGACATTTCCTTAAGGACTATATATTTTACCTGTTGGATTTGCTTCGTCACTGTACTACTTAGCAGTTACATTATCACGTATATAGCATATATATTACGCCTGTGCGAAGTGGCTAGTATTCGCTTCAGAGTCAGCTGATTCGAGGGACAGTGATTTAATTTGGAACTTTGAATCACTATCCTGAATTGATTCAGCCAAATCTGATTTGGAGACCCATCTGCAGCCGAATCGGCCCCAACCCCCGCCGGCTCTCAACGGCTGCTCCATCCACTCTCCCAGTTCTTTAAAAAATAAAAATTAAAAAAAAGCCCCCACTCACTGGCTGCTGCATAGGGGGCTCTGCCAGAAGTCCCCAGAAGCCCTGAGGCCATTGCAGCAGCCAGTGAGTAGAGGGGAGGGTTGTTTTGATTTTTTTTAAGAGCCAGCAGCTGGGGCCGGGTGAGGCACCAATGGGTGGGACTGGAAGAGCGGGCAGGGGTTGGGGAGCTCATGACAAAGCCCCCCACACAGCATGGGGCAGTGGGGGACAGCAGGGATCACTGCCCCACCTGGCAGATGCCAGTGAGTGGGGGCTTTTTTTTAAAGAGTGTCTCTCACCCCATCCTAGTTAAAAAACTAGGCGACTGTGGCATAGATGCCTACACAGTCAGATGGATTGCAGATTGGCTGAGGGGTCGCACTCAGAGGGTGGTGGTGGATGGGTCATACTCGACCTGGGG
>NW_017728992.1:24765478-24773715 GCF_001723915.1 Gavialis gangeticus | reverse complement strand
CCTTGAGCTCCCCCCCCCACCCCTACTTACCAGCATGCTCCCTACTGCAGCAAATGGGGACAGTCCAAATTGCCGAAGCTCTCCAAATCTTTTCCGAATGGATTCAGAGAGAGTTGAATCAATTCAGACCTTTTCATTGGTCTTCTGATTCAATTTGGATTCAGAGATTCAGCCACTGAATCGGGCTAAATCTCCTCCAAATCAAATCAGCACCTTAAGCTTCGCACAGCCCTAATATATATGTGGATACTGGGAAGAAAAACAATGAGTGAGTGAGTGTCTGATATATGAAAGACTTCCAAAGAAGAGACATGAACTAAATGACCAGAGGAAGACACTGAAACTCACTATACATAGTGAGTAGATTTTGCCCCCACCCCTGTAATTAATTTACACCTGGTAAATAGGCTGATTGGCATGAAAGATCCCAGCTGGAGTACTTTCCCAGGTACTTCCCTCAGCTGCAAGTTTTGTGACACATCCAAGTGAGGGATCTGCTCTTCCCCAGCTCAATGTGCTATGGAGGGGCTGGCAGGGGCTACAGTGCAGGGCTAGGTGGCAGGCAGCACCTGCATTGTAGCAGCCTTATGCCCCAGCCAGCCCTGGTCACTGTCTATACATGTTATGGCACATGTAACTACTACGCTGTAGGATAGTAACTGTCCCAGACAGCACTATCCTATAGCAGAATAAATTAATTTACTTCACCCAAATATGAACATACGGTTCTGTGCCTTACCCAAAGTGCTGTCAGACATATTAATTAAATGTAGCAGCCCTCAGAGAAAATATATAGGACCTCAACAGGCACTGACATTAGCATTTCCCAGCTTAAGCTGTAACACACTGAGGAATACAGCTTGGCCTAAAAACTGGTACCAAAGAGGTTCTGCCAAAGTCTCTGATCCCACAAAGACTTGCATCTTTAACTTCACTAACTTTACACACTGAGCACAGACATATGTTAGGGCTCCACTCTAACTTGTGGTGCTTTACATAAAGTGTAGTGCCCCCTCCTGCTAATCCAACATGTTTGTTTGCCTGTTGGGTCAGGGGACAAGGGGTATGCTGGAGGCAGCCTACACTGGCCCAAGCCAACAGGTGAGGGTGCTCCAGCAGCCTCCCAGGTACAATTCCATGTAGCAAAGTATTTAGGGGTATGACTTGTAAAGTATGTACAGGAAAAAAAGTCTAAGTGACCTCTCATGAATTAGCAGTCTTCAGATTGCTTGGATCCAGGATGTCTGAATATGGATTTCCTTATATCTAGGAATAACCAGCTTAGAAAAATCCAGGGTTCAAATTAGCAGAGTAATGTCTATAGCTAAATTAAAGGCAGATACCTTGCTTAATATACATCTTCCCTTTGATGACAAAGTAGACATGAGGTTACATTTTGCCAAAATGTATTACTTCATGTTTCAGTATAACCCAATGTAATATGATGACATGTGCTGTGACCCAATAAAAATGCATCCAACTTTTTTTTTAATAAACAAAAGGCCTACTTCCCAGCGGAAGCCACCCAAAGGAAAGTAATTTGAGTGGTCTTACCCCAATTCTTATTTGAACATCAAAAGGTACCCACAGGGATAGGCATGATCTGTTTTCTACCCATGCTGGCATTTAAAATAAACCATTGCAAGTTAGCTAGAATATGCTAGCAGAGCTACATATTATGCAAGGTATATATCTTTAGGTGTATATATTTTGTCTGCCAGGTATTTATGATCTACACATTTACAAATAATGGACAAGCATTAATAGAGGAATATTTTATCCAAGCTTGAGAGAAACCATCAAGTCAGGTAGAAGATATTTGGGACAAAGTCAGGAAGGAGAATATTATCTATCACTAAAAACAGGTATGGTATGTCTTGAAAGCTCACAGGCTTTTCTGGAGGTTAGACATTAGCATGATAACATCTCTTTAGTTTGTAGCTATTTAGGCTTTTCTTCAGCTTGGCTCACCAACTTTCAGGAAGCTTGGATGCCTGCCAAAGTTTAGTGTAGTCTGACAGATTCAATTTATCTCAAAACTAACTTCATTTTAGCCTTATTGCTGTTTTCACCACTAGATTGATGAAGAGAATAAAGGCAAGGTCTTCTGAAGACCTAAGATCAGAGAAATATGTCATTTACCATTTTCACTTACGGGGTTTCTTTCCCATTTAGATCTAAATGAACAAAAATGTTGTCTGGGCACTGTATAGTTTGCTGGTTTGGGTTTGTTGGTTTTTTTTAATTGCAGTAATAGCCCATTGTCTCTGTCATTTGTTTAGCGTCAGAGTGAGAAGAAGTACCTGGAGGATTCCCAGTCCTTTTCATGTGGGGCAAAGGCAGCTAGTATACCAGGGGGCAGAATAAGAACAGTAATATGACAGTCTCAAAGTCATCATTTCCTGCCTGGCCTCTCCATCCCCTGCTGACCTGGGGAGACAGTAACCTGGGGCTGGTATATTCCAGTGATCAATTACTTCCCCTCTCACTGATCAATTGCTTCCACTTCCAATTTGCCTGATGGCTTTGATGACTGGCACAGTGGTAGAAGAGATCCTTTTGTCCTTTCTTTGTCCATGCCCACTATTTCTCTCCCACTCCATGTTTATGTGCATGGCCTCACAGAAGCTGCCTGCTTTCTTAGCTGTGATGTGTTATACACAGAGCCCACAGGAAGGATAAAAGGGCATCCCCTGTACCTTTATTCTTCTGCATAAACACATATGGATAGTCAAAGTCTTAGTCCAAGGCAGCACTATGCTCCCAAATCTCCAAGGAATAAAGATGGAAGCATGCACAAAAAAAAAAAAGACACACAAAGAAGGATTGTTACTAGTAGCAGCAAAGCCTTTTTCTGTTCATATAAGACAGATTGATGTCCATTGGGGAATAAAAATGAAATGGTGTTTTATGAGAACAAATGCAGACCTAGCATCATCATTGTTGACACTGATCTATTAATCCCCATATTGCCGGCGCTCGTCTGAGCACTGGATCTACTTAGATAATAGGTATGAAGTGAACTGGTTCATAAATATGAACAATGGGACAAAAGCAGAAGCCTCCATGTTGTTTCAACACAAGACAGGCATCATTTTTACAAACTAGAAAATAGTCACTGTAGATGGTAGACATCAAGTGAATTGATCTTGGAAAAAGTGTCAATAATGACACTGTTTCATATATGCCAGATTTTGTATTTCAGCATCACGCTGCTTCCTTTCAGAGCTTAAGTGGCAAAAAGAGAAAAATGAAATGACAAACACTGACCACAATTAGCCCTACCCCCTGTGTCCTGTATTTTAAATGAGCTCTTTCTTATAAAGAGAACAATGGTGGAAAAAAATGCTGGAAAATTAGTTCGGACAAAGGAGAAGACAGAAAAAGATAGGATAAAAGTATCTTAATCAAAACACCATTAAAGTCACAAAGACCAATTTGTCTCTTCACAACATGACATGTGTGTTCATTGTGGTCTTTTTCATTTCCTAGACCCATATTTTACTCAAATCTATTTTAAAGCCAAGGTGAACACAAAAAAAAAAAAATCCTAAGCCAGTGTGTGTGGTTATTTCTATGACAAAATATAGTCTCCCCACACATCCCTTAAAATACCATTGTACTGAAATTTTATTAAGCATTTGCATTTCATACTCTTGAGAGGCCTATCACTGGAATTAAGATAGCTATTTGTAGCGAGAAGGAAGTAAGCAGAAGACAGATCATTAAGTCAGAAATCTGGGTGAGGGACAGAAGTTACACATAAATCAGTTCAAGTGATCAGAAACTGATTCAAATCTGTAATACAACAGAAATTCAGTGCACCTAAACTCCTTTCAAAATTGCTGATACTGGTTTAAGATAAACCGGGTTGGGTGTAGTATCAGACTGAACTGATTTAGGTCAAATGGGTTTATGGAATTTGTATCCCAGACCCCTTCCTGGTTCAAGTTAACTCACAGTCCCCCAGCACCCCAAGATGCTTTGCAACTCTGGGGTGTGCTGCTTGCTCCAGTGGAGCAGGGTTGGTCCCACCTCTCTGTTTACCTAGCTAGAGCACTATCACTGCTCTGGCTCGCTGAGAAGAAGGGAGGGGAGGGGGAACCTGGCTCCAGACCCCAGCTTGGGTCTGCCTGATAGGGACGGAGCAGCCCCTGACAGGCTATTCTGTGCTCTCCACTTGAGCAGAGAGTGGGGGAAAACCTGTCAGGGCTGCTCCACCCCTTCCAGGCATACCCCAGCTGGGGTCCCTTGAGGGTGGGGGAGGAGATTTAAACCCCCCTCCCTGATCTCTGCCTCAGCATGCCAGCCTGGGCCGGGGTCTGGCCATGCCTCCCACTCTCTACTCAAGCAGGGAAAAGCCTGTCAGGGGCAGCTCCACCATTGCCAGGCAGAACCTGCTTGGGGCCCTGTGTGGGTGGGGGAGTGGATTTAAACCCCACCCCCACCCCCTCTTCCACATTGTGCTGGCCCAGCCTGGGGTTTGACAATGGCCCCCCACTTTCCACTCAAGCAGGGAGCAGGGAAAAGACTGTTAGGGGCTGCCTCATACCCACCAGTCACATCCGAGCTGGGGTCCATGCAGGACAGGGTGGGGACTTAAACCCCACCCTCCCCTATCATACTCAGCAGACCAGCCAGGGCCTGGACAAGCCCCTACCTGCCTGCCCACCCTCTTAGCTCAAACAGGCAGAGGGGAATAGCTTCCACGAGCTTCTCTCCCAGCACCCATCCCTTCCCTCTGGCAGTAGTCAGAAGGCTGGAAAGTATGTTCTAGTGCCCTCCCCTCACCCAGCTACTGGCCTGAGCCACTGCAGGCATGTGGCTGCATTTCCAGAATCAAAAGTGAATATCTGTTCACTTCCTTCTCAGTTCAATCTATGCAACTTAGACTAGCCTGCAAAGATTGAATTGATTCAGCCTCAGGCTTTTTGATTGTCTGTACTTAGCTCTGAGGGTCAAATAGCCTGGTCTGTTCACACACACCCCCATGCCGCCGCTGTGCAGAGTACATAGCACTAGCAAGCAAACCCAGAGAAAAAAAGCTGCTACTGAAGAACATGCCCAGACCAGGTTTTATATTTTTTTTAATCCTGCAGTCTCCAACTTGCCCACACAAGAATCAGAAGTGGCTTGCTTTTACAGGAAAATGACCACACGTCATTTTCCTATTTAGAGAATGACACCTTCCTGCCTGTGTCACAGTTCATCTTTAGGACCTTTAAGAATAGGGATTCTTGAAGGTGGGAGGATGGAAAGAATTTAATTACTATAGCCTAGGACTCAAACACAGCATGACAGAAGGTTCAGGTCTAAAATGTAGTTAGGGCTAGATTCTTCCAGAATGACTCCATTTGAAATGAATGGGAAGGTGATCAAATAACACAGGACTATGTATAGAAGACTACCAAAATCAAGGTGGCTGCCTGCTTATTTTGCAAGCAAATCCCAGGGCCGGCAGCCATTTTCATGGTCTCCTCCTCACAGCAGGGTCCCTCTCCATGTCTCTGATTGGTCAAGGGGCCCCAGTGGCCCTTCCCCTCACTTCTGATTGGCTGCAATGGATGTCTGTCATACAGCCCCACACCTTGCCTCCTATAGGTGCAGAGGGATGGAGTCATATGATGGACAGCTCTCGCAGACAATCAGAAGTGAGGGGCAGGGGCAGCAGCCATCTTGCCATGCTGGCAACATCCTGCCTCCCTCCTTGCCCCACCCCCATGCCCCCTGCCGGCAGGCCACGTGGCCAAGCCGCAGTGGCCATGAGGACTTCTGGCTCCCCAGAGGGAGCCAGCATATAAAGTTCAGGGGGATGGGGGGGAGTTTCAGGGAGCCTGCCAAAAGCATGGAGTCTGCCCAAAATCAGTTTCCATGAGAATTACATGGTCATGATTTCAGTAGGTCCCTAACTATGTAACATAAGTAAGAATACTAGATAGCAAACTGTGACTGGGGGCCAGCTCAGGGCTGGGTCACAATATCAGGCCAGCTGTCTGTCTCTGGGCTAACCCCCCACCTCCCTCATCTGCCATGCCTTATAATAAGATGTCAATAGAGCTGACATAGGCTCCGAAAATGGACAGCTTGAAACCCTCTGGGTCAAGTTGTGGGGGGGGCGTGGTGAGAGAGACCTAACTGTAGGTATATACTACAGACCACCAAACCAGGGGGAGGAACTCAATCTGGAGTTCGCCCAAGATTTGGCTGAGGCCATACATGCACATGACATGGTTGTCAGGGGCGATTTTAATTATCCAGACATCTCCTAGGAAGAACACTCGGCCAAGTTGGATCAGTCATGGTCCTTCCTGACCTGTGTCAAGGAGCTCTTCTTGACTCAGGAGGTGCATGGCCAACCAAAAGTGATGCTCTACTAGACTTAGTCCTGGCTGAAGAAGACAACCTCATGACCAACTTAAATAGAGGGAAGTCTGGACAACAGTGACTAAGAAACAATCATGTTCACTGTCCAACATAAGAGAGACAAATTGGATAGCAGGATTTAAGTCTTGGACTTCAAAAATGCCAATATCAACAAGCTTAGGTCACTAGTAGGGTAACTGCTGCTGAACCAGGGACCGGAGGCAAAAGATGTGCACAAAGAGTGGTTGTTCCTTAAGGACATGATCCTTGAAGCACAAAGGAACTCCATTCCCATGTGGACAAAATGTAACAGAAAGGCTGGGAAGCCCTCTTGGCTAAACAGGGAAATCACAGTCCTCTTAAGAAAGAGGCTTATAAACAATGGAGGCTTGGGGTGGGCCCCAAGGAGGACTATTACATGATGGCCTGCATTTCCCGGGAACAGAAAAGACATGCTAAAGCGACGGCTGAACTTAGATTAGCAACAGGAATCAAGGTCAACAAGAAGTCCTTCATTAGGTACATAGGAAACAGGAAGAAAACAAATGGGAGTGTGGGGCCATTGCTCAACAACTCAGGAGAGCTGGTTACCAATACCCAGAAGAAAGCTCCTAAAAGACTACTTCATCTTCGTCTTTCACCAGACCAAGGGGAAAACCATGCCAGGTAGAGTAGAGAACGAGCACAGTCGGAATAATTGCCTTCCTACTATTGCTGTAGAATTGGTGTATGACCAATTAAAAAAATTAGATGTATACAAGTCAGTTGGACCAGATGATCTTCATCCAAAAGTGCTGAAGGAGCTAGCCAAAGTCTTTGCAGAACCCCTGATGGAACTATTCCACAACAGGCACTCTGGAGAAGTCCCTGAGGATTGGAAGAAGGCCAAAGTTGTACCCATCCACAAGAAGGGCAGAAGGGAGGACCCAAGTAACTACAGGCCACTCAACCTAACTTCCATCCTAGGGCAATCCCTAGAAAATTTTATCAAGGTGTCTATCTGCAGAAGGTAAGATTCTGAATGACAGCCAGCATGTCTACATCATGGGCAGGTCTTGCCTTACCAACCTCATCTCCTATGACCAGGTAATTTGCCACCTGGACATGAGAGAGCAGGCTGACATTGTATACCTTGACTTCCAAAGGGCCTTTGATGTAGTATCCTACAATGGCCTCATGAGAAAATTGGAAGATTGTGGGCTTACCTCCAAGACAGTCAGGTGGGTGAGAAACTGGCTGCAGGATAGAACCCAGAGAGTCATAGTAAACAGATCTGTGTCATCCTGACAAGAAATGGGCAGTGGTGTCCTGCAGGAGTCGGTGCACAGTCCAGTACTTTTCAACATCTTTATTAATGATTTGGATGTGGGGGTGAAGAGCTCACTGGCCAAGTTCATGGACAACACCAAGTTATGGGGGAAGTGTGGTCACGCTTGAGGATAGGCTACAAATACAGGTGGACTTCAGGCTAGCAAGTTGAGTGGAACGGAACCTGATGAAGTTCAATGTCAAGAAATGGAAAGTGCAACCCCCAACACACCTACAGGCTTGGTGGCACCAAAGTGACTAGAACCATGAATTAAAGGGACCTGGGGGTAATGAGAGACCACAGCATGAATATGAGCTGGCAATGCGATGCTGTAGCCAGTAGGGTAAATAATACTCTGGCATGCATCAATTGATGCATCTCCAGCAAAACGAAGCAGGTGATTCTTCTGCTTTACTTGGCACTGGTGAGACTTCAGCTGGAGTACTGTGTCCAGTTCTGGGCACCACACTTTAACAAGGATGTAGACAAGCTTGAGAGAGTCCAAAGAAGAGCCACCCATATGATCAGTCTTACACGGCAAGCCATACGAGGAAAGGCTGAGGGA
>NW_017728992.1:24750687-24760478 GCF_001723915.1 Gavialis gangeticus | reverse complement strand
ATATGATCAGAGTCTTGCATGGCAAGCCATATGAGGAAATGCTGAGGGATCTGGGACTCTTCAGCCTAAGAAAAAGAAGGCTGAGAGGGGACCTGGTAGCAGCTTCCTGCTACACTAGGGGAGTACATCAAGGGTTCAGTGAGCAACCATTCACCACGGCACCCAAAGGGAAAACCATAAGTAATAACCACGAACTCCTGGAAGATTGATTCAGGCTCAACATTAGGAAAAACTTCTTCACTGTCAGGGTGTCCAGACTGTGGAATAAGTTTCCTCCAAAGGTGGTGCAATCACCTACCCTGGAAATCTTCAAGAAGAGACTACATAGTCACCTTGCTGGGGTCATCTGACCCTGTTATTTTTCGTGCTTGGTGCAGGGGACTGGATCCAATGATCTTCTGAGGTCCCTTGCAGCCTTACAATATATGAATCTATCAATCAGACAGGAGGCTTCCCATTTACTTGCCCTGGTGATAAGGCATTTGTTATGGGGCTAGCTCAGGGCTAGGTTGCAATATCAGCCCCACACTGGGCCCCAAAGTCTGGTGTTTGGACCTCAAATAGATCCCTCCTAATCAGATGGACTCAATCTCCACCATCATGCAGGGCTGTCAGCTTCCTAGATCTCATTCCTTCTCAGGTGTGGCTACCCTCTGGGACCTTTGGCCACAGAAACCCTGTCCCACCTCCAGGCCAGTTGGAACCCCAAGCCCCCTGACTGGGCAACCCTCACATTGAGCATTCTAGCCCTTTTGAGCATCCTGGTCTTGGCCCCAGCACTGACTAGCCAAGGGTTTTTTCTAGGCATTTGTGCTGCTCGCCCACACCCTCTCACATGGGTCCACCTACTCAGGCCCCTGCCTGTCCCTACTACTGGGTAACCCACCATGTGGTGGGGGCTAGGGCTTTAAGGTGCCCCATCCTTGCCTTTCTCTAGGGAGACAACTGGCCTGGCATTTCCTGGGAACCACCATGCCACGAGCAGACCATCCTACTCCAGGGTGGAGTTTTCAGTCATTGCCCAGGATCAGGAGGCTCCTGCCAACCCCATAGTTCCTGCCCTTAAGTCCAAGATGTTCCAAGCAGCAGCTCAGATGGGTGTTGCAAGTCTGGCTGCCAGCAACAGACTGCTGCCCCAGCTCTGAGGGCCTGGATTAAAATGGAGGCAGCTCCACCCCCTCCTCCAATCCCAGGACCCTCCTGGGGTCATGTGACCACCTAATTAAGGCTAGCCCACATTGCAGGCTTCCCTGCTACTTGCTCTCAAACATTGAAGTGGGAGGCACCGAAGGTATTCTGCCACCAACACAAACTCTATGTTATGCAAGTGTCCTCAAGGACAACTACCATGCACCCAAACACTAAAAGACTGAGAAATGAACTCTCTCATATAATCTACAAAGCAACCAACATGAATTTTCAGCTTGCCTAGTAAACCCATCAAGCATCATAGCCATAAGATAAACCTGCTTGCTCCTATCACTATATTGTCTCAGTTTTCTTCACATTTTGCAGCTGAATCAAACTCTTCCACCAGTGACAGCATATCAAATCACTGCTGACCACAAATGTTAGAATACTTTTGCAGCTGATGAGTTTTATTTGGCTGTATGATATTTTATAAGATAATTCACATATAACCATAAAACTATAACTTAAATCACTACAGGGATAGAAATGGACCCATGCAAAGGTTATTATCCAGAAGGTTTTTAGTATATACACAGCATACCTATTTGCATGAGCGACTGGTGCCTCCTGAATCTGGGGGGGGCACCTGCAGAAGCTGCTGACAGTGGCAGCCCTGTCTGGGGGGGCACCAGCCCTACCGACAACATGTGTTGGCCATTGGGGGGCATCGGCCTCATCGGGGGGGCATGCACCTCCTACCAGTCGCCTATGTTTATTTGTGTGCCTGTATGTATATGTTCATTGATTGCCTAGAGCTGCACTGATGGATGCATGTAGGTGTTTGATGTTTGGCTGTTTACTAATGGGATAAGGGAAGCGTCTAAGGCCCAGATCAGACCCTCTCACTTTGCACTACATGCCAGCACATCTGCTGTCATCATCCCTTCTTCCTCCTCTCCGTCCTGACTGAGAAGCAACAAAGAGAGCAGTTAGAAAGGAGGCAGACAGGAAACTTGACCAACAGGCTTGACAATAGTTGTTTGCTGCCTGAAGACACAATTACAGGACAGTGCCTTTCTAAAGCTGGCTCCATACAGGAGCATCTAGAAGGGTTGGGAGCAGCCAAATGAGGGTACTATATATGAGCTATATGACATTTCTCATCATGCTTTACCCTTGCTGGTGCAGTTCTTCTGTAGATCCTTCATACCTTGAGCCCATGCATAAAGATGTACATAAATTCCTGAACAAAGAACTACCTTAATGAAACATAGTCTTCACCTCTGTCCCTTATTAAACCTTGAGAAACCAGTCAAAATTTCAGTCCCCATTAGGATATTTAGGTCTACCATTTTATTTTGGGAGCCTTGACTCATGGTTTGCATAGGCTGGAGGTTGTCAGCAGTGCATATGGAGCATTCTGTTTTTAATACATAAAGGCTAGGGACAGACATTACACATAAACCCATTTAAGTGATCAAAAACTGGTTTAAACCTGTAACAGAACAGATGTTCAGTGCACATAAACCGATTTGAAAATGGCAGAAACTGGTTTGAAATAAAATTGGTTGAATGCATTATCAGATTTAACTGATTTGGGTCAAACCAATTTATGCAATGTCTGGTCCATACCCCTTCCCGGTTTAATTTAAATCAGGATCCCCCAGCATCCCAGCATGCTTTCTGGGCTGAGTGGGGCTCTCTGCTCTAGAGAGCTGGGTTGGTCCCTCACCTCTGCTTCCTGGCTGCAGCTCCGGCGGAGACTGCAGATACAGTGGGGTCTGCCTGGCTTCCTCCTGTTCCCCCCCCCCACCACTCCCTCCTGAAACAGGGATTCCCCCTCCCTTCTGCCTTACACAGACACCTCTCAGCATTTAGGTAGCATACCACATGCTGGCTATGATCCATGATGTGGGAGACAGGACAAAGGCAGACAGTGTCAGCTTAGGGCTTTTTGGAGCTAATCAACAAGTAGCTAGTAATGTCCTTCCATTCCTTCCTTGGAAAAAGTTGTTTAAGAAGAGCTTGAAGCAAGAAATCTTTTTGTTTTGCTGATGGGGTGATAAATGCTGTGTAACTAAATGCTGTGTAAATCTCTGCTGACTCCCTCACTGACCAGCAAGGGAGGAGGAACCCCTCCCTAATCAGAGCATCCTGCCAGGCCCTAGCCATACACCCCCAGCTCAGCACTATGGAAGGGTAGGGAGGGCTGTTCTAGCACCCCCTGACCTCTAGCCTGAACCACTGCAGGCATGCACCTGCATTTTTTCAGTCCAGAGAGGATGTCTGTGTGGTTGCAAACTGATTCAGCCTAGGCAGGTTAGATTAACATGCAAAGATTGAATCAATTCAGGCTTAGGCTTTTTTAATGTCTGTCCCTAGCCCATGTTAACATTTATGCAAAGTAAAGGTTGTGCAACTGAAACCAGGGAATGGTAAGCTAAGTCCAGAAGCTCAACTCTACTTCTATGTGTTTTTTGGCCTAAAACCCAGTGTTTATTTATACTACTACACATGATTGCCAGGTAATGCAATTTAGAATGTCACAAAAAGTGTAATTTTGTACAGAACCTTAACACACAATAAATCATAAGACCCAGTGGCATAACTGAAGAGGGAGAGTGGGGTGACTGGTACAGCAGCCCTAGGTGCTGACTTGGGGAGGGCGAATGAAAAATAATAGCTATATCTACTGCCAGCTGGTCATGCTGCCACTGACAGGTGGCAGCCACCTGTGCCTTGTGCATGCCACTGCCTAGGGTGCAGAACTGAGTTGTTACAACTCTGATAGGACCATATATATTCTCAACACTCAGAAATAGGATAAGTCCTTGAAGATTCAGGGTCTGAGGATGTGTGTGTTCTGAAGAGCTCCTCGGCTGTCAGTGGAGAAAACCTGAACACACACTCAAATAAACAGAGAATCAGGGACTTTACAGAGATAAGCAGAGAATCAGGGACTTTACAGCAGTTTTGATAGTGCTCCCCAGCACTGCTTTCAGGATTACTCTCCGAGGATTACTTCCTTAGTGGTGGGTCTGGGCTCGGCAAGAAGATAAGTTATAGTCTCAAGCATCCTGCCTCTTAGTACAGCAACCATTTAGATGGATATGGCAGGAGGTGGCCAGGTAGACTACAATATTGCCAACACTTCCAAATAATCCTGAATGGCTCCCAAAAATAAATGATGAGATCTGTTTTTAAAAGATTATATTCAGATTTGGGGGGCTCTGTTTTCATTTTTTGAACATCCTTGCCACCCTCCAGTGCATGTATGCAAGCATTCATATGCATGTCTGTGCATGTGTGTGTATAAGAGAGAGAATTAGTGCTGCCAAGATGTATCAAAGAGTTTTAGTCTCCACTGCAAGAGCTCTCAGTCCCACATCTGTCTGTCCCCTGCCCTCTAATCCTAATACAATCCTAAAACAATCCTGTCCTTCATACCCAGATCCATTCCCCACCCTAATCCAAACCCACTTCAATTCTCCCTGCAGCTCCTACTCTCTTTCACAGACCTATGGAGGGATAGCAGTAGGAAAACCAAGGTAGGTAGACCTGATAGTGCAGAAGAACCCTTCCATTGACACAGGAAAGAAGGTGGCGACATACTTTTTGCCCTCCTAGTGAAAAAGTTCTACCTAATAATCAACCTCAACTTCCCTTGCTGCAGCCTGAGCCTGTTGCTCCTTGTTTTGTCATCTGCCACCACTCAGAACAGTCCTCTTTGCAACCCCCCTGCAGGGAATTGAAGGCTGCTATTCAATCCCCCCTCAGTCTTTTCTTCTGCAGACTAAATCAGCCCAGTTCCCCTAATACACTTTTATATCCTCAAGCATTCTACGTATTTTATCTGAACCAGTCAAACTGCCCCAGACTCCCAGAAAGAAGATCGGAATGACTGGTCATTTCAAGAGGAGCTGTCTTCCTCACTGCTGCTGGGTAAAGAAGCCTGGGAACTTGAACCTGAAAAATCAGTAAGATTACACTCTCATTTTACTTCAGATATGCTATCTTTGGGGTTGGTTTTCCGACACTGTTATTTCTGTGATCTTGCAGTCAGCATGTTAAACTATGCCAACTAGATACTTAACTTTTGTCCTGCTTCTAAATCATGCATTTAGCTCCATGGTAGTTCATGGTATATCTAGTCCCCTGTCACTTGTTCAAAGTGACTAGGAATTGCAGTCTATACTCTGTAAGGAGTATGCCCTCTTTTTTTCCTTACAGTTACTATGTTGGGATGGATTAGACAGATGGTGAACCTTGCTGTCTAAGTTCAACACAGCAACTAGTCCTAATCAAAAGCTACTGCCTGTCGCACACACAGGAAATATAGTGGGGGCTTACCCAACTGAACTCATCCCTGACCCACTACTCTTTATTTACAATGTATTTTGTATTCAACTCAGCAGAAAATAGATCAGCTGCAATTTTGATGAGGTTCATAAGGCAATTTTGTTTTCAGCTCATGTTAATTTTGCTTTCAGTGTTAGAACTTCTGCAGAACTGTTCTGCTAAACATCTCCTCTGGGCTTGGACTTCCCTAGATTTTGTTCCCTCTATCCCCTCAGGATCTCTGTCTGATGACAGCTTATAACTCTCTGTAGTTTGGAAAATGACTTAATTAAATAGCTGTTTCAGAAGAAAGAAGAGTTGTTCTGCATAGTGCTACAGTGCAGGGGATAGTAGAACAGCACTAGATTCAGTTGCATCTCCTAAACACTCTGTTCAATTAAAACAAACCTTAGACAACTCCTGAACCTCCAACACCCTCTGAGCTCATACCTCCCATACCTATAAATGCTCAGACCTCCCATTCTTGTGCAATCTCTTCCAGAAAAACTTCCTCAGACATCCCATTCCCCATTTGAATCACAATAGATGAAGCACTTATTTTCATTAGTCTAATCAAGTCAAATTCCTCTGCTGTGCCCATCAAGTAGTAACTAAGTAAATTCTAGTGATGCATTCAACCCATTTCGTATATTTTCTCTAGGCCATATTTTCCAATCTGTTTTCCAGTTCCACAATTTCAAGCACCTCAAGAAAAGAGATTATTTTTTTTAAATTGGACAACTTAAAAATTCTCTTGGAAATAAAGGAAACAGAACTACACTGAAAAGATAATGTCACTTTATAAACTCCCAAGTCACTTCAGCCAAATATACCAGACACATTTTCCTATTTATTAAGCACACCAATTTAGAAAAATCCCCCAGCTCTCTTGTTTTTCACATCACTATACATGGATGCACACACTTGTCCATTTCTATCATGCAAAGATAAGTAAAGACACTTATTCTCTAGAATTCATCTGGATTCCTCTTCTGTTCTGGCAGTGTGACTTCTTAATCTCTATTTGACTTATTTCATTTCTATTTTCTATTTCTTTCTCTCACCTTTCCCTTGTCCAAGCCTGGAAGATTGACCCCAGCCACACTGGTCCAGGGCTAAAGTCTCCATTCTCACTACAAGCAGATAATGGAGGTTTTATCTCCCAGTCAGGTACCATGCAATTTTCACTGCCCACCTTTGGTCAGTGCAAACAAAATGGGTTCCTGATGAAAAGAAGATGGGAAACTGAACTACTTCTACATACAGCATCTCCTTATATCATTTAAAGTTATTCCTTAACTAAAAGATAGTAGCACGACCAGGCTGGGAGTTCTGACACCGAGTAATAATACACCTCAGACAGGTCAGGATTTTCATATGTAAGTGTCAAAAATTAAGATGCGAAATCCAAATTGTGGCAGCTACTTTCATAGAAAAGAGGACTCCATCCTGGAGATTAACCTAAATTGCTCATCATGAAGGCCATAGGCAAAAAAAATCTGCTCTCAAATCTGACAGATACCCTAAGATTCATGAGAAGTCTTGGCCATCTGCACAGAAATTCTCTGCCCTCAATGCTCAGAGGCCAGGGGTGCCTTGGGGCTCCTAGACCACTCTCTAGCAATAGATCTGAATTTACCTCTGGTTGTGACAGTTCCTGTCAATTCCATCACAAAATAAATGAAAAAGTTAATATGTTGGACACTGCATTAGCCCCTTTGAATAGGATTGAAGTGTTATATCCATGATGATGCACAAAATACACAAAAAGCAAGGGTTTTTTGGCAGTATCTCTTACTAAACTAACAGCGTAGTTTGGAGAGAGGCTAGACAAGTTTTTGGGAGCCAACCACCCTTCCTCAGGTGCCCTGTAGAAGGTAGTCTTTAAGGTGCCACCTATCCTAACTGGGTGAGAGGGGCATGAACTTTCATAGAGAACAACCTACTTTCAGATGCTACTCTGGCCTGATTTCAAACTAACCCAGCTAACCATCACTCAGGTCACCTGAAGACAGTGACCTGAGAAAAACGCTTTGTGCCTGAATCTTTGGTTAGCATCTCTTTGAACTACATAGTTGGTCCAATAAAAGATATCAGCAAAAACCTTTGCTTCTTGCATATTAGCACTTTTTTGGAAACAGCAAGGTGTTATACATGTCTCTAGGCTCCATTTTCAGCCTTCACTCTGTTTCCTTGGTGCACTTTGACCCCATTCAACAAACTTGTCCATTGAGTCTGGGGAGCAGCAGAAATGCCCCCTTCCTTTTCAGGGCAGGAAATAAAAGTGTGCTTATGGAGGAAGTAGCTGTGCAAGGACTGAAAGGGATTTCATTTGGGCTATGCTCAGAGAACGTTTCTCTTTATTCAGCCTAAATTTTCATTGGCTTAATTGGATCCCCTTTGCTCCTACTCACACACCTTGCTCCCAGTGGCCTAAGCATTCTTTTCTCTCTTTGGTATTTAGGCCCTTCAGATATTTAAAGATTCTTCTCACATACTCTCTTAGTCATCATTTCAGTAAATTGCAAATGCCTAATTTTTTTATTCTTCACTCACACATGAGCCCTATTAAACCCCTAAATGCACTCTGAAAAAGGTAGGTATTACTGTGATTTATGAATTATACTAATTTATAATCCACACCCAGAATGGCACTTTTATCAACCTGCCCAGTATTAATTCCAATTTGTCAACACCTTTCTAATACTGAGGAGCCCAGAATCATAGGCAGATTAATGCACAGGCCATCCACCCCTGCCCCAGATGCCTGGGGGGATGGTGTTGCCAGGTATACAATAGTTATTAATTTTTTACCCATTTCTCATTCACTTACTGGCAGCCATGGTGAGCAATACAAAGCAGATAAGACCATTTGCATACCCATTGTGCATATACCAGGAATATGCAAATGATACACAAATAAATCATCCCCTCTATAATATTCTATATTACTCACTGTAATTCGCCAGTGAGTGAGTGATAACCAGGTCACACCTTGGCTGCTGCAGCAGCAGCAAGAGAGAAAGAGATTCCTTCCCTTGCTGGAGCCAGCTCCCATGGGGGGGGGGAAGACACCCGCCCCCCCCAGAAGTTCCCAATTCTCTTCTTGCCCAGGGCTCAAAACAACTTAATCTATCTCTGCCAGAATTAGACAGAATGTAAAATTTCAGGTTTAACATCCTCCAAAGAGGAGTATACCTGCTCTGCTCGGGCCTGTAGGGGGGCTGTCAGGAAAGCTAAGGCAGATAGAGCTAGGACTAGCATCCAAAATCAAAGATAATAAAAAGTCCTTTTTCAAATATATAGGAAGGATGAAGAAAGCACCGGCAAATGTGGGGCCCCTGCAAGATCCTCTGGGCAATCTGGTGGTTGCAACAGAGGAGAAAGCATACCTCTTTAACCAATTCTTCACCTCCGTTTTCTTGGGCAGGAACCGGGGCTTCCCCACCGTGATGCAAGACAGACTTGTGGGGAATGCCTCCAGACCTCAGGTTGGGGAGGACCGGGTTAGAAAGCTTCTGGAGGGGCTGGACGTGTTCAAATCAGCGGGTCCAGTTGCTGTCCACCGTAGGGTGTTGAGGGAGCTAGCAGGGGTTATTGCTGGGCCTTTGGCACAGCTTTATGAGCACTCATGGTCCTTGGGCCAGGTGCCAGATGATTGGAAAACAGCCAACGTGGTCCCCATCTTTAAAAAAGGGAGGAGGGGGGAGGGAGGGCCCGGGCAACTATAGGCACATCAGTCTTACCTCAATCCTAGGGAAAGTCTTTGAGAAGATCATCAAGAAGCACATCTGCAATGGGCTGGCTTCAGGGATGATGCTCAAGGGCAACCAGCATGGCTTCATTAGGGGCAGGTCATGTCAGACCAACCTGATTGCTTTTTATGATCAGGTCACAAAAGCATTGGATGCAGGTGTCGCGGTGGATGTAGTCTTTCTGGACTTCAGCAAGGCCTTTGACACCGTCTCCCACCCCATCCTCATTAAAAAACTAGGCGACTGTGGCATTGATGCCTACACAGTCAGATGGATTGCAGATTGGCTGAAGGGTTTTACTCAGAGGGTGGTGGTAGATGGGTCACATTCGACCTGGGGAGAAGTGGGCAGCAGACTGTTCAATCTCTTTATCAGTGATTTGGGCTATGGGGTGAAAAGCAACCTGTTTAAATGTGCTGATGATACCAAAATTTGGGGTGAGGTGAGCACGCTAGTAGGGAGGGAAAGACTGCAGCAAGACCTGGATAGGTTACAGGGGTGGGCTAACAAAAACAGAATGCATTTCAATACTGACAAGTGCAGGGTGCTGCACTTGAGCAGTAGTAA
>NW_017728992.1:24742737-24745228 GCF_001723915.1 Gavialis gangeticus | reverse complement strand
TTTGATTAGACATCCGTAAGAACTACTTCACAGTTAGGGCTGCTAGGATCTGCGGGTCTTTAAGAAGAGGCTTGATGCCTACCTGGCTGGAGTCATTTGAGCCCAGTTTTTCTCCTGCCCAGCCAAGGGGTTGGACTTGAAGATCTACAAGGTCCCTTCCGACCCTACTTCTATGATCCTATGATCACATTTTCCCAAGAAGAAACATGTTTTGTTTTCTACGAGTGGCCCAAAGCCAAAGAGCACAGAGCACTTTCAATGTCTATTGAAGTGAGTGGGTATCCAGAAACTAACAGGAAAAATTGATATAGTGGACCAAATCCAGCATCCATCTAAGTCTATTATCTTGTAACTCATCAGATACCTCTGAACATGTAAGTCTGTATAGTAGACAGGTAGGGACCACTCTGCCCCCAGCATAAGAGATTGGCTTAAATTTGAAACATAAGATTAATATCCTTGCTGAATATCCTTTTCAGCAGTATTTATAAAAACTCCAGGTGTTTTTATCATCCATATAAATATCCAGTTTCTTAATTTGTCTAAGGATTAAGGCTTGTCTTTGTTGACACTTTTCTATGTCTTCCTAATTCATCTGTACTTAGTGGTGTTTGCCGGGCAATTTAGTATCATCCTTAAATTAAATTTATCTGCTCTTTACCCCATCTTCTGGAAAGCTGTTAACATAAAAATAAAAGACTTATTACTGTCTCTTACTATTTTGGCTCTATTTCTAAAACTGTCATAACAACTTGGAACTATCTGAATTGGTGAATACAGACACTGCTCCCTCAGAACCATGACTTTCAAAGATAGTATTTCCTACAATGATAAAATTAAAGATTTTGTCTGGTTACTTGTGGAGTGTCAGTGAACAAAATTACACAAACTGTACTTCTGAACTAAATACTATAATATTCAGTAGTTTCCTTGGTGCACAAAACTTCCTTCAGTAGTTCCTGTAACACAAAAGACAATGCACTGAATAGTTCCATTTGACTAATGTGCCAAAGCCATTCATGGAACTTATAGGGGCCTGTAGACGTGCAGGGAGGCTGCTCTGATGCATGGTAATTACAGTGCATAAGAGCAGACTTAATTAATAGAGTCTGCTAGAGTGTGCTAATTAGTACACCTCCAGCAGCCTCTGAGTCTTGTGTATCAGTGTCCCTGTGCTTCAAAATAGCAGTGGTAGCCCTTTAACTAAATCTTATCAAACAAGCTTTAATTTAAGTGCCCTCACCACCATTTTCAGCTGTGGGATAAACGAGATGCTGTGGGCACTTTGATTAGAGTGGTTCTCAGAGCCGTTTTTATTAAAGTGCCCGCTACACACACCTTCCACCACCCTCAGAGCATGTGTAAAAGTGCCGATTGAGTCCAAGATCATTTAAGGAGCAAAAAAAATATGGTGTCGCAACCTTGTATAAAGCTCCCCCAGCTAAACACTGACAAGGCTTCTGAGTCCCATACACCTCCCTTTGTCCAAGCAAGCTGCAACACCTACTCCTTTTCTGTCCTCTCTAGTATGCTTTATGGGCACCAGCTCTTTCCCTTTGTGGAAATGTGCCCTTAGAGCTTAATTACATAAATGGTCTTAGAGCCAGTGTTGACCCCCCAGTACCTTTAGCAGAGGCCCAGCTTTGCGTTTACAATTCACCTTTTCAAGGACACATGATAACTGAAGCAAACAGACACAGAGACTTAGTAAAGGTTACAAAATCGTATATATTTGAAAGTTTATATGGACTTTTACTGTCATAAGCAGTATACGGAACTAAGGAAAAAACAAGAAAACCAGCTGTGTGCATCTTCCTGCTTCTGTTTCCCCTCTAATCTTGCAATTAAAATCTTGCAATTAAAGACTTTGTTTGCAAAAATCTAGTTGGTCTAATAAAAGATATCACCTCTACCACTGGTTCTAATTCCTTTTGCCTCTAGACCAATATGGCTATAACCTGGATACCTCACCACTCTTGAGCATTCTCTAGGTTTAGCTCAGAAACCTTTAACGAGTCTAAGATTCTTCCTTTCCTCCTTCTCTAGATTCTTCCTTTCCTCCTCCTCTCTTACACACGGTTTCTCCTCTGAAGAAATGGACTTTCTTCTCATTCCTTGAGCCAACATTTTTTGTCAGTGTCTGATTTCTTCTGTCCTCTCCCTCTAACATACCTACAGAGAGACTTTCTTCCACAATTTCCAGTCCCCGTTGTCAAGTGACTGCTGACCAGCCTTGCCATGTGATCAAAGACTCCCACTGTTACTTAGTTCTCTCTCCCCAAAGTACATACTTCAGCAAAACTGTTTGCAGTGGATAATAGCCAACTTTTTTTCCAAAGGGTTCCTACGTAAGTAAAGGACCATGTAAGTTTCCATGCAAGTAAAGGTTTAACAACATGAGGATTAAAAACAAAAGAAAACAAAACAGAGAAAGCAGATAAGCCTCACATTCAACATGGAGTTTGTGCTCAGGCATAGAGAACCCTTAGTA
>NW_017728992.1:24737759-24742726 GCF_001723915.1 Gavialis gangeticus | reverse complement strand
AACATGGAGTTTGTGCTCAGGCATAGAGAACCCTTAGTATTAAATAGAATTCATTAAAGTACATATGGATTCCCCCAACTGCCATACATGGCAACACCCACTGTTGTTGCATATGTCAATCATCTGGAATTACCAGTTAAGAAACCTTTAGTTTATTTATTACATTCTTATTCAACTTGACCATTTTTTTATTCACAAAAAAGGGTGACAATGTTAAAATGCAGGTATCAATGTTAAAAGGGTGTCAATGCTATTGGGAAAGTAACACTCCATGAATCTGATTCTGATATATCCCTAGTCCACTAAACACCATATTGCAGTATAAAAGGGCTTTAGAACAGGTATAAGCTGCTATATGGCCTCCCTATTAATGAATTTAGGTCTAAAATTTGGTTTCAGGAAAGGTCAGGAATTGTAAAATGGGATCCCATTTTATTTGAGAATATAATTTCCCCTCATACAAGTAAACAGACTGATTCTGTACTACTGCAATCAGATGTTTTTGTTTTGCTTTGTTTTTTTCACTGATTTCCATGGGAGCAGAACTGAATCCAAAACCGGATGTTTTGTACAACTACCTGGCATCTCCTTGACATGCTACTGGAGGCCAGGTTTGCAAAAATTGCCATTAATATTCCTTTAAGTTGCCATGCAGCGCTGGGTTTTCAAAACTGAGTCTGAGAACAAATTTAGCAGGGATTGAAAAGAGTAAAATCTAGAACCCAGTCAGAAAGCAGCAGGCTTTTTGATCTGAAGCTCAGCATCTGATCTAAAAAGTGAGGCTATTTTCTCCTGTATTTGTGTCCCCCATACATCAAAGTTTCCAACCAGTAAAGTCCCATAAACCTGCCCCAGATATCTCATTCATTACACATTACTCAGGAAGACCTTCAGGATTTCATCCTAAGTGTTTCTAGGGTTTGAGGATGCTGGCATTAATCAGACTGTCTATATAATGCATGACCTGCTTTCTGCCTTAAATATTACTTTCCCCTTTTCTTCACAAAACAAGGTGAAGGTCAAAGGTCCACCTCGTCTAGGAGCCCATTGGAATAACATGGGTAAGCCACCCCTATCTTTAGCCAGCAGCACACAGTGTTGGTGCCTCCATCACATCCAGCTGTCACCTTTTGATTCCTCAGACCACATGCTCAGATAGTCTCTTAGAACTGGGCCAACTGGCTTTGTCCTGAGTCTAGAACACAGGGATTTACACCTCCAAAGTCACTGCCCTGTGACCAGGTAGAAGCTCCTTGTTATATCCTGAAACCTCACCCTTGTCCCATGCCTATGTCTTTAATGTAGAACTGGATGGGAAACTGCTTTTCCATCCTACAAATATATTTTTTCCAATCTTTAAAAATTATGTGCAAGAGAAAAACAGAAAATGGGCATACCAGCTACAGAAGAGCCAAAAGCCTTGTGCTTTGCTCACTTACAGGGGATGTGGGAAACAAGCTCAAGTCCATATCTAATGAACCACAAATTATTTATACAATATGGAATAGCTCCAATTTGAGAAACAAAGGGGAAGACTTATCCAGGAATATCCAGTAGTCTGGTGGGACATGGAGGACTTATCTCCCACTCAGCTCCCCAAAGAGATAGTAAGCCTATGGAGCAAAGAATCATGAAGCAGTAGGACTGGAAGGGACCTCCATAGGTCATCTAGCCCAAACCCCTTCCTGAGGCAGCATCATCCCTATCCAAACCAAAGATACCATGGAAATCTTTATTTTTAGACAGTTCACCTGATTGGAATTTAGAGAAAAACTGGCAAGGTTATTAAACAATGCTTATTGTTAATGCATCATAGGTAGAACCAGAATTCTGCCATCTCTCCCTCCCTCTGTCTCTCTCTGGCACAGTAGAAATGAAGGAACTGGATTCAATACATTTCATGCATAATCATAAGTGGTGCTCATTGTCAAACTGCTCGTGTTCTACTATAAGTTTTCTTCTTATGATTAAAGACAACCATGGCAGGAATTTATAAGGGCTAAAATGCTCAGAAAGGGGAGAAAGTTATATATTAAGGTTATTTTCCCCTTAAATATAACATATATAATGACTGGTTATTTAGGTCACTTTAGCACAATCTATAGAGTCACAGGAGACCAGTAAATATACAGATACTAAACCATAACTGTCACGGGAGATGGATAAACATCAGAACTGATAAGAGTAGACAGTCTTACACCTCTTTTCTTTCCAAACAGTGTAAAGTCAATGCAAATCATACTCTACAAGTCAAAGGTTTTGGGGAGCTTGACCCAAGCTGTGTTATGTTGTATTTCCTCTTCATGATGCACAACATTAAAAGCGTAATGGTTAATTTCATAAGCTCATACTTAAATATCCCCTCAAATCAAAATATAGGCATAAGAACTTAAAGACCAGGGAAGCTTTCCTGAACAATACATTTTCCAACCCTGCAAAGCAATGATGCACAAATCAAACAAAATAACTGCTAGAACTGACTTGCATTTTTGTTGCAAGATATTCTATTGATTTGCATATCAATATATAGGCGTCAATTGGTTAGATGTAAGAAAGGAGAGAATGAAGGGTAGAAATTAGTTGAACTACCTAAAATGGTGGTTCTGAAGTTTTGGGGAGTTTTTTTAACATCAAATTCTTCCCTGTTCTTTGGATAATCAAAACCCTTAAAGATTCCTCCCTTTTCCTTCTTTCCTCTGTTCCCCTGGTTGTTCTCTATGCACAGAGAAGATAGAAGTAATTCAAGCTGGCAGCTGCAGGCAAATTTAGTGGTAAAAATAGGAACTAAGAGCTCAGAGCTGTTTCACAAGATCATTTTTTTTAGCAGTGAGGTTTATGCTCAGACAGAACAAGCTACAACCAAGCTTTAGTTCACTGAATGAGGTCTGGAAGTAATAATTATAAAAAATGAGTTAAGTCAAAAGGGCATGTGATACCCAACAATACTGCACAAAGTCTCTTTTTCTTGCAATACCCAACACTTTAGATATTTGTTAGCTCCCAAACCAGTCCTCTGGTTTTTTTTCCTGCCCTAGAGGAAAAACCACAATATATGAAAACTCAGAAGAGCTGATTTAAGTCTTACAATAATTCAAGAAAATATTTTCATGAAAAAACAATTGACCATATCCATTCAGTAGGGGAGATGGGATATTGGGGATAATTCTACGTTGTTTTTCTAATCCTGGAAAAATCTTTAAGACATGAAGCTGGTCATAAAGAGTTACCTTTTTACTCACATTAAGCAACAGAATAATTTGGGGGAGGGTGATTTTAAATTGTAACTTGCATGCCAAGAGGACCCGAGTGAATGTTGCAGGAGAAAACACAAGCAACCACAGCCTACACTTACTTTTACTCACATACACGCAGATATCACACATGTTCACACACACCAAGAAGCAGATGCTTTGAACTGTTTGCTACTTGGCCTTTATGCAGGTGTGCATTAGGTGGAGAAAAAGTATGAAGCCTCCATTTCTCCACACTCCTTTTCAGAGCCCCAAGGCAGACTAGGCTGAATTCCAATCCTCCTACTCAGGGACTGCCCTGTAATTACTCTTGTAAACTCAGTGCAGGACACACCACCCTCAGTGGAGTCTGCAGGAATGATGGGTGCCAGGAAATAGGTGGCCCAATGACTCAGCCCCTTCTTCATCCATCTTCTGATCACCAGAACCACCATGAGCCAAAGAGCAGAGGTATGCTATACTTCTTAAAGGGGATGACAGTTATATCTTCTGCCCATTCACTGGAAAAGCAGGTAAATCTACCTGCTGTGACTGAACTGCTATCAGTTCCCAATCTGGGAAGCTTAAATCTAGCTGGGGTCTCTCTAATACTACAGCACAGCCTGCAGTGTAGAACTACCCTGAGAAGTTCTCTTATGTACTCAACCTGGGAGTACATTTTGTACAAACATGTTTGTGATGTTTTGTGTTGTTTTGCACAACGCTCCCCACCACCACCCCAGTAGAAGAATTCTTCTTCACAGGAACAAGCCCTCCTTGAAAACACATATCCAATGATATTGCTAACTTTAGTACTTGATTAGAATATTTGAGAACCTGAGAGTAACATTAATTGAGAATCTTAATAAAATGCAGCACTTACCTTGTTTTCAGTGTTAAAGAACAATGTGGTAAAAGCCAATCAAACATCTGTCAGCAAAACTAATGAAGAAAATGAAACTCATAAGGCAAAACAAGTCATGCAAAGATAAGCCAGATGGACATTATCAAGTGAGAGATCAGTGAACCTGTGAGCAATCTTTGTTGATAGGTAAGTTTTTGATATGTAAGTCACAGAAATGGTGTGGATACCTAATGGAATACATTCAACCATAGAGTTCTAGGAAATGCTACAGGAAGCACATTAAATTAATTGTGCTTTAAGCCTTGACCTATTTTATAACAGTAAACCACAACTGCTTATGTTCATGACAAATCTGGAAGTAAAACTATTGCTGCGTCAGCTTTTGGGGTTGTTAACTGTGTTTTTTCAGTGACTACAAAAAAGTCTGTTTAATTATCTCCCCGTGGCAAATGAAACAACGTTAAAGTGTGATCTTCTTCACATTTGTTATCCAAAGATAACAAACTACAATGCAGAACTTCTCACCAGATGAACTCTAGCAAACAATCCTCTCCATGTTTGTGTGCAAAATTCTTCAGGCCGTCTACTGATATTGCCCTGACCCCTGAGCTTTAGCATGTAAATGAACCTGGAATAATGTACTGCTGCTGAAAAATGTTGGGGCTGAATAAAAGAAATATGCTATAGGGATTAATCTGACCCTGAGAGGATAAATAATAGTAAAACATCCCAATGTAGCTTTTCAGGCTCTAACTTCTATGTCACTGTGCTAGCTGATACTAACAAGGTGTATCTACATATGTCTGGGACAAGTACAGCAGAGTTGTACTTGAACCTACACACACACACACACACACACACACACACACACA
>NW_017728992.1:24726692-24737748 GCF_001723915.1 Gavialis gangeticus | reverse complement strand
CACACACACACACACACACACACACACACACACAGATGGTGATCATCCCTGCTGTCTAGCCCCACACTGTAGTACCCTTGTGCCCCAGCCAGACCCTCCACAACACATTGAGCCATGGCAAAGCACCAGGGCTACTCCACCCTGGCTCAACATGCTGTGGTCCCAGGCGCATGTTCAAACACTGTGCCCAGGAGCAATCAACTCCAGTGCAAACTGCATCAGAGTGTATGGTGATGTGCTAATTGCATGTGTAGATGCACCCACACAGAGCTAAATTCCTTTAAGGCTTTGCAAATTCTTCCCTCCTAACAGCAAAAGCACTAGAAGTCAGGTAATTTCCTTTGCACTAGTAGTTTCTTTGCCTTTTGTTGTGGTTTGAGCACCTCACAGAAGCATTTTGATTTGGTTTCCCCTCTCCATTAGGAAAAATATATATTTTTTCTAACCTGTTGCTCACAACATGTTTGGATTATTAAATTGAAGAGAGGTCAGTCTAGGCATCCAGTCACTTGAGTTAGGGACAAACGTTCAAAAAGCCTGAGCCTGAATTGATCCAGTCTTTGCAAGTTAGTCTAACCTGCCTAGGCTGAACCGATTTGCAAGTGTATGGACATTCCCTCCAGATTGAGGAAATGCAGGCACATGCCTACAGTGGCTCAGGCTAGAAAAGGGGGGGGGGTGCTAGACCAGCCCTCCCTTCCCTTCTGCAGTACGGAGCTGAGGGGGGGGTGCAGCCAGGCCCCAGCAGGACACTCTGATTAGGGAGGGGTTTAAACCCTCACCCTGCCTGCCCAGTACCAGACTTTTCTCCTCTCACTGCTCAAGGGGTGGGAGATGCCAACCTTCCGGCTTGCCAGACCCCAACCTCCCGGCTAGCACCCTGAGGCAAATAGGTGGGGGTGCGGTTCATGCATCTGTTAATGATACTTAGCATTTCAATCCTCTCCCTGCTTCTTCATACCATCTGCAGCAAACCTGGCAGGTGAGGGAGCCAGTGGGGAGCTGATAACACAGCATTTAGCAGCACATCAAGAAAACAAAACCTTCTCTCATTAGTTCAAGCTCTTCTTAAACAGCTTTTTCCAAGGAAGGAATGGAGGGACGTTACCAGCTGATGTGATGATTAACTCCAAAAAGCCCTAAACATTCTGTCCGCCTGTTCTATTCTCCTGAAATTGGAGACACACACACACACCTCTCAGCATTAGCTAGCATACCACATGCCTAGGGTCTATGGGGCTGGGGTCTGTGCTGTGGGAAATCGGAGGGTGCAAGGGGGGATCCCTGCTTGAGCAGCAAATGGTGAAGGAGGGGTGGGGCAGGGGAAAGCCAGGCAGACCCTGCTGTGCCTCCAGTCTCTGCTAGAGCTCCAGATTGGGAGCAGAAGGGTGGGGCCAGCCCTGTTCTCTGGAGCAGACAGCCCAGCCCAGCCCAGCCCATGACTGCAAAGAATCTGGGATGCTGGGGGAGTCTGGTTTAACTGAAACCAAGAAAGGGTCTGGGACAGACATTGCATAAACCAGTTTGACCCAAATCAGTTAAGTCTGATACTAAATTAACCAGGTTCATCTTGAACCAGTTAAAGCCATTTTGAAACTGGTTTATATGCGCTGAATTAATGTTCTGCTACAGGTTTAAACCAGTTTCTGATCACTTAAACCAGTTTATGTGTAATGTCTGTCCCTAGCTATGATTGCAGTCATGTGGTATTACGTCTGTGCCTCACCTGATCAGGAGACCAAGTTCAATTCAGCATGAAACTTTTCCTGAAAGAAAAATAAGGGCACCATGTTAAGTAAAATCTCTAATCAGGCTGGAAATAGCAACCTGGAAATAGCAAGGAAAAAAGTTATGCTTTCTCCTACCTTTAATCCACTCCTGTCAGATTCTGACAGTCAGAGACCTCAATATTTTCTATAATTGTCTTATTTTTATTAAATAATTAACTCAGATGCAATAGTGATACACCTAAGTTTCCAAGAGGATTTTTCCCCACTCTCATTTCTCTTGTGCCATTCTGGATTCTCAGACAAGATTGTTATTAAATAAAGAGCTACACATAGTGCATTAATTTGTAATTAATTAATTTGTGACACCCTCTTAGGGCTTGCTGATACTGGAAAAATGAATTTCATAAGAAAGCAAGTTAAACACTGCTATCCTTGTCTATACAAAGGAGAAATCCTTTGGGCAGACTAGAAGTGGGTAGAAATAACCATATATTTTTTTCCTTTTTGACTCCTTGGCTTGAAAGTCGCACCATTTAGAGACTTCCTTTGGAAACTTCACTCCTTCAGTGTGAGACCACTGAAGACATAATTCAGACATTCTTAAACAGAATTGTTCCACATAATCGGACTTACAAAGTCCCATGACAGTTTTTAAGGCTGAGAAGACAAGGATTTCAAGATAAGATAATGTAGGGTTGAGGCTGAAAGATAAAGCTTGTACTCAGCCTTACTGTTGTGTTAACATTATGTTTTTTTAAGAGAATTTTTTAAGGTGAAATATTCCTTAATTGCCATAAGTGTTCATATTAGTCATAGCCACTCTAATGTCATAACAAACTCCTCAAAAATTATTTGATAACTTAGTGTACAGTCCTGTTTAAGTTCTTCCCTATTGGAGTAGGATAGGTAACTTACCCAGTACTTTCTCTCTCTACATTTCTGTTGGTTACAAAAGACCAACTCACTAGATCATAATGAATTCTAATTTATTGTATGGGATGTGAAGTTACCAATAAAATCATAAAAGCAAACTTTGAGTTATGACAAGTACTAGTCATCTTAGTGCACACACACATACATGCGTGCGCAGTCACTCATTCAAACCCATGTCATTCAAACCCATATATTATAGTGTATAGTAGCTGCTGTAGAGACTGTGAGAACACTGGTGTCAGTATGTCTACCTATTTGAGGCCCTGGAGTCTGCTGTTGATGGTCAGCTTCCTTCAAGGCGATGTATTCTCCAGAATGAGGTCACCTGCTTGCCCTTCTGTCTCAGTAAGTCAGATGCTAAATGAGAGGGCATCCCTAAGGGTCACACTTCACTGCTTTTTATCGCTTTCTGGCAGACTTGTGTGATCCCCCAGCATCATTGTGGCTACCCAGTCTGGAGGCCGCTGTCCCACATGGGTCTTGAATAGTGCCTAACAGCTGTTACTCACAGGGGTCTTGCCTATCTGATAGTGCAATTTCAGGAGTCACTTTGTGATTTTGATTAATTAACAATGGTATTGTTAAGGGTTGCAGGAATAATCAATGGGGTGGTGCTCAGTCCCAGGAATCAGTTCCTTGGCTTGATTAGCCTAAAATGGCTTGTAGGGTAGAATTTTGTAATGGTAAGTTCCTTTGGCTAGTCTATTGTCATTTTATTACCTACTGATCACCATACATACTCACATTCACTCAAGGGGGATGAGCCCAATATAGCAGACGTTATCACTTTACAATTACAATACAATGCAGTTTTTCACAATGGTCCAGGGTGTAACTTCATTCTACAGGGAGTACATTCCTTAAGAGTTTAAAAGTATAAAACATAAAATACAAAATTCCATGGTAAATATGAGACAGATAAATATAAAAATGAACTGTGAGAAATATCTAAAAATGCAATGTGAGGTAGTGAGGATCAAAGGCTACTGAGGACAGTAAATGAGTTAGGTTAGCACCAGGATATATTTACAGTCTTTGAAGTGGATATTTTAGTTCTTTTGTTTTCTTTAGTGATAATGCGCTTAATTGAGATGTAGATATAGTTTGTAGGTTTCTCCTACAGAAAACCACTTCAGCTTTCTGGCTTGCTCTGAGCCTTGCCACACCCATGCAATGAGTTTGCTAGGTCTCTGCCAATGCTTAGAAGGAAAAAGAAATGCACAAAATGGGGGAGGAAGGGGCAGGCAAGAAGGGGCTTCTGTTATATCAATGTCCAGAGGGGAAATGTACAAAGGGGGCTTTCTACTACGTTTCCATATCCAGCATATTTAAATAAATCCTAAGAGTGGCTATAACTCAATCAATAAGTAATCAATAAATAACGAATGGGAAAAGACATTTCACTAGATTTTGTTTTAAAAAATAAAGTCTCATTCAGACTTTAAAAAAAAAAAGACTTTCATTTAGACTACACTTTTTACTCTTTTTTATTTATAAAAATCTCATAAGACCAATGTTTCTAAGTTGGTTGTGAAACCCATTGATTTCTATAGAAGTTGTACCATACAAATCCCACATCATATCCAATAAGGAGCTAAATAAAATTGTATAATAAAACATTTTTTCCACCTTACTTGTTATTTGCAACAAAGCTAAGATTTAACAGGGAGCTTGAACAAGAAATGGACAAGTAATGAAGCAAAACAACCATAAATATTTTTTCTGATTCTAAGCCACACCTTTATTTCACCATGAGTGCACTGCATTTTATTCATGTTTTCACAAACATTTTGCAAATTGTTTTGTTCAGACTAGTGTTTGCAGAAAACAAACTTAAGACCTGTAACCAGAGCAAACATAATAATTTTATACCAACATGAAATGAATCCCCCATTGGGCACAATCTTGACAGAGAAGTGTCGGTCAGGGTGAACAGACTGAGATCTGGATATGGATGCTTCAGATGAGCAATAACAACATCTTGGATGAACATCAAGCAACATCATTGCTCACAAAATGAACATCTTGGATAGCCCGCTGTGTGAAATGTGTTGTCCAACTAACAGCATGGCACTTCATTGAAAGCAGCACTCTCTACAAATGCCCAGAAGAGATAGATGGAATCTGCACAATGAGTGATAATACCAGCCAGTAGCTCATAGATTTGGAAGTTGATAGTTGACGCCATATGAAAGATGATGACGTAATATAGTAATCAGAGCCAACTTGTAAAATGATGGCCTGTGCTAAAAGCAATCTTATGATGTCAGGAAAAGATTAAGCCTTTCCATAATTTGGGGAAAACCAAAGAAGAGAGACTACCATCCAGTACTTGGTAATCTAAAGTAGTGTGTGCTAGGAAAAGCAAACATTGACAAAGATTTCCTCTCAAGTCTGTTTTGTAGTCTAAGGGAATGTTCACCTAGACCATAGGCAGAGGTCTTTGAGTCTTCTATCACCTCCTGGTTAAGAGGCTCTTTAGCTTAAGTAAGTGAAGTTTATATATTTTTAAATGAAGAAGCTGAAGACTCACTCAAAGGAAAACCAGACAGAGGAACTGTTACATATAGTTAAGGTCTCTGAAATGAGACATCACTAGACCATGCAGTGTTATCTAAACCAGGATGATCCCCAGAATCCTGACAGTCAGCTGAGGCAATACGTCATTGTATCTCTGTAAAATTAGATACTTTGATCTATAACCAAAGTGTGACTTGTGTTCTAGATTTAACGATGGGTACTAGAATTAAAGGAGGCACATGGAGCCCCCACTTCCTATGACACAAACTGAGGCAAGAAAGGAAGGATTAGAAGAGCAAGGGCACATTGTCTGTGGATATGTACACAAGCATACCTTGGGGTCACCAGCTTGGCTCCGATTATAGCCCTTATATGAACCAAGTTTAAAAATCAGTTCCAGTGCTCCCATTGTGCTCTGCAATAAATACTAAACTTTTCTGGGATTGTCACTAGGTGACAATACAGCACTTAGCACAATGGCACTTTTCTTGTGGTTGGCTCCTTCAGTGAGAACTCTCACAGTGGAGGCCAAAGTGGCCTTACTCACTATAAATTTGGGAAAGAAGAGCATGGGACGGTCAAGAATCAGAAGGCAGGCATAAGACATGATTTAATCTGGTCCTGAAAATCTTGTCATTTTTAAAGTTTCTAGGTTGGGAGCACTAAACAAGGAGAGGAATGGTGTGAGGAAAGCAATGAAAGAAGATGGAAACCTTCACAAAAGCTGCCAGAAATATGACCCAAAGAGAAGAAAAGGCCAAATCCAAAAGATATTGATTGCAGTGAATCATTTAAGTAACTCTATTCTGAAACTACTATGGCATGATATTTACAAGAACGACACTGATAAACATCTTCCGGCAGAGACCTGCAAACCCTGTAACATTTTAGCTACAACTTTCCCTATCACTTCTAAGTGACTGAAAATAACCTGTCAGAAATTAGACTCACATGTCAGACATCTGGAAAATGGAGATTTGTGGCATTCTTTGTCAGATTTTTTTTGATCTTTTGAAGCAGGTTGAAAATGAATGTGATGTCAGTAAAAACTAGGCAAGAATCAAATAATCCATTTTACCAGAATTCTAAGAAACACATTTATGTATCCTGATAAAAATTTTGGGGACTGTGAGAAATAGAACCTATTTTTTATCATTAAAATATTCCTTTGCATAAAAATGAACATAGCAGAGGTACAGAGATAAACAGATTCCGTTTAAAATAAGTAGATTGGATAAACTATTTAATAAATCACTTTGTTGCTGAATTGGCATGCAGACAGAAGGGCAGCTCCCAGCTGTAATTCAAAATAATTTGTGCAAAGTGTTCTGAGTTACAAAGTTACCCCAAACTAAACAGAAGTTGGTTGCGGGGGGGTGGGGAGGGGAATCTAGCTGTCACTTCAGCCAGGTTCCCCTAGCAATGGCCAGGCTCTCTGCCATTGCTTGCTGTTTTCAGAATGGGAGGGGAGAAAGGCAGTAGACAGAGCTTGTTCTTGGGGCTCCCCAGCCAGTGCTGAAGGGTGGGGTGGGTGAATTGGAACTCTTCCACCTCATGGTGAGGGTGGCTCCAATATACCCAGCCCATCCTCTAGGGGGTGCTGAAAAAACCCCAGACTGAACTGCCTCCACTCCCTTTCCCCACTCCCATTCTGAAATCAGAACAAGCTGGGAGCTCTTCAGACAAGTTAGAAAAGATGCTGCATTTGTTATCTGATGAGAAGAGAAGACTAAGAGAAGACTTGGTCGCAGCCTATCAATATGAAAGGGGCACATGTAAGGGACTGGGAGAATGCCTATTCACCAGGGCTGCCCAGGGGAAGACTAGAACTAACAGTCATAAATTGCTAGAAGACCACTTTAGATTAGACATAAGAAAAAACTTCTTTACAACTTGAGTGTCCAGGGTATGAAATAGACTTCCCCCAGAGGTGATGCAATCACCTACTCTGGATATCTTCAAAAAATAATGGAACCTCACCTTGCTGGGATCATCCATGAATGCCATGTCCCCCGGAGGCTGGGGGGACGGTAAGCTCCGGCAGGTGGCAGCAGCACTGTCGGTGGTGGGAGCGTGGCAGTGGTAAGCGGGGGGCTCCAGCAGGCAGCCGCGGCACTGTCACCAGTGGGGGGTGTGGGGTGGCAAGCACTGACTGGCAGCCAGCAATCACCCGCAGGTGCCGCTGGCAGCGGCAGACAGCAGCAATTGTGGATCGCCTGCAGACACCACCGGTGGTGTCGACGGTGAAGGGAGGAGGGGGAGCCAGTAGCAACTGCCCACAGGCACTGCCGAAAGTATCAGTGGCGCCTTTCTGTAGGGGGTGCACTGCCATGCTCAGGGGTGCACATGCACCACATGTGCCCCCTACATATTGCCAATGGGATCATCTGTCCCCAGAAGTCTTTCCTGTCCAAGCACAGTGGGGGCTGGACCTGATGATCTCAAGAAGTCCCTTCCAGCCCCTAACATCTATGAATCTATCATACCTCATGCAATGAGGTGTCAGATTTTTACCTGATCAGCCATTTTTGAAGCTCCTTGCGGCCATGCACTTGTGTTGGGTCACAGCTATAAACTGCTTTCTGTAGCCAGATCGGGCAAAATTGTCATTTCTGTCTTCACCCTTCATGAGGAAGAACTGTTATTTTGGTGCTAATACCATTCATACAGATGTACCGCAACATGAGGGGAGAAAAGATCCTCATCTTAGATATGAGTATAACTGGGGAGGCAAGTGGGGAGCAGCTGTGACTCTAACAATTACCCCAAGGTGAGAGTTGAAGCCACAGTTGGTGTCTTCCCCATCACCTGCCCCTGAAGCCTTTGCTGTCCCCCACCTTTGCCTTTGCTCCCCATTGGGGTCCTGCTCTGACCAGAGCTAGGCAGCACACAGCACATGCTACCTCTGGCCCCAGCCTGGCCAAGCAGCAATGGCCCCAGCAGCTCTGGCAGGGCTGAAGCTGCCACTGCCACAACAGTTGCTGTGTAGCTGGCTTTGGCCAGAGGGAAGCAGGCAGCAGGGAGGAGGCAGAAAAAGGGGGTGGGAAGATAGGGGAGAAAGCGGAAAGGTGGGTAAGTGACAAGGATGGCTAAGTGGGGTGGGGGGGAGCAGGCACTGTGGGAGGACAGGCAGTAAGGGGTACAGGCACTGTGGGGACAAGCATGGAATGCACAGGCTCTGGGGAGGCAGGCAGCAAGGGGCAGTCTCCTTACTGACTACCCCCACCACCTGCATCCTTGCTGCTGCTTGGCCCAATGCAGTAGGAGAAGAAACAACTTTCATGATGACTCTCCAAAAGCAGATTCCAGGAATAGAAAGTTACATAACAATTTTATAAATTTCATGCGTCTAGAATCTACTTATTGGGCAGTCACCTTAAATTATTAGATTCTTTTTCGATTCAGGTAAATACGGTAATTCAGTTCTGAAGTTAGGTATCTAAAAAGCCTTTTTTTCTCTCTACAGAAGCTAGACTTATTAAATAGCAGCAAGATTCAGTATTTGCTAGTATGAGTGAAAAACTATACCCAAAATTCATTCATAATTCAAATTTTCAATACCATTCTTTATATTCATTATAAAACAGTGAAATGCAGCATCTATACTATACATACTTTAGCCAAAATCAGTATGTAGCAATCTTTGCAAAAGTAGCATAAATATTACCTTTTAATATTCATACAAGAGTACAATGATCCACATTTACAGGAATATAGAAATGTCAATACAGAAAATCAGTGAACAATATTGAATATTTTATATTCAAATACATCTGGAGATCATATTAAAATTAATAATGTTATCATATTGGATGCATAGATAGATGAATTTAAGCAGCATAAATAAAAAGATGGATATTAAAATATGAAAAAGTACCTATTTCCATTGATGTCAGCTGAAATTTAGCCTAATATCTAGATATCCATCCCACAACTCAGGAGGAATGACAAACTGACCTTTCAGAAGTGGTTCTTTCTTGGTGCTGGGAATAGAAATAGCCTTCCTACAGCTGGTAAAGCTGTGGATTGTCCCTAGCAATACAGAAAGGATCCATAAAACCGTACCAACTAAGGCCTGATTAGCTTGCAGTTCCAGTGTGTGAGATCTGTGCCGATGATAACGTAAGAGCAGGAGCAGCAGGTAGAGAAAGAGGATGCAGCTGATGAACCAGGCCCCAATGGGAGCAAACAGAAATACGTTATTCCAGAGGTAGCAGTCTGTATTAAGAGGTTATTTATCAATAGTTTATAAAAGGATCAGAGAGCCTTAATTGCTGTTATAAGCATTACATAGCCATCAATAGCATGTATTACAGAAGATTATAAATACATCAGATGGTGTTATAAATGGTTATAAACTATATCATGCCTTCTAGGGCTCTAGAACAATTGACATCCTGATTCATCAATCATTAAGCATTTGAAACTTATTTATAAATAGAGCCTTAATATACATTTTGGTATGTCAGATTTCCAACACCCCCCATCCCCTCCATATAGTTTTCAATGGTTAATTCTAGAAAAAGTAAAAAAAAAATCTTCAAAAACTTTTAGTTGAAATATGAGTTTTCATTTGAATAATACTTTTTATGACAAATAGCTGATTGCACTAAAAATACTGATATTATATCAAAATACTAACAAAAGAAAATATTTCAATGAAAAATGGAACTTTAGTGTCTCACAGAAGTTGTAATTCAGGTGCCCTATGCTCCCATTCTCCTCTAAACCATAAAATATGAAATATGACCATGAAATCAAACTACATCCCACTGGCAAGATATCAGTTGAGCTATGCCAGTCTACACCCTTTATCACTGAAACATCTGTGCAAGGAGTGTTTAAAACAATAACATCCATATCAATTCCGTTCTCAGGGTCCCACCCAGCTGCCTCTATGTCAATTAGGGGAGTCACTGCATAAATATGTGAGTAATTCTTTGACTCAGGGTTGCTGTCTCTAACTACTCACATCATGATAGTCCAGAAATTTCTTCCCCAAGAGGAAAGCCTAAGGAATTTATGGGACTGGACTGATTTTTTACTCACCTGTTATCAGTTTCTAGTTGCTTACTGTTTGTGCAGTGTACTTTAGCTTCTATTTGGGAACAACATTGCACTGTACCTGGATTACACACTCTGCAAATAGAAACAAACGTTCATAAAGGAACCAAACCTTCACCTTATATTTTGATTTCCATTATTTAGCTAAATTAACCAATTCCTGCTCTCTAAGACTTACCCTAGCAATAAGTTCCTCAGCAGAATTCACCCTCTCACATATGTACCCTTCACAAAAAGCATACACCAAGGTCTGTTTTTCTACAACAAAATGCAAAACAGTTTCCAAGGGTGCCCTTGATAAGAAGAGGACTAAATCTGTCGTGTACATCAGTTATCATTTGAGTGTTTCACTGGTCCACATATCGCAGCCTATTTTCTTTCCTGTGTTTTTTAGGTATCAATTCAAAGAGTTGATAAGTAGGTCTATGACTGAGATAGTATGGAAAGCTACTTATATATGTGTATGCAGTGACAAATTGGTGAAAACTAGGGTGTTTCTCATTCACCAGACTGGATTTTGCATTCATGTGGTGACACCTACTTTAAAGCTATCCTGGTAAATAATTTTGCTGCATCCGAAATGTGTACTTGCTATTTCATAGGTTCATACTAGATTCATAGATTTGTAAGGACCTCAGACGATCATCCGGTCCAGCCCCCTGCACCAAGCAGGAAAGATAACTGAGGGTCAGGTCACCCCAGCAAGGTGCCTGTCTAGTCTTCGCTTGAAGATTTCCAGGGTAGGTGATTGCACCACCTTTGGAGCAAGCTTATTCCACAGTCTGGACACCCTGACTGTGAAGAAGTTT
>NW_017728992.1:24722621-24725174 GCF_001723915.1 Gavialis gangeticus | reverse complement strand
TGTCTAGGTCTGCCTGTATCTGTAGCCTATCTTCAAGCATGCACACACTTCCCCATAGTTTGGCATCATCTGCGAACTTGACCAGTGAGCTATTCACCCCCCACTTCCAAGTCATTAATAAGGATGTTGAAAAGTACTGGACCGAGCACCGACAATGCAGGACACTGCTGCCCACTTCTCGCCAGGATGACATATCCATTCACAATGACTCTGGGTTCCATCCTGCAGCCAGTTTCTCACCCACCTGACTGTCTTGGAGTTAAGCCCACAGTCCTCCAATTTTCTCACAAAGACAGTGGGGGATACTAGATCAAAGGCCCTTTGGAAGTCAAGCTATACTCTCAATATGCTCTCTCATGTCCACGTAGTGAGTTACCTGGTCATAGAAGGAGATGAGGTTGGTAAGGAAAGACCTGCCCATGATGAAGCCATGCTGGCTGTCATTCAGAATCTTACCTTCTGCAAGCTTATCACAGATAGACTCGTTGATGAACTTTTCTAGGATTTTCCCTAGGATGGAAGTTAGGCTGATTGACCTATAGTTACCCAGGTCCTCCCTTCTGCCCTTCTTGTGGATGGGCACAACATTGGCCCTCTTCCAGTCCTCAGGGACATCTCCAGAGCACCACAAGTTGTGGAAGAATTCCTCCAGGGGTTCTGCAATGACTTCAGCCAGCTCCTTCCGCGCACTCAGATGAAGATCATCTGGTCCCACTGACTTGTATGCATCTAATTTTCTTAATTGGTCATACACCAATTCTACAGCAATAGTAGGAAAGCAATTATTCCTACCATGCTCATCCTCTACTCTGCCTGGCATGGTTTTCCCCATGGTCTGCTGAAAGACGGAGGAAAAGTAGACATTCAAGAGTTCAGCTTTCTCCTGGGTACTGGTAACTAGCTCTCCTGAGTTGCTGAGCAATGTTGAACAATCACCCCACACTCCCATTTGTTTTCCTCCTGTTCCCTATGTACTTAAAGAAGGACTTCTTGTTGTCCTTGATTCCCGTTGCTAAACTAAGTTTGGTCAACGCTTTAGCCTGTCTCATCTGTTCCTTGCAAATGCGAGCTATTGTGTCCTCCTTGGGGCCTGCCCGAAGCTTCCATTGTTTATAAGCCTCTTTCTTAAGAGGACCATGATTTCCCTGCTTAGCCAACAGGACTTTTAAATCCTTTTAAAAGTATGTATATACTTCTTCATTCAATGTTGCAAGGACTAAATATTTTAAATTATTAAATTCATATGGCAAAATGATTTTGGTTCTTAGGGAACAGATTATTCAGAAATCCAAATACCTTAGAGGATTGGGCCCCTAAGAACCAAAGGAAAGTGAATGGGACATAGGTGCCTTAATGGCTAAGGGCTTTGTTACACAGTAATTCTGAGTGGCTCCTGGAGCTCTTAAATCCTGGATTGTCCGCACATTAATACCTGAAACTAGTTTTAAGCACTCATTATGCAGCTCAAAGTTATGCTACTCCAGATCAGGTTTAGCTCTAGGGCCTGGTTTAAATTGCAGGCCCGGTTCACTAATATCATGGCCTGATCATGGTAGACGCCATCATTTTTATGCCCAGATCACAATCCCCCCACTGAAGCCCCCTGAGTGGCTGAGGGGACAAGTTTAGGGCCAGGTTTAATTCTAGTGGCAGGAGCCCATGCTCCTTCCCGCCTACTTCACTAAAGACAGATGTCCCTGGCGCCAGGTAGGGGAAGGGCTGTTTGCTCCTCCATGCATGTGTTCTCTCCCCCTGTCCCCACTAAAGAATAGAGGCCTAGGGAATTCAGAAGTCCTAGGACTGAATACAGACCTAATAAATACAGGCACCTATTCAATCTTGCACATCAGATGCTGGCACACTGACCAAATCATTCTTTAGACCTTAGGCAGTGCCTAAACTACCAATCTGTATCCATGTCATAGGCCTTGCAACACTGTCTGAACCCACCACTCTGTACCACTAAATATCTGGACTAAATGAACTAACAATTAACTCCGGGCTGGTGGACTCCTGGATCTGTAAGGAGTTCACTGAACAATTGAGGCCTGTGATATTGCAAATCATTTCCTGTCCTAATATAATTCATTATAAAACAGATACCAAATCCAATTTATACCAGGTAACATTCACTGAGGGAGCCGAGGAGAAGAACCTGAAGTACAGGCAGTCCTCAACTTATAACATTTTGAGTTACAACATTTCACACTTACAACATTTATAAATTAACACCCTGTTTCAACTTTATGATGCCAGTTTCAACTTTACAGTGCTTGATCCAATGCAACACCATGTCAGCAAACAAGTTCACTGCATCGCTCATCTCCCTAGAGAACATCAGTCCAAACTTCCTTGGACTCTGTCTTTAAGAAGGCAGACAAGACTCCAGAAAAACCTGCAGCCAAGACTCCTAAGAAAACTCCAGACAAGAACCCTTCAAAAAGTCCAGCAAAGTCACTTCAGAGAAGTCCTTCCAAATCAATATGATTGCTATTTACAATATAAATACATTAATGTAGCTATATGACTCATCTATAATTGATTGAATACAAA
>NW_017728992.1:24713276-24717621 GCF_001723915.1 Gavialis gangeticus | reverse complement strand
GGTGAAAACAGGGGACCAGGCCTTGGTTCAGGAACCAATCCCCCATTTATAACATTGTTTCTTATTAAAAATTGGTTCAAATTTTTCATCGTTTCTTATTAAAAATTGGTACAACATTTTGACCTAAGACGTGGTTTTCAGGAACCAATTATGTCATAAGTCTGAGGACTGCCTGTAATATGAAACTGCCTCTCGTTTGAAATACAGCTCTTTTGCTGGAAATTCTATCATGAAAAAACCTAACCAATAAAAATATTCATGGAGAAACATCTTACAGAGAGAAGGGAAAGCTTTTTCTTGTTCAGAAAAGTTATATGCCAAAGTATTTAGGGGAAACCCCTATTTTTTTAATAGCTCTCTCTATGCAGAATAAAGTCTATAACCTTAACTTTTGATGCGAGTGTAAGGCAATTCACAGAACCATGATAGCTACAGACAAATAGACAAGCTCCACGGAGAAAGAGGAAGAATGGTTTTATTTTTACTATGCGTTAAGAGTATGCAGTAAATGGAATCCATTATGTCATTTAAAAACTTAAGGAAAAAACCACAGAGTGCACAGTCAGAATACATCTTTAGAATTTATTTCTAGCACATGGTGAAAGTTCACAGCTTAGCTTAAAAGGACTATTCAGCTATTTCTGATCGTCTAACCTCTGCCTGCATACTGAATCATACGGTAGGTTACTGCCAGCAGGGACTGAAAAATGCTCCACCCTTTTCATCTATAGTGTCATTAGCATGGATAATAGGAAACAACTATTTTCTGTCCTCCTGCAAACAAAAATATTATACACCAAAATAATTAAAGGCTTCTTTTTAGAATTGTATCTCTAAGATGAGGTTTTTCTTGGTCACAGTCTAGTGTTATTTTATTTAAATGTTCCTTTGAAACAAGTTTCATGAAAGGGTCATTATTACAAATAACAGCCTGTCCGATACACTTTATAGATTGAATCTAAAGCTCATTAAAGTTAACGAACAGACTCCAGAAAATCTAAAAGAGCTTTGGATCAGGCCATATCAGTCCAGCTTTTGTAAGCAAACGTTTGACACTATTATTCTAAAAAGTGTTTATGTCCCAGAAAGTTATTTTTGCCTCTAATGAAGTCCTGAAGAGCCAACTGTCATCCCCTAGTTTCATTGCATGGCATCACAGCCATAACCACCCTTCTGGCCAGATCCTGAATTTTCTACCACAAGCTAAGCCCAAATTTTCAAGCAAGGTCTCTACATTCTGCTGTAGTTGGAGAATTTATAGCAGATTCATTTGAATTAACTATGTATGTCAACAAATAACAGAGTCAGCATGGTACACTTTGAGATATTACATAAAAATGGAGTAAACCAATAGTCTTTACTGATGAAAACTGGTGCAGCTCCATTGAAGTCAATGGGATTCTAACAGTTTACTCCTGCTTAGAACTGGGGCAATTTTACTCAATCCCTATAGATCTATGTGCAAGAGAATTTGTATGAACAAAGCATAACAACAACATCATTGTGGCAGTTGAGTTGAAAGCTGGAGGATTTGGTAGATGGAGTGGGGGGATGAGGCCTTGTTTTTCCTCTGGAAAGGCCTTGGAGACAGTTTAGGATTATGAGATAAGCACATTTACCGGATGTTTCTGCTCAGACAGTAATCAGTGAAATAGTCAATAGTGGTGACATTTAAACAGTCATTGAAATTTCAAAGATATATCACCCACAGAGATGACTGGGGTCATTCATATCTCTCCTAGTCATTGCCTCAGCTGCAGACACGCACACTAGTAAAGAAAGATTCAGTGTGCCCTTAGTTCATACTCAAAAAAAATTCTACAAAATCAAAAAGGCTACAGAAATAATTCTTTTAACAGTCCTGTAGCATAAGGTAAATGCTGAAGCAAATCCTATAGTTACAGAATCCAAGAAGACACAGGGTCCTACCCTTCTTCTATCTCACTACTACCAAGCACATTATCCACTGTATTTCTCTTTAGTATGTCCATCTGCTTTACTGAATGGGCGGAGAATGTGATGGGGCTAATTTATATTGGTACATTTGTTAAATTGCACATGCAAGGATTTATATTTTTAGTGTCTTCCCTCTTGTTTTTCTTTATTAGTTTGGTAGGTCCAATAGTCTCTCTATTAGCTCTCTAGTTCTATCAGCTCTTCAAATCTGCTTCTCTAAGTAGAGACAGCAAAGACAGACTTTCAGGATTCCCAAGATCTGACCTGCAGCGAAAGAAACACAAAGCTGGAAAGGGCCTCCTGGGACACTGAGTCAAGGCCCCTGTGTTCACAGGCAATCATTCACCCAAGAAATCCCCCAAACTGACTTTCTAAACCCTCACAAATAACTACTAACACAACACAACAAAATCCAACACCACATTATAACATGTTTCTCTGATTTCTCCCAGAACAAGGGCCCTGCCAATGCTCTGCCACTACACAAACAGTGAAGTAATTGGCTAATATATGCTCAGAAGCAGAGGCATAATTACCAGGGGCTGAAACCTGTACACCATTAGCAGTGGCTGGGGCCAAGCCACCTACAGCAGCGACAGTGGCTAGACCAGTAGCTGCTGCCATTCTTGCATCTCCTCTAAATCAGTACCTGGGGCTTTTGCTCATTACACTACTAGTCAGAAGTTCCTAGGAAAGGAACCAAGTTACACACTACAGAGAAACACAAAGGCAACCCTATATTCCATGCCAATCTGACTTGGAGTAAAAATTTATTTCTGCGCCAAATTTGGTGAGTAGTATGCCCCTAAATGGAACAGTGGGACCCTTTAGCCAGGCAGAAGTCTAAACACCAGCAAAAACATCAAAATTTCCTGTCAAAATCCCCCAGATTTAACTGTGACCAACATCTAAATTCTCCAGAGGGTGGGGGGAAAAAACAAGAAACCCAATACAAGCCAATGACATTCCTTGAGGAAATTCCTTCCTGGCCCACACTGGTAAACAGCAAAAGTCCTAAAATATAGGATTGCCAGATACCTACCTCACTTACCCATGAGTTCCCTCCATACCCCAACACAGGCATTGCAAATACATGAGTCCACATACTATACACAGTGACTTTTGAGCCAGAACTTCCTGTCCTATCATACCATCCTTCCCATAAACCTATCCAATTCAGTCTTAAAGCAATTCAGGTTTTATGACTATGCCACTGTACTTTGAAGACCATTCAAAAACTTCTCTCTTCTAATTTCTGATCAGAATTTATCCACAGCCAGTTTGTAGCCCTTTGACTTTAAGCTACTCCAGCTTAGGTTCATATTTTTTTCACATTGGTGATCAGAACTGCACATGGTATTCTAAATGGGCTTGTGGCCATGCCTTATATAAGTACTGGTACTTTTGGGTTTCTACTGCATCTACCTCCCCTAGTATACTGAAGGGTTTTGTTAGCCTTTTCTACAACTGTATGGCATCAACAGTTCACTGTCATCCTGCAATCAGCCAATACATCTGTCCTTACTATCTTCAGTTGTCTCAAATCTATGCAATTGTGTCTAACCTATCTTACAGCCTAAGTCTCTGTGGTAGGTACTTGACTTTGGCACTTAAGGACAAACTGTTAAGCTTTATCTAATGCTTCACTTCCAACAATTAAATATTTCTGTATAATAATCCGGTCTTCTTCATTACTGGCAATACCCACAGCTTAATTTAATCTGCAAATTTCATGAGGACATACCTAGTTCCAGTACCATAGTCAGCAATAGCATTGTTAAAGAAGATATATTCTAAGATTGATACCATTACTGCTTATGGCTCTCCAGTGAAACAAAAACGGTGGTAGGAAGGGAAACCAGGAGGCGAAACAGCACAGGATGGGAAAACACAATTGGATGATCAGAACCCTATGTGCTCGTAGCTCCCTCATGTGAGAACCTCAAAATGCTTTTCAAAGTGAACATTGTCCCCATTTTAGAAGAAGGTAAAATGAGGGAAAACCGAAGTTCTATGACTTCCTCAAGATCATTCAGCAGAGTTGGACATAAAACTGCAGAACTTGGCTCACAGTCCCACAGCTCTGATCCCTCATGACATAATAGTGGCAAAGGTCTGTCTCATCTGATTTAGACAATGCTAGCAGCAGAGATGCAAGCCTAAATTTGACATCCAGATATTCCCTTCAAACGTTAGGGGACTTTGAATCCATTATGGTAAGGGCTTCAGCTGTAAAAGAACAGATTGACTTTTATTAGTAGATGTTTGGATTGGGAATCCAGAAAAGAGATGACAAAGCTGATATGGAAATACAAAGCGCCCGAGCGAGGGACTAACAATAGAGGGATGGGGGGGAGGAGGGGAACGCGACTAGGTTACAAGCGATACA
>NW_017728992.1:24693833-24708276 GCF_001723915.1 Gavialis gangeticus | reverse complement strand
TGGAGCGGGGTCGTCCGTGGGGGAAGGATCCTGTCGGGGGGGGGCGGTTCAGGCGGCGGCGTCCTGCGGGTCCGGTCCGGCGGCGGGTCGTCTGGCGGGGTCGGTGTACTGGCGGTGGCCCGTGATGTGCTCCACGTAGATGTCGCGGGACCAGCGGATGGTGTCGGACACCATGAGGTAGCGCATCAGCTTGGCGTAGCGGCGGGAGACGCGGCAGGCGCGGAGGACGCTCTCGTTGCTGGGGTCCCAGGCTCCGAGCGTCCCCACGATGAGCGCGTCCACCGTCACGTCGTAGCCGCGGCCCCTCAGGGTGTCGGCCAGCGGGGCGTACTTCTCCCGCTTGCGAGCCCGGGCGTCGGTGAAAGCTTGGCGCCGGTTCTCGAAGGGGATGGTGACGTCCACCATCACGATCTTCTTGGCCTCCTGGTCGGTGATGACGATGTCGGGGCGCAGCTGGCTCTCGCAGCCCGGGACGGCGCGGTTCACGGAGATCTCCCCCGTCCCGGCCGGGATGGCCCTCACCAGGCGGTCCTGGACCGCGTTGTGGCGGAGCTGCCAGGCCCTGACCAAGGCCTAAGACCAAATTTCATGCATATCCATGATTCTTTTCTTTTGACTAACGTACTAAGAGTCCCAAGGATTTACAAGCAGGAAAATTCAGAGTACAGAAAAGTATAAAGACCAATTACTCAGCATCTCAAAAGGGTATTTGCTGCTGTGAGTAGAATGAAATACTACTTTGAAATACATAGGCAATGAGTTGTATTTGGACACTATTTCTGTTCAGTTCAATGCTGTTAAAGCTAGGCAAATGATATGCCAGTGTTTCTTAAATATACATTTGACTTTTTAAAGAAATGTCTTGAGGCACGTTTCTGAACCTTCCATGTTCATTTACCATAAATATTTCTGTAACTGAATTCTACTCTTCTTTTTTTTTTTTCCTGGAATTGAATTTTAAATTTCCCCATGCAACTATTCACACTTGTACTCTTTCACTAAAGGAATAAAAACAATACTATGTGATGTACCAGATCAATCCAAACTAGGTAATACATTTGTTAAATGCATTTGAGTAAAGGATAATTTCCAAAACCTGTTCAGAAACAATCCATGAACAGGAAGAAATACTGAATTTTTGAGCAGGTTTATTGGTGCATTTAATCATCAGGAAATGAAGCAACAATTTTCAGAAAAGAGCTATGAGCCAAACTTTCTTTGAAAGGCATCTTTTCATAACAATATAAACCTTTCTAGGAGTTAAAGTCAGGTTATAGCTATGTTCACTATAGAGAATGTAGAAGTATTTTGGCATCCCATCTAATTTAAAACAGTGCATAGAGTCAGCCAGCTTAAAAGTCAGCCTTTATGCAATAGGTAAGAAATAAATTGTATTTGGGTATAAGGGCCATATTAACTACTCCAAGGTCAGCACAAACCTGATTTCCTCTCAGCATTTTGTTGTCATCATAAAATGTGAAAACCAAGGTAAAGTTTGAATTGGTTCAATAATAATGAGTTCTCAAGGGCATCAGAGCTCAGTATAGACTTGATCACAGCAAGTCAAACAAAATCTTTGCCAAGCAGATCTTGAGAGCTTTAAACATATTGATCCCAAAAATACTAGACCCACATGAGCTAACCATGAAAGCAGAACAAGCCTGCTTTATGCATGCCTGGGAACTAAACTATTCTGTGCAACTGGAATGCTTATTTCTCAGCAGCGGAATCGAGATGTACCAAGAGACAACTTTTGGATATGTTGAACAAAAGAGTGTACTAAAGGACATGGAGAGAAACTAGCCATGCTATGCCCACCAAAAGGAAAATGAGTTAATCTGGAATTTCAGGTGGTAAAATTTAAAGTTTTCTATAGAAGTATGATGCCTTTTTGGTTGATTCATACTATAAGCTCCATTGGCAACAGTGGCAAAAATGTAAGTTATGGATGATGCTCCAAAAAGTCAATGTTCCTCTATTCAGAGTGGTCCATGGTCAATGAACACTGATCAGAACATTTACATTTGTGATGAACTTGGGTGAAGAGTCCATTTTACTGTGCATCAGTGTGATTTTGTGTCCCTGGGGAATGTAACCATAGCTGTTATAGCTGGAGAGGCACGAAACCACTTGAGACATCACCAATGACTGCAAGAATGAACCTAGATGAGGATGTATGTCTGAACATGTTTGTAGTTTGGCCTAGAACCTGAACAACAGTAACTAAGCTGCTGCCGTGAAATAACACACGTAACAAGAGAATACACGCTTCCCAATATGTACCATTTTAATTAGTCCCAGTCTCTTCCCCCACAGCTTCTCATCCCAGTACCCATTTCTTTGCCCACCCTGCTCTCTGGTTCCGGCTTGCTGTCCCTAGTCATAATGTCTTCTCCTTTCCCACTCCCTCCACTTACACATACAAATAACTTGAATCTGCTTGCACTGCCATTCTTAATGCCACACCCACCCAAACAGTCTCCTTGTCCAGTTAGTCCTTTCTACCAGCTTCTTATCTGAGCCAACCAGTTCTTAACTCCCTTAAGAATTGTGGGCAGGAAATCTCACCTCTCAGGAATGCCCAATATTTATTTAAATACCTGCACACAATAAACAGCAGCCAAGCAAATCAGCCTCATTAGTTTGTGAATGTATTTGAATGTGATTTATCTTCATTAATTGACCAGAACTACTCAAATTACAACCAAATTCCCCGACATGTTTACCAAGTCTTTGATATAATTTCCAGTAGCTGAGTTAATCATGCAGGTTTATTCTCAAATGCTCACTACATAATTACCAAAGAAAACTACTGGGGTTAATAAAAAAGATGAGTCCCATCAATCTCATCTTTATAGGCATTTTATTGTAGGGAATCAGTATAAGATTCTGACTGATGAGCACTATTTAAATCATCATCTTTTTGTGCATCAGTTGATTGTCTCACAGCACTGTGTTTCGGATTAATTTAGATTTAGGAACTGTACCACTGAGCGAATCTGTTTCTGATCATGTTTTTTGTGCATAGTGTAAGACACACCACTTTTCTGTAAGACATGAAATGGGATTTTTTTTTTATTCATACTATGGATTTGACAATATACCCAAAGAGTTAGAGGAATGACTCATTGAATTCAGTAGGATCTCGGTCAGGATTTATGTGGAAAGTTGCTTAATAAGAACATTATTTGCAGATTAGTACATTTTGTCACTTTGAATCACATTTAGAAATAAGTCCTGAAGCTCAGCATCAAGGCAGGTACACAAAGATAAACCTCAAAGGAATTATAATAATGATTTTCCTAGTCGTAAGTCATGTCTGGTCTGGTATTGTTCATAGGAGATCAGTGAACTAAAGAAAAATACACAAGTATGCCAGGATAAAATATGCCAAGATTACATACACTTAAAGCTATCAAGTTCTCTGTAGCAGATGGAGGGAGTTTGTAGCAATGGTGCCTATATCACCTGCAGCCAAATACACTGTTCTGGTTTGCTTTGTGCCAAAAGAATAACATTAATCACATTTTGCACTTGACTCTGAAGATCTCAAAGCACTTTGAAAAATAATTCTTTCTGCCCTGGAAGATGGTTAAGAATCATTATGTCAATTTAGACCAAGTTGCCTGAGGAACTGGAACACAAAAGTTCTCATTCCTCAGCCTCTCGTCTGAGCATCAGACTAAGAACTAGGTTTCTTTCAGAACTGAATGGAATTTTGCATGTTTACCCCAGCAGAAAATCTGGCTAGGAATCCATTATTAGCGGTGTGTGAAATGGGCTGTATTCTATTCAGATTCAGCACAAATCGGGGACAGTAATTCAATTTGTTGATTCGGATCACTGTCGCCATTTTGATTCAGCCGAATCCTAATCTGAAGATTCAATGCTGATTCGGAGAAACAGCAATTCGGCCATAGATACAGCTATAAATAATTTTTCTATGTACCTCAAGGTACCAGGCATGGCTTGTGAACACTGCGATGGTGGGGTGGATGGAGCATCCCACAGGAGCATCAAGGGGCCCCCACATGCTCAGCGGTAAAACCAGAAGTGACCCGGAAGTACTTCAGGGCTGCTTCTGTGTCTGCCGGGAAGCGTGCTGAAGGCCCCCCCTGCCCCACACCCCTCTGGCTCAGCAGTCAGCCACAGGGGGACCCCAGGTGCCACCCAGACCAAGTAGGCACCAGTTGCCGAACCAGGGGAACATGGGGGGGGGCCCTCTGCTCGCTACCGGAAGTGCTTCTGGTCAACTTCTGGGTCTGCTGCCAAGCATGCTGGGGACCCCTGCGCTCTTGTGGGATGCTCCATTTGTCCCAGCATCACAGCATTCATGAGTCGCCTGGTACCTCAAGATATGTAGGAAAAACATTTAAAGCTGTATCTATGTCTGAATCTCTGAATCTTTCCGAATCTCTCCAAATCGATTCAGAGGGTTCTGATTTGATTTGGACAGACTAAAGGGTCTCCTGATTCAATTTGGATTCAGAGATTCAGCCACCGAATCAGGCCAAATCTCCACCGAATCGAATCAGGGACTGAAGCTTCGCACAGCTATATCCATTATTACAAAGTTTGAAATCCTGACAACTTATAAAATGAGGGGCAGATCATTACCTGGAAATGATCAGGAAGGTTTCAGTGAAGTTGATCACGGTTCACCATTGTATGCCCGTTGAAGATCTGGGTTCTAATTTTTACATTTCAAGAGGATTGAAATATGCTTGTGTTGACTTTTTTCATTTGTTGAATCATCCACACATTAGCTTTTACACTAAGGTGTCTGACAGCTAGTTGCCAGTAGTACAATGTATTACCAAGCAGACCTTGCTGTCACAATCCCCAACAAATCTTGAGATCATAAAGTTTTTCTTCTATTTCTTGTATTGATACTATACTGATGTGTTGATTTGTTGAAAAGTCAATGTTATGCTATATCCATTTACGTTATTTTTATTACTGTGTATATTATGTCACAGTGTCTGCATATACCTTTATGATTTTGGACATGGTTTAGTCAAAGAAATTGAGGGATGCATATTTAAGGAAAAGGTTAAAGCAAAACTGCCAAGTATCTCTTGCCATTGTGTTCTGGGGAAGACAACCACCACTCCCAATCACAGACAAAAGGAACCACTGCTGGGATGGACACCCAGGTTATTGTCTGCTTATAATGGGACAAGCAAATGGCAGTAGCAAAGGCATCTGAGTGAAATGGCTCTTTAGCCCAAGAAGTGCCAGAGGTCCCAAAGAGAGAAATTTCTAAAAGGATTCTGAGGCTCAAGAACAACCAGAACAGGGGAGGAGATGCTGGCATGGAGGTATTTTGAGGGATATCTATGAGATACCCAGGGCCTTTGGATTTTCTCAGGCTTTGGAAGAGTCAAGTTCCCTAGCAGTCAGGGCTACAAGGATCAACAGGAAAGTTGATCTCTGAAAATACTGGCAGATCTCTCTGAAGGACTAGGTAGTAGTCAGATGAGGGGTTAAGAAACTTTACTTGTCTTCTTGTTCTGTCTTCTAATTTTTTTGTCATTTTTCTTGTATAATTCTTTTCTCTGATATAATCAATCTTGTTGTTTGGTCTCCTTCCTCTAGTAAAGAATGATCTCTGGGTGAGTGATGTTCCAGACAAACTTATTCTACAGAAAGGGGGACCTAAAATTTCTTTTGCAGTTTATGGGTTTATGACACTTGTTTATCACATTAACACAATACCAGATTAAGGGATGATAAAAGTATTTAACTTCTGAAATGCACCTCTGAAGTCTGGACAAGAAAAGGTATTAGCCTAAGCTGAAACTAATGTTAACAACAAATTAAACATGGAAACTGTTCTTTTTAAAATGCACCACATAGCTCCATATTTACAGAAAATCCACACAAATGTTTAGTCTTTGACCTTTCAGTTTGGTTGCTGACTGTAGCTCCCAGTTTTCAGTAACAGGGATTGTAATTCTTGATCTAAAAAATCCCAAAACATGCCTCCAGAACCAAAACTATTTGATGTTCACCAGAGATAAAAAGTGGATAAATCATTCACAAATACATGAAGACATTAAAAGGCATTTTGAACTGGACTGGTTAAAGTATCTAAGAATACACCAAAGGAAATAGCCCAGTACTAATATACAAGGATCACACTAGATTTTCTCTTCTCATTACTAAGTCCTTAATTGGAATCCTCCCCCCCTCCCTTTTTTGCTGATTCTTAAAGCTTTTCTTTGTAGTTTCACCTTTACCTGCTCCCCTGTGATACCCTTCCCCACTACGAGCGCGCACACGCACGCACACGCGCACACACACACACACACACACACAATACTAATTTTAAATGGATTTTTTTCTACATCTTTTTAGACAGAATTCCTTCAGCAGAATGGGACTGCAGTAACGTTAGCAGTCACATTTTAAACCCATGATATTCAAGTGCATCAGAAACTAGACAAAATGAATTCATCATCCATGTGCCAGTGTGATATGTTCAAGGACCATGCTCTGCACTATTACTAGATTTATATATTAAACAGACAGCTTATCTATTTCTAAACATAAAAAAGCCAAATAGCCTTTCACATCTCACTTTCCACCAAGTCACAGCCAATTCAGTCAGAGTTCATGGTGCAGCATAACTCAGAGACTATTTGATCACGTTTCATCAGGGGTTTATAGTTACCATGTGTCCCCTGTACATTGGGGGGAGGGTGTGTGTGTGTGTGTGTGTGTGTGTACATACACATTCATGCATACTTTTACACTAAAGTAAAAGTATGCATGAATGTGTATGTACACACACACACACACACACACAGTTTACACTCCCTTCTCCCCTGTTGGCACTCATCAAAACATCACAGGTATCTTCATTTGACACATCATAGGATTTTTTTTAAAACAAAAGCAAAAGTTTTCCCAAATACCTGGGGGAGAATCTGAGTCCTGCTGGTAGTCTCTGGATTCAGTTAATTTATTTCCCTCTTCTCAGGCTTTCAGTCCTTGTGTTGAATGTTCCTTTCAGCCTCTGCTTGTGTACCTTGATCCTCTTGACTGTTTCTACACTGTACACAGTACCTAGATAAAACCTCCAGTATCTTTTTAACACATGCCCTTTGAAAGTCTGTCTTTCACACACACTTCCAGTCACAACTTTTTCCAGAAACTTGGAGCCTATACATAGATTTTGGGCTTTTGAAAATCTTCTACAATATCTTTTGCAATGCAGAAGACAGCAATTTTCATGTTGCTCTTCTCCTGCTTCCAACAAAACTTTGAGGGTTGAACAATGGAAGAGCCATTATTTTCTTGCAGAAAAAATAACCAGACCCCTAATGAGCTCCATCTCCAGCAGTAAAAAGTAAACTACACTTCCTAAAATGTGGAACTATTTTTCCATCTTGTAATACGTAGAGTCAAAACTCATCACCTTTTCTCCTGTATCCGACAAAGATTTGATTCTGTATTTAGTCAACACCAGAGCTAAGTAAATAATGGTTTGCAAATGCCATCAGTTGTGAAGTTAAGCCACTTGTTGGAAAAGATTTTGTTTGCTAGCAGGTCTAGCCAAAGAGGTAATGTTTCAGCTGGGTGAAGCAAATGTGGGGCCCACTGTGAAAGGACCTGATTGGTTCCCCTCCCTCAGAAGCCTAAGATTAAGGGTGAACATCATTCTTCCTACAACAGCTGTGGCATGTCAGTGGGGATGTGAGTGTGGGGGTGAGTTACAAATGATAATAGGGAAATGCATGCAGTGCTCATTAATGCACGCAAGGTGATTGATAAAGTGGAAAAAATACTCCATGTGCTAACACTGTTCACCTTAGCACTCCAGAAATAAGTTATAATTAGGCAGTGATAGTAGAACATCCTAACCTGCTCAATGAATGGTAAATAGATATTACCTGGAAGCTCCCTACCAGCCAGTGTACCACGTGGAACCCAGGGCATCTCTCTTAAGCAGCTTTTTCTAATGTGCATCAAATTTAGCACCTCTAATGTGAAGTACTGAAGAAATGTGCATTAGGCTGCCTTAATGTGCAGAAACAAATGTGCACAGTTTTTAAGTGACGCTTAATGAGCAGTAACCTATTTTACTGTGCAGAGGCATAATTGCAGTTTTTACATGATGCTTTAATGTGCACTAAAGTAGGCTACTGTATATTAAAGTGCATGTGTAAACATTCCCACACATGGTATCCTTAGTCTGTCCCAGTCAGGAGACAGGCACTCAGGCAGATGCATCCCGCATATGTCAAAGCTATCAAGGGAACTTCACTGTTTTTCCCAAGCCAAGTGTGAAATAACAGTGGCAGGAAAGACTGAAGTCTGTCTCCCAGAGTAAAGGGTTCTGGTTCTTGGTAATTTAGAGGTGGTAGAAGGCATTTCTCACCACTGCAACTATCTGGGAATCTAGTACTTTTGGTTCAGTTTAAATAAAAACAACATTCGCCTCAAGGTGGTGCTGTGAAACACAGAGACACAGCTCTCTTCTGCTCCTAAGCTGTCCCACACCACCCAGAAACATGCAGCTCCTATTTAGGCCTATGCCACAAAACCAATTATTTTTAAAATATAAAGTATTCTAAAAGCTAGCTAAAATCTTCTACATGGCTTGCAAATACCCTGGGGCAGAAGAATACTGAAAAACAGATTCTCTGGCCCCTTTCCTCTTTTGCTATTTTGAGTGGGGAGGGAAGAGTGGAGATCTCAAAGCCTTGGTGGAACAGGCTGTAGATGACACAATGGAAATTAAGTCCATCGTGTCTATAATGCAAGCTGCAATTGCATCTATTGATTCTCCCCTATTAAATTTGACTGGAAGTGTAGTGGAGGACAAGGGCAGTTTATCTGTCACTAAAGATCAAAACCACAGTGCACAGACTCAGACCCAGTGTGCTATCAACGTGACAAACTCTTCAGAAGCAAGATTTGCAGAACGGGAAGAAGATCACATTGTAGTAATATGAGAATTCTGAGAACTCCAGAGGAAGCTAAGAGGGGGAAACTGCTTACATTTGCTGCTCAGCTACTTGCAGAAAGTCTGAGCTTACCAAAAGAACGTGTCTTTCTTATGAGAAGGGTTCACAAGTTCCTTGACTGAAAGGCTAAGAGCCATCATTGTCTACTTCGTGGAGGTCACAATAAAATAATATGATATGTAGAGGAAGAACAAACCCTGCTGAGGTGTTTTAAATGGTAGAATCATGATTTTTCAGGACCTCCATACAGATGCTAGTGAGCACAGGGCTACTGTTAAAAATACGAGGAACACAGCTAAGAAAAAAGGCCTTAAATACTATATCAGGTTTCCAACCCTATTCGATATAGAGCACAGAGAAGAGACATTTTCTCTTCTAAGGCCTCACAGACGAGAAAATATACTTAACAGCAGGGGCATAACAAAGGAACTGGGCACCCAGGGCAGTGGTAACACACAGAAGCAACGGTGACTTCTGTTTGCCATCATGCTGCCAGCGTGATTGTGCAGCTGCAGCAGCACTTACTTTTTCATCCCCCTTCCTCTATGCACAAACACACAAACAGACAAGTCAGCACCTGGGACACAGCTGCCCTGGTCACCTCACCTTAGTTACTGCTTAATGGACGCCAGCAAATTAACTGCCTATGCCTACTATGTAGCTGTTTAAAAACAATGTAAACCAGCCAATCCCTATTGGACTTAAATGTCTTAGATGACAGCCCCTGGATGAAAAGCCTGTCCCTACTTTCCCATTCCCACTTTGCGGTGCACTCCCAGAATTCCAAACATCTTGTGTGCACCAAACGGCTTATGTGTAAAATCTGTAAAATTTTTGAGGGGAAAGGACTGAAAATTACCTTAGCAGAGAGGAACCCGCTGAGGCCTCCAGGGTACCACGATGGTTTCTAGTTGTCCTCTGTTCGATCTTCTCCATGGTTATCCTATAGGCACCACTTTTCAGTGCAAGTCCTTCTTGCCCTTTAAGTTCTTCCTAGTGAGTAATGTACTCTGTTTCAGCTATGTTTACCAGTAGGAGTCATTATCTAAGGATAAGGGATTCAGGTTCAAGAGGGTCAGCTTCTCCACCAGGGTTAGGAAGTGCAGTAGGTGAAAAATCTCATGCAGATTATGCAGAAACTCACCCATTGCTAGACTTAGCAAGACCTGAATCCTAGAGTGAATGTCTTCTATAGAGGGAAAGTACTTCTGAATTCTGGTTTTGTTTATTGGCATTGTTGGTATTAAGATAACAGGGGACATAGTTACATTGCTATAACTTTAAACTAGCTAATTTGAGTACCAGTGGCACCTCTATTTGTGGGGTATGCTCCCTAGTGAGGTCTCTAGAGTGCCAGGTGAGGGAGCTCCAAGCAAAGTGAGCAGGATTCACATCTTCAGTGCCCATAAGCAGGAGATTAATAATTACTGCCAGGCCCTTCATCTGAAGAACAGAAGGAAGAGCACAGAAGCCCATCAGCAGGAAGGACAACAATGAGACTGACTTAGAATCCCATCCTGGAGTTGCCTGGAAGATGGTTGTCTCCAGCCCCAAGGCACTCAGCACCAGGGCTACTCCTCCCCTGGAACTACACAACAGGTATGCGCTTCTCATAGTACCAGCAGAGTCATCAGTAGAAGCACCAGCTCTGGAGGGAGCAAGGCAGCCAGCTGCCCTAAAGAAGAGACATAAGTTGGTTGTGATAGGTGACTCCCTCCTAAGGGGAGCTGAGGGAGTGATCTGCTGCCCTGAGCCCCTAACCTGTGAGGTCTTCTGCCTCCCAGGGGCTTGCATCCAGGATGTGGCTGAAAGGGTCCCAAAGCTTTTCCAGCCCTCCAACCACTACCCCTCCTCATCCACATGGGTACAAATGACATAGCCAAATCCTGGCCAGGTCATGAGAGACTACAGGGCTCTGGGGGCTGGGCTCAAGGGGTCAGGGGCATAGAAAGTTTTCTCCTCAGTCCTCCTGGTTGCAGGTCACAGGTAAAGGAGGGATAGGTGCATAGAAGAAGCAAACAGAAGACTCCGGCATTGGTGCTACTGCACAGGCTTCAGCTTCTTTGACCATGGCACACACCTCCAGGACTGTGACCTGTTGGGAAAGAATGGCATCCACCTCATGCAAAAGGGGAAGAAGCTTTTCTTGGCTAGAATGGCAGACCTCAATAGGGCTTTAAACTGAAATTGTTGGAGGACAGGGCATCAACCACTAGCACAAGCCCAAAAAATGGCAACCTCAAAACCAGCATCCCAGAATACAGTAAGAAGTTTTCTCTGATGCTGGCCAATTGACAGGTTATTCCACAGCTTACCCAAAAGCCTAGAGCCTCCAACGGCAGGCTCAGTTGCCTGTACACTAATGCCAGAAGCATGGGAAATAAGTAGGAGGAACTGGCCCTCCTACTAACCAATAACCAAAACGTTCTCATAGGGATCAAGGAGATCTGGCGAGAATCCACCTAGGACTGGATCACAGGCATAGGGGGATACACCATGTATAGGAGGGATTGTGTTGGGAAGAAGGGCAATGGAGTTGTTTTCCATGTAAAGAAACATTACACGTCCCTAGACACAAAAATTGGAAAAAAAGATGGGTGACTTGAGCCTTCTGGATCAAGGTATGAGGAAAGCACAGGGAAGGGGAGTTGGTCATAGGACTTTATTACAGACCTCCAAACAAAGAGAAACAGCTTAACAGGAATTCTCTGGAGAACTGGCAGATGCTGCGCACTCTTGGAGCATGATTGTCATGGGTGACTTCAACTATCCAGACATCTCATGGGATGAGCACTCTGCTAGATCCGATCACTCACAAAGCTTTTTCACTTGCATAAAGGAGCTGTATCTAACCCAAGAAGTCTATGGGTTGGCCAGGGGCAAGGCACTCCTGGACTTGGTTCTAGCCAAAGGGGATGATCTAGTGAGGAACTTGAGTTTCAAAGGGAAAGTGGGTGACAGTGACCATGAGATAATCACTGTCTCCATCCACCATAAGTCAGGGAAATTGACCAGTAAAGTAGAAATCCTTGATTTTAGAAAAGCTGACTTCCACAAGCTTTGGGGATTGGTTGGCAAGTACCTGCAGGACCATGGTCCAACGAGGAAGGGGGTACAAGAAGAATGGTCATTCCTCAAGGAAACAATCCTAAAAGCTCAGAGGAAGTCCATTCCCTTTCATAAGAAAAGCAGCAAAAGGGCTGGAAGACTCCCTTGGCTCAACAGGAAACCTCCTGAAATTACAACGAGCAGCCTACAAAGAATGGAAGTCAGGAATAACTACCAAGGAGGGGTGCTTGGCAACAGCTTGCACCTGTAGGGAGCAGATGAGGACAGCAAAAACAGAAACCAAATTGGCAACTGAAATAAAGAACAAGAAAAATTCCTTCTTTAGATATGTAGGGGGTTGGAGAAAAAATAAGGGAAGCATGGGGCCCTTGATGAATGAAATGGGATTGCTGATCACTGACACTCAGGACAAAATCAAACTCCTGAATGAGTACTTCACATCAGTATTCCACCAGTCCAAGGGTGTTAGCCTGCTTGACAGGATATAGGATGATCACCCCCCACCCCCACATAGTTGGCATAGATCTTGTAGATATTTAGGCTTTGTAGGTGCTCCCCCACAAGTCAGCAGGACCAGATGAACTACACCCAGGGGTGCTAAAAGAACTGGCCAATGTCATGACACAACCAATGGCAAAGTTATTTGAAGACTTGTGCACTTGGGAGAGGTCCCAGAAGACTGGAAGAAGGCCAATGTGGTGCCTATCTTTCAGAATGGGGGAAAAGAGGACCTGGGAAATTACAGTTTTACCTCAATCCCTAGTAAAATCCTGGAGAGAATTATGAAAGAATCCATTACAAACAAGCTAGCAGAAGACAGTATTCTGAAGGATAGCCAACATGGCTTTGTTACAGGCAGGTCATGCCAGATGAGACCAACCTCATTTCCTTCTATGATCAGGTTACTCACCACCTGGATGGGGGAAATGAAGTTGATGTCATATACCTGGACTTCAAAAAGCCTTTTGACCTGGTCTCCCTTTAAGTCCTCATGAAAAAATTGGGAAAATACAGCCTCGACTACTTTATGGTCTGGTGGCTAGGTAACTGGCTCCATGGTAGGACCCAGAGAGTATTGCTTGGCAGAACTGAATCATCATGGCAGAAAGGTGACCAGTGGCATCTCTCAAGGTTCAGTACTTGGATCAGTGCTTTTCAACATGTTTATCACCATTTTGGATTCAGGTATTAAAAGCAAACTAGGAAAATTCTCTAACGACACCAAACTATGGGGGAGTATGGTTACACTTGAAGACAGGATGGCAATACAAGCTGACCTGGACAGGCTCGTGAGGTGGGCGGACTTCAACCGAATGTCGTTTCATACAGAAAGATGTAAAGTGTTCCATCTGGAGAGAAATAATTTACAACAGACTTACAGGCTCAGCAGCACTATGCTTGCTAGCACCGTATCTGAACAAGACCTGGGTGTCACGATAGACAACAAAATGAACATCAACCACCAATGCAATGCCATAGCTGGCAGAGCTAATCAAACACTGGCATGCATCTACCAAAGCATCTTGTGCAAGGCTAGGATGTTGTCCTCCATCTCTACTTGGCATTGGTAAGATAGTTTTCTCTATTAGGATTAGGGCCCCCTAGCCCAAGACCCACTGTACCTCATCTTCTAGGCCCCTGGCCCATGTCTTCTCCTCTGGGCCCATATCCCCCTAACCCTCATTAAGGAACTCTCTACTGGTGCCTGAGGTACTGCTGTGGCTTCCAAGCCACCCTCATAGCTACAATCCAGTCCTCCAGTCCTAACCAACATAAACACCAGCAGGACAGAAATATGAGAAAGCTGCTTGCACAAAGGTCTTCCCCACTCTGGGTCAAAATACCATACCACAAGCTATTCTTCCCAGTGACAGGCTCACTCGCTCTTGTGGGTAGTTTTGGTGTCCATGGCCTTGCTTTCTCCAGTCAGCTTCCATGGGGAGCTCCTCTCTCTGCAGCCTCCAGGGTCTGACTGCCTGTTCTGGCTCAGGCTCTAGGTTTATGTGCCTCAAAGCCCCACCTTCTTCCTGTCCCTGGCTCCCTGTTATACCCACTACATGTACCTGCTGAAACCCCTATTAATGGATGATGTTTCCCGGCTTCGGGAATGGTGTCTTGAGGTGGGCTTTGGCTTCCTCGACAATGACCCACATATCACAACAAGAGACATGCTCGGATGGGATGGGCTCCACCTGTCCCCTAAAGATAAGCGTGTGTTTTCTTCTAGGTTGGTGGATCTCCTCTGGTGGGATTTAAACTAGGCTCATTGGGGTAAGGGGAAGATGAGGGAGGAGGAAGCATTGGACTGCCAAACCAAGCAACACCGACAAGTACAGCCCAGCCTAGACCGACGAGCCGAACATATACACAGGTAAGCAACAGGGGCCAGGGCAATACTG
>NW_017728992.1:24692100-24693822 GCF_001723915.1 Gavialis gangeticus | reverse complement strand
ATGTGGTTCCCATCTTCAAAAAGGGGAGGAAGGAGGACCAGTTAGTTTTACCTCAATCTTGGGTAAGCTTTGTGAAAGAATTTTTCTGGTACATGTCCACGAGGGACCAGCAGGGGAGATTATGCAGTAGGGTTCATTAGAGGCAGGTCCTGTCAAACCAACCTGGTGGCCTTCTATGACCAGATCACCAAATCCTTAGATGCATGGGTAGCGGTGGACATAGCCTTCCTGGACTTTCAGAAGGCCTTAGACACTGTCTCTCACCCCGTTCTCATTAAGATACTGGGAGACTGTGGTGTCGACACCTACACAGTCAAACGGGTTGCCAACTGGATGGAGGGCCGCACCCAGAGAATGGTGGTGGATGGGTCATTTTCGACCTGGAGGGATGTGGGCAGTGGGGTTCTGCAGGGCTCGGTCCTCGGGCCCACACTGTTCTTTATCTTCATCGGTGACTTGGACAAGGGGGTAAAAAGCACCCTGTTCAAATTTGCCAATGACACTAAGATGTGGGGGGATGTGGGCACACTAGAAGGAAGGAATAGGCTACAATTGGACTTAGACAGGTTACAGGGGTGGGCAGATGAGAATAGGATGGGATTCAACACCGACAAGTGCAAAGTGATTTACCTGGGGAGGAAGAACCAGCAGCATACCTACAGGCTGGGGAACTCTCTTCTCGTCAGTGCAGAGGCAGAAAAGGATCTTGGAGTCATCACTGATGCCAAGATGAACATGGGCCAGCAGTGTGGGGATGCAGTGAGGAAGGCCAGCCACACCTTGTCATGCATCCACAGATGCATCTCATGCAAATCCAAGGAGGTGATACTCCCCTTCTATGCGGCACTGGTCAGGCCGTAGTTGGAGTACTGCATCCAGTTCTTGGCGCTGCACTTCAGGAGGGATGTGGACAACATGGAGGGTCCAGAGGAGGGCCACTCTCATGGTCAGGGGGCAGCAGGTCAGGCCCTACAAGGACAGGCTACGGGACCTGAACCTATTCAGCCTCCACAAGAGAAGGCTGAGGGGGGATCTAGCGGCCTGTTACAAACTAGTCAGAGGGGACCAGCAGGCATTGGGGTAGTCCCTGTTCCGCCAAGCACTACCAGGAGTGACTAGGAATAATGGTCACAAGCTGGCAGAGGGTAGACTTAGGCTAGACAACCATCAGGAGGCTCTACTTCATGGTCAGGGTGGCTAGGATCTGGAACCAACTTCCAAGAGAAGTGGTGCTGGCTCCTACCCTGGGGGTCTTTAAAAGGAGGCTAGATGAACACCTTGCTGGGGTCATTTGACCCCAGTACTCTTTCCTGCCATGGCAGGGGATAGGACTTGATGATCTGCTCAGGTCCCTTCCGACCCTACTAAACTATGAAACTATGTACCTTAGTTTCCGGTTGGGATGACAATGATCAGACTTCATAACTTCAATGAGCTGAGCAACCAACATATTAGACTGCTCTCTTCCAAGTACCCTGGATGTGGGATGAATAATTAAAATTTTACTGTTGTATTTTGGGGTTACTGTTGGGGGAGGAATATTGCCTTTTGTATCTAAATTACAATAAAAGCACATTGTGTGAGTCAGGATAACAGTTGTGTAATTGGATGAGTTTGCCTGTCTGCTGTGGCTGAAGCTTATGTAATTATATGGTACTAGTTATCATCTAGCTTATTGTCATCATGCTGGCTTCTCTGAGTTGGTACCATGTTTAATGTATT
>NW_017728992.1:24686379-24687100 GCF_001723915.1 Gavialis gangeticus | reverse complement strand
TGTCATCATGCTGGCTTCTCTGAGTTGGTACCATGTTTAATGTATGCTTTCTTTTTCTTCGTTTTCCATTAGTAGTTTCTTTTTCCTTCTGTTAGCTCCCAATTTTCTGATCCAGATCCCTTCCTCTCACTTCACAGCATCACTTTGATTTAGAACCAGCCCATAGATTTGTGATGTTTAATTATCCTGGTTTTCTCTGCTTATAAATTGCAAATGCTCTTATTTTTTTTAAAAAAATCACAAATTCTCTAATTAAAAAACCCCAAATCTATGTTTTTCCATGATTAAAATGAAATGTTACTATACACACACACACGCACACAAGTATTAGTTGAACACAATATTTTGTTGATATATTTACAATCTTAAAGCAATTTCGAAGCCTACTAGTGCCTCAAATCACTATAATAAAATAAATTAGAAATGCCTATAAATTTGGGAGTTTGATTTGGGGTTTTTTATCATGGAAAATCAGAGCTCCCCCTACACCCTTTGCTTACCAGGATGTGGGTTCACCTGCAGCTGCCCCCTCACACATACTTCTTTGTGGCACTGAGCAACCCTGATACACCAGTGCACTGCCCATGTCATTGCCCCTTACTCCTGACCCACAGCCCCCCACCCACCTCCCTCAGCGAGTGGCCCTCCTCTGGACCCTCTCCATGTTGTCCTTGTCAGAGTTAGCCCCTAGTTGCCAGAGCTATGGGGCGAAGAACCTGGG
>NW_017728992.1:24681175-24681379 GCF_001723915.1 Gavialis gangeticus | reverse complement strand
CCCCCCCCCCGCCCGCCTGCAATGCCCAAGCCCCGGCTGATGCCCATGGGAGATGGCAGCTGCTGTGGTGGAGCAGTGTGCAGTGGAGCATGAAACCAAGCTCCACCTCTCCCAAGGGCAGCATGGCCAGAGCAGATCCTGTTTCGGGAAGCAGGTGCAGGCTGTCTATGGCAGGCTCAGGGCTCCCCACCCTGCTGCCCCCCT
>NW_017728992.1:24680363-24680737 GCF_001723915.1 Gavialis gangeticus | reverse complement strand
AGCAGGGAAGGGTAGGACCAGGTGAGGAGGCTCATGTCCACACTGCAAGCCCTGGGCCACCCTGGCAAGGTGCTTCTGCTTGCCTGGCAGCAGTGAGGGGCACAACCCCATGCTGCCATCCCTGCTGCTGCCAGCTGGGCAGGGGGTGCCTCACCAGGGCAGCACAGGGCACCCAGCAGGGACAACAAGCTTCCCCACCCAGCTCCACTCTTCTCTGCCATGCCAGGTCCCACTCATTTGGCTGTGGAGGCCCCAGGGGAAGACAGCAGGGCAGAAAGCCCCAAACCCACGGTGGGCAGCCCACATCTGTCCCTGCCCCCTCCCCCACCCCACGCACAAACCCACAAATCTGGGGGCTTCCCCCCCCCCAAGTG
>NW_017728992.1:24673394-24680327 GCF_001723915.1 Gavialis gangeticus | reverse complement strand
ATAATTGCCTGTCCCACTCATTTGGCTGTGGAGGCCCCAGGGGAAGACAGCAGGGCAGAAAGCCCCAAACCCACGGTGGGCAGCCCACATCTGTCCCTGCCCCCTCCCCCACCCCACGCACAAACCCACAAATCTGGGGGCTTCCCCCCCCCCAAGTGTGCACACAGTGGAGGGAAGCCAGTTTCCCTCTACCCCCATACAAGCCACCCACAGCTCCTTCCTACTTCCCACCTGGACCCTGTGGCCATGCATTCTGACCCCGGGCCCCATGCCCCATCCCAGCTAAACAGCAGCCCCAGCCCCAGCCCTGCCCAACTCCCTCCCTCACAATGGGGGCCTCAATTCCTCCCCCATCCTGCCAGAGTTACATGTGGGAGCTGCTCTCCAAGCTGCTTGGCAGCCATGTGCATGTGTATATGCACATGGTACCCCCTGCTTATCACCCTTCTCCCACTCCCCCTAGCCTCTTGCAGGCTGCAAGTCTGCCAGCCTGCAAAGGGAAACCTACTGTTTCCCATGCTTTTCTCTTTTAAAAAAAAAACCTAGGTTTTTCTCCTTAAAATGAGAAAATCCACATCTAACCATGTTTTTCCATGGTGAAAGGAAAACCCGGATCCCTAGTGTTGTTATAGCTCATGCCATCAATGAAATTCTTAATCCTATCCTGAATAAGCAAGCATCTTCCTGTAGAATTCTAACCAGATTCAATGTTATATGGCAGAACTGAGCCCGATATTTGGAGGATGTGTAGTTCCCACAGCCAACAATTATTCTTCCTTTTCTAGCCTACTTTCTACATAACCTATGGTTTTACTGAAAGTGTAGTGGTTGTTACAGTGAAATAACTGCTACATTAAATCTTGCACTTTTAATGATTTTTTTGGTTCTTGTTGGACCTGCCCCTTTTTGCTCATTCTTGATGACTCAATACCTCCTTCCTCTCTGATCCTGCATTTATAGCACACACATCACAGGGGCTTGAAAGTATTTGAGTCTGTTGCTTTGCAAACTCCCTCTTCTGCAGGTCTGTGGGAAACCAGCCATTGACAGGTGGGAGTATTCTTACACATGCTTCATTTAAGAAGAAACAGCACAGCACTAAATCAGACTTCCTAGCCACAGAAATGAAAGCTCTTGCTGAGGAATTTGTTCTGGCCCTCTTCTTGGAGAAACCCATCTTAAGATATGAGACCAACAAGTTGCACAAGCAGAGGGAAAAATGGCCCTATTTTCTTTAACAGGAGTAGCTGGAATCTGATGAAAAAGCAGCAAGATGTTGGATTATACATGTAAACAAAAATTAATCAAAATCAAATCACTGCTATTTTGCATAGGAATAACAAACTACCCATGCTACAACTGGCAAAGAGCAAACTATTTAAATAGTTTTCTTCTCTGTTGCAGAAGCTTCAGATGATTTTTCAAAAACTTTACATTGCTGCAGCTTCACAGCTCCCAGAAAGAGCCTGTGGATTCTTCCTAAATCTAAAAAGACCTAAAACTGGCAGTCAAAGAAAACAGCTAAGATCTTAACTTGCAGATTATTTAATCTGAATAACAAAACTGAGAGCGACACTAATCTCGCCTCATGCTTTAAGGGAAGCTGTCATTTCAGTCATCTTCAAAACCCAGAAAGGAGCCCAAGCAGCTAGAGGCCTATTGCTCTCATCAGTTCTGATGCCAGAATATTAGCAAAAGCCCTTGGGAAAAGGCTTGGTGACATGCTATCCTGAATCATTTCTTTCAAGCAGGTGGGGGTCATTCATCACAGACATGTAACTGACAATTTGCACCCACTGAATGAATGATGACATTGTGGCCTCCAGGACCCTCTTAGGACCATCTCCTTGGAGTCACAGAAGGGCTTGGACCATGTAGCCTCAGACTGTCTCTTTTACTTGCTTGCTAAATTCAGTTTAAGCAGGGAGTGTATCCTCCAGAATGAACTCAGTTATGTGAATTCCTCCTCCAGAATTGTTACAAATGTCATTAATTCAGAGCCATTCCTACCTCAGAGATTCAAGATAGGAATGTGCCTTCTCTCCCCTGTGCTGTTTGATACATCCTTAGAACCCCTGGCTATCACTGTCTGTTCAAGTTGACATACACTGAACCTCCTGAAAGGCCAGACAGAGCATAAAATCATGCTGTCTGCTGGATGTACTCTGGATCCTGTGTTTCTAAACCTCAGGACTCTGATCCTAACCTAAATTTAATGAATGCACTCACATAGCTCTTGGGCTATACAAATCAATACGAAAGAGTCAGACATGCTGAAAATGAGCAAATGTCACAACCTAAACTCCAAATATTTGGGAATATACTTTCCAAGCAAGAGGGAGAGAGTTTGCTCAGCATTACTCTGTATTAGTTCAGGTAGCCCAAGACCTGAGCAGATGGAACATCTACACTGTAGTTCTTAGGGCAAAGCCAGTATTCTTCCAATGAACATGCATGTCAGAAGCCTGTATATCCTGAGAGATATGCCAGTTACCAGTCCTCCATTTTGTTTTAGGGGAAAAAAATGAAAATTTGTAAGGACTTTACTTGCAGAGGAAGGGAAGACAGGTAGAGGCAGAAGAGGCTTCTGTTTCCCCAGTGGGCTGGATTATCACACAGCCCTTAGCATTAGACAGGCAGCCCAATAGCTTCAGATTAGTCCCCTCCTTGGCTGCTGGTGGAATTCCATCCCTTCTGATGCACTGAAGACATCCAGTGCTGAAAACTAATGATAAATCTGCAATATAAAGTCTGTGGATGGACAAAGGAACAATCTGCATTTCTCATCTGACCTCAGACCACCAGCTTCTGCCCTTAAGCGTCTCATGACTGTCACTAATAAGGATATGCTATCTAGCCCACAATTTCAGCACTAGCAGTGCTGTACTGTAGGAGGCAGGGGGAAGACAGGTAGTTTTTACTTTTTGTTCCTTTTTGTTGTTTTTATTATCATAGCCATGAGACGGTAAGAATATCCACAGAGATATATCAAGAATTTTGCCCCCATAACTTTCATAGTGCTTCTTACTCAGTGCCTATTTTTTTACTTTAAATGATTTATCATAAAAAGGGAAAAAAGATGGGGGGGAGAGCAAATCAGACAGAGATGGCACAGTAGTTTAACAAAAAATCTGTGCACGAGGGAACATTCAGATCTACTCTGCTGCAATACACTTATATACATTTTTCTGGGACAAAAAAGTCAAAGTATTTTTAATGTCCACAAATATTACTGCGTACATAAATATTAAGGTCAGTATACAACATGGAGGAAAGTATGTAAAACCCATATTCAAAATGTGACTCACTTTGAATTGTTAATTCTAAAGTATTTTAAATTGTCAGTAAGCCCCCACCAGGAAAGTGCACATTTATTTAAGAAGGGTGCAAATGTCAGCTCCCTGCCTGTCATTTAACTGAAATAAACCATATTTTGTAAAAGAATATAAGCATATTACTGTACACTAAACACACATTAATCTCCAATGATTGAATTACATACTACATCCTCTCTTAGACAGCAATAATCATAGTATTGGTATACAGCAGAATAATTCTGAGTCTTTCTAAATGTTTTCAACATAAACATGAGTTACTGCACATCCCAACATCATTTCATGGGAAAATATTTATATTACATTCAGCAAGTCAAATTCTCAGTTGGCGGAAATTGGTGTAGCACCACCGATCTCAACAAAGGCATGCTGGTTTACATCAAATACGGATGTGACCTAACTATTATAAAGCACTAGTAGGTTTTTTACATATGCGTGTCGTACCTCTGGTTCCAGCAAAAAAAGCTTATTTCATTTTCCTTTATTTCTGTAATAAATATAAATCATTGAATGTTTTGTAGCTCTTTAGAACTGCAGCAATAATGGCAATTTTGTTGCATAATGGCATCACGAAAAAGGAATCTCTTGTAGATTGGGTCATTCCAGGTTCTCGGTATATTTTATGCATGAGTTGGAGCACAAAGTTTACAAGAAAGCCACAAGGGAAAAGAATACATTTACGTAGGCACATCCTGTTGTATAGCCAGTGTTTAGGTAAGTTTTCCTGCTTAGAAATTAAATATGCACACAGGACATACTCCTGTTTGCTCATAGGTAACATTATCTACCTCTCAAGCTTCACTGCAAAACAACATTCAAGGGCTTATTTATTTAATGCTGTGATCATGGGATTAGATTCCTTTAAAATATGGTATGGATCCTTTAAAATAATAAGTATGACAATATGAAGTTCTATTAAGGTTCTAATTAACCTAAAGGCTACAATAGCAATAGCTGTGTCCTGAAACATGGCAATTCCACCTGTGCTGAATGGGATTTCTTGCACAGTTAGCTGAGTTTCACTGAACAACTCTTAAGTTTTTGTGAAGATACTCGCTTTCTGCAGGGCAGAAGGAATTCTTAAGTTCTAGGAGCATGATGTGGAGCATGATCAATGTCATTGGATTTCAATAATCTAATTAAACCAATGAAGCCAAGATGTAAACTATGAGCAAAGTGACATAAGAGGTAAAATAAGCAAGAGCCATATCTGCCAACATATCTGAAAATCTGCCCTCCATAAAAGATGTTTTTAACCTAACTTTAGGCTCCTACATTTGAAAATTGCAACCTGAGTTCCTGGTAGCTGCTCACAGACATTGAGCATTCCATGTTTCAGTACTGCCCTGCACTTCCTAGCAGAAATTCTAGCTTCCCTTCCAGTTGTGTCAGTTGCCTATTCCCCTCCACCTCAGAAATGGTTGTATTTTAGTATTATCATATGTACAGATCAGTTATTTATACTTATTATTTATTATAAATAAGTGAATAAAGCATATATATATTTAATTTCACAAAGAGGAGGAAAGACATTTTTTGTTCAATTTTGCATAAGAGCAGGAAAACATTAAGGCCTTAAGAAATCGTATGTTTTATTTAAAATTTTCAGGCACCCAGCATTTTACCAAATGAAGTCATAAATCAATGGCCTCATTGCCCAAATATTGTCAAAGCAATTTAGTCATTCTGTGTGTGTTTGTTTAACAACATATATATAATTTACCTACTACACAGAAGGGTTGTAAAGTTGCATTCATTCACATTTACAAAGTGCTCAGAGACCCCCCAGGAGAAAAGTTCAAGTGTTGTTACACTGGAGAATGTTAGCAGCAACAATGTATAGTCAGTCACTGAAGCCGATGGGCTATTGGCTAAATAGAAAAAGAAATTAGTATCTTTTTTTGGTAGGGTAAAAAATAAAAATAAAAATACTAACCATATGGTCAAAAGCTGAGCAACATTCACTGAAGGGTTTCCCTGGGGACAAGTTGCAAATGCAGCCCCATTGGTTGGAGCTGTATATACCTGCATGAAAGGCAGAAAAAAATTGGAAAACAGAAAAGCAGGAAGACAAGTACTACCTGTATAGACCTGAAAGCAGAAAGAAAGTCAAGAGAGATTCTTTTGGGAAGGGTGCTGCCTAAATACATGCATTTGGAAGTGTGTGCAAGGAAGTTCAGCCATGTTATTTGTTCCTACTGTTATCAGGAAAGCAGAAGTTTGCATATATTCTTTATAAATAAATAAAGGAAATGTCAAATTTCTCCTAATGGAAACATCACTTGAGGCCCTGAATAATGGCCTTGGAATAAGTTGTTTGGAATAAGAAGAGCAGCAGTATACAACTACCTCAGAACCCTTTTGACTTCAGCATCAGACCCACACTTACAGATCTTCAGAAACATCAGATAAAAATACCTCATTGTGGTCCTATTCAGTGGAGCTTTGCCTTGGACTTCAGTAGGAAAACTAATTGGTCCTTATTGTGTACTTTCCATGAATCATGGGCCATTTTCCTCCCAACACCCAAAAAAAATTCTTTCTGAAACATGACAAGCACAGCAACATGATGCAAGTATTTATTTCTATTTATTTATTTATTTTTAAGCGAGGCTTCAGTACAAAGATTGAGCTCAGTTATCATTCTAGCCTGCAGTGAGACCAGAGCAGGAATAAACATAAAATGTTCCCCAGCCTCAGCATCAGAATACAGACCAACACTTTCCAACATTTCACCAATATTTATTGTTTGTACCTTAAAATGCATACTCTCAAAAGCAAAAAAACATAGCTGCATGCTCTTTTTTATTATACAGCATATCTGTTGTCCCAACAGCAATGATATAAGGTACTGTCATTCATTCTGCCTGCATTTTATACACATTTTGTGCAGGTGAAAACAACTACAGAAAGTGCAGGACACTGAAATGTCAAGTAAGTATTACTGTATATTCTTTAGGATTCCTGAGGCTTTGTCACCATGAAACTTTGGACATGTTGTTTAACTGCTCCCTATCTCAGGTCCCCACCCCAATTTTAAAGTGATAATGATATTTATTCTATTGTGTAAAGTGCATTTATATCGATACATGAAAAGTTCTTATTACGGTTTTTGTATTTATTCTGCTTTATTTTGGCACAAAGGTGTACCTTTAAATTTTGGCACCTGGAGTGGCGCACGAGGGGCACTTATCTCCTTGCACAGATGGCAGCAGCACAGCTCCCTCTTGCCTTGGTGGTACAGGCTCCATGGGGACTGCCATTCTAGTGCCCCCTCTGAATTGGTGCCCCAGTTACCCTCACCCTCAACAGTATGCTACTGTTTCAGCAGATACAGGCATACCTCGGAGATATTGCAGGTTCGGTTCCAGACCACTGCAATAAAGCAAATATCGCAATAAAGCGAGTCACACAAATTTTTTGGTTTCCCAGTGCATATAAAAGTTATGTTTACACTATACTGTAGTCTATTAAGTGTGCAATAGCATTATGTCTAAAAAAACAATGTACATACCTTAATTAAAAAATACTTTATTACTAAAAAATGCTAACCATCATCTGAGCCTTCAGCGAGTTGTAATCTTTTTGCTGGTGGAGG
>NW_017728992.1:24671493-24672862 GCF_001723915.1 Gavialis gangeticus | reverse complement strand
TTTCACTTGAACACTTAGAGGCCATTGTAGGGTTATTAATTGGCCTAATTTCAATATTGTTGTGTCTCAGGGAATAGCAAGGCCCAAGGAGAGGGAGAGAGACAGGGGAAGGGCCGGTCGGTGGAACAGTCAGAATACACACAACATTTATCGATTAAGTTTGCTGTCTTATATGGGCGTGGTTCGTGGCGCCCCAAAACAATTACAATGGTAACATCAAAGATCACAGATCACCATAACAAATATAATAATAATGAAAAAGTTTGAAATATTGCGAGAATTACCAAAATGTGACACAGAGACACGAAGTGAGCAAATGCTGTTGGAAAAATGGCGCCGATAGACTTGCTCGACGCAGGGTTGCCACAAACCTTCAATTTGTAAAAAACGCAATATCTGCGAAGCGCAATAAAGTGAAGCGCAATTAAACGAGGTATGCCTGTACAGAAAGCCTAGTTATTATGGTCATGGTCATTCAAATCTAAATTGCTCTTAAGAGAAAACACATGCGCACACACACACTGCAAAGCCAAAACACAAACCAGAAAACCTTTTTAAAAATATTCTGCCCACAAGATAGCCACAAACTCCCTCAGATAGCCTTTCTACTATCAATGGCCAACACCCTATACTAGAAAAGCTGGTGGAACCCAGGGCTACCCAAAATTATTTGATTCAATAGTTTGGCTCACCTATACAACAAAGAAATAATTTCTTTCCCTGAAGGAATTACTGAGAGAAATTCCATAGCCCTGGAATCAGGCAGGTAGCAAGGCTGACCAGGAACTGGAATTTATGTTCTACGGGGAATTCTGACATTTCACAGAGAAATTCCCCTCCCCAGCCATTGTAAATGGAAAGAAAAAGCCAACATTCTGAAAAATACCAGTTCAGGATCATTAAAATGTTTTATTTTGACTCTTACATTATATAAGCACATTACATGCATACATAAATCCAAAGAGTCTGTTTATCATATGTATGTATGTACATATTGACATAAGTATTAATACAGAATTAAATTAGTTTGTTGTACTTTAAGATCGAAATGAAATAAATCAGGTTTTTTCCCACACTGCCAAAATGACCTCTTTTGACTTTTTGACAAAATTTTTAATGGCAAAAAAATAACATGTTCCCACGAACTGTTTTTTTTTTCCCCTTTTCTTTTTTTCCCCTGTGGGGTTATTGCAGGGCCCCTGGCACGGCTCTATGAGCGATCGTGGTGCTTGGGCCAGGTGCCAGATGATTGGAAGGTAGCAAATGTGGTCCCCATCTTCAAGAAAGGGAAGAGGGAGGACCTGGGCAACTATAGGCCCATCAGTCTTACCTCAATCCTGGGGAAACTCTTTGAGAAGATCATCAAGGA
>NW_017728992.1:24630105-24670786 GCF_001723915.1 Gavialis gangeticus | reverse complement strand
TCACAGTCAGGGCGGCTAGGAGCTGGAACCAACTTCCAAGGGAAGTGGTGCTGGCCCCTACCCTGGGGGTCTTTAAGAAGAGGCTGGATGCCTACCTGGCTGGACTCATTTGAGTCCCGTTTTTGTTTTGGGGTTTGTTTTTTTTTGTTCTCCCACCCTGGCGGGGGGTCGGGCTAGAAGAACTCCTAGGTCCCTTCCGACCCTTAATCTATGAAACTATGAAATACTCTGGGGGGGAAAAGGACCAGCTCTGATTAACAGATAGGTCAGACTAAACCATCATAGGGTGCATCCACACCTGCAAGCACGTGCTCTTGCAGCAGCTCAAACAGAAGCAGTGCAAATTTGAGCTGTGGCTTTTTGCCTCAGCACACATGCTCGGACATGCACTTTGTTGTGAAGCAAATTGTGCCACTTGAAGCAAAATAACCCTGCCTGGCTCCTCCCAAATCTGCAGCCAGGGGGAGCTAGAGCCCAGGGCCAGCACCTGTGCTGTCCCCAGCAGTATAAAAAGCTGCCCTGTCTTGGCCCCATCCGTACAAAAAGCTGTCCTGGCAAGCACCTCAGGGCTACTCACTCTCAAAAGCTTCTGGGGCCCAACCACTTGGTACCTGGGGACACTACCCCTTTTGCCAGCTGGACTGGTGCAGCATCCCAAATCTGTTTTTAAAAATATCCCAAAATCCATGTTCTTTCACAATTAAAACAAAAAACTACTCTACACACATACAGAGAGAGAGAGAGAGAGAGAGAGAGCGCATGCGCGCAATCAGTTGGGCAATGCTTTATTGGTATATTTACAATGTTAAAGCAATGTGGAAGCCTTCCAGTGTCTCTATCATCATGATAAAATAAATTCTAAATGCCTATATGTGTTGATGTGTACTTTTGGTTTTCTTCACACATGATGGGTATGTGATGGGGGATGTGGTGTTTGCAGGAAGCGGGTGGGAAGGGGTATGGGGTAAGGCAGGTGGGTGTGTGTAGAGGGATGTGGGTTGGTGTGTGAGTAGGTATGGGGCAATTGCTGAGGGGACTGTGGGTGTGGGGGACCCTGTGGGGAGGCTGCTCAGGAGGGGTGGGTCCCCTGGTCCCCATAGGGTACAGCCCCCCACACAGCACATGGAATGCCCCCCCCCCACAGGGCCCCAGCTCCCCCCTGGAGGGCCACAGTCCCTATCCCCCACAGGGCCCCAGGCACCCTGGAGGGCCACAGACCCTCTGCCCAGGGCCCAAAACTTACCTTTAGCAGCAGCAGCGGGAGTGGGGCACTCTGAGCCATGGCAGCAAGACCCAACACAGCATGTGGGGACCGCGTGCCAGGCCCAGCCAGGTCCTGCCAGCCTCAGGGCCCCTCTACCACCCAGTCAGGCCGGGCCCATGGCAGCAGGACCTAGCGCAGTGCACAGGGACCACCATGCAGATATCCAGGGGTCTAATTGTTGCCCCACACTGCAAACTTGCAGCATGGGGAACATTTTTTCATTCTCACACATGCCTTTTGCCCTGCCTCAGAGGGGTTTGAGGTGGGGCAAGAGGCACATGCACGCTCATCTGGATGCGCCCATAAGGGGCATTTATACACGTTGCAGGAGTGGGGCAGGGGGGTGTTTTAATTAGAGCATCTCTGAGAGCCACTCTAATTAAAGTGCTCCGAGCATCTTGTGTATCAGCATCCTCACACTTCAAAATGGTGGCAGGGGTGCTTTTACTCAAGTTCATCAAACAAGATTTACTTAAAAGTGCCCTTGCCACCATTTTGAAGTGAGGGGATGCTGATACACAAGAGGCTGGAGGTTGCTAGAGCACACCAATTACCCCACTAGCAGACTCAATTAATTGACTCTGACATGCTGTAATTACAGTGCATTGGAGCAGCCTCACTGCTTGTGTAGAGACACCCAAGGATTCCAATACACTTTAAACCATCATAGTCAATAACCTGTACACAAATGGCTTTCAGCCACCCTCTCTCTACCATTATTCCATTTCATCTGAATACCTGAAGTGCTATGTGCACTGTTGTCAAACATTAAGAATGAATTTGTTCCAGAGTACTGCATGCAAAATAGGAGGGAGGAGTAAACAAGGGTTTTTAAATGCTATTGTTGACAAGTCACTTAGCTCCCCATAAATTCACTGCCACACACCTCAGTTATTCCTGGGTGTGCTGCCTCCCAAACATTATTTATAGGGCTGTTGGTGCAGAAACTCAACATGTCTGCAATTGTAACATAAAGGAAGATGTAAAAAGACTGGTGCATTTTATCTGTATTATCTAACAGTCCTTTCTTAAGCTGATGCAATGATTAAAGTTACATGTTCCACAGTTAATGTTGCAACACAAGCACAATTATAAAATATTACTCAACCTAATTGTCAACCAGAGTAGAAACCCTGAAGGTGTAGCCATGGCCTTATTGATTTTTTCTGTCATTGCTTCAAGGGCACATTAGGCAACAAAGACAGCAAAGACATTTCCTTACATAAATATGGCAATCAGGAAAAGGAGGTAAAACAGGCAGTTACTGAGTGTCCATTTCAAAAACTCCCTAAAACTAAGAACTATCCAGTTTCATGTAATCAGCCAGGGTGTTTGTTTGACATTCCAAACCCATCTAGACAAGTTTAAATAGGATAACAGTGTTCCCCAACATAATAAACATTAAATCCAATGTGTGTGTGTGTGATGGCCTCCCTAGACATAGATGACTCATTGCCCTTTCTGGCATAGCCTTTCATTCTGCATGCACCCACTCACACACATTAAATATTTAGCGTTGTGGAGCAGGGTTATGCTGTTTGTTTGGAATGCTGGTAATATTCATGTCCAAGCAGCTCCATAATAAAACACATATGCAGTTTCAAAATGGAACGGGAGCACTGGACTCTGACACACACTCATATACACACAAATGCAAAACACACTGTGGATTACTACATTATGCCCAGTATTGATTGTTACCAGATGGGAGAGGAAAGAGATAACTGACAGATTAACCATATGGAACTGCTTTATTTTACACTGAGTTATAGGTTTGCAATTCGCCTCTCCTCTCCCCTTCCTTTTTGGCTTAGAAACTTGCAATTCATTAAGAGGAAAGAAATGCAAACTCTGTAAGGAGCTAATTTCTATTATAAACCTCTCTATGTTGCTTTCTATATTTCCGACTCACTTCCTAATCCCAAAGCCAGTGACATAAACATGAGATTTTATTGCAAAGTGGTGAACAAAGAATATTATTAATTATCAGCCTTGCAGACAATACAAACACCTTCCCTAAAAGAAGCAAGTTAAATCTGTCTTAGATTCTGCTTTTAGAAACCCTATTCTAGTCTATCCTGTCTCATGTAATCTGCTGACAAGAAGCCAGGAGACTGAGCCACAGCTCCTGTGGAGAGCCTTAAGCAGCCTCTCCTGGCTTCAAGGCTCTGGAGGTTTTGTTACTGCCTATTCTTCGGACAAGAATTAGGTAGACAGCCAGAGCTGCAAAAGGAAATGGCATCTTCCTGCCTAGTTGCAACTTCGGGAAATGTTCATGCATAACACATTAGGAGGGTAGAGTGTAAATGGATAGTTCAGGAAGCCTTCACTGAAAATGCGCACACACACACTCTCTCTCTCTCTCTCTCTCTCTCTCTCTCTCTCTATTTTGGGGGGGAAACCTCTTTGGCCTTCCCATTTAACGTGGATTTGAAACAATGCATTTTCCATACCATTGACCCTTCATTTCTGCTTTTTAAGATTTACAGCCATCTCTATCCCCAGCTTCCACAGGGCAAGATAACCTTCATCCCTTCATTGCCTATTGAGTTTTATATATAATTTGCTCCAGAGAAGTGATTTATCCTCACTGCCTTTCATATGTGTCATTCTAACCCACTTCCATATGAGCTGCTGCAGATTTCTCAGCATTCTGTGGATCCTTATTGAAGAGAGACTGCTTAGAATAAGACTGCACAGAAATCAAGGAAACAACATGTAGAAGCAAAACAGTGGTAGAAGGGACAATAAGCACAGTTAAAATAAGCATCATAAAGGAATGAAAACTATCTTGTCCAGATCAGACTGTCCTATAACAATCACAGACTTACTAGGTTTATATCTTAGGCTTCTGGTGGACTGAAGGTATGAACGCCTCTTTCAGGCAGCTTAGGTGGAGGTTAGAGCCCAAGAATTTAGGCTGTTTTTCCTAGCTTTGTCACTGACTGTGACCTTGGATGAGTGGCTTAATCCTTATGTAACCCAGTTCCCTCATCCATAAAATAGGAATAGTTATTAGTTGAACACAGGAACTTGCTAGAGGCATCAGGCTTTCAGATGAATGCTGCCACGATCTATTCTAAAGGATTTTAACTCCAACACCACGCCAACTATTTCTGGACAGCTGAACAGTGGCATACAGGCATGGTTTTAAAATCATATAAAACTAAGTCTCTCCAAAAAGCTGAGAAGGGTGGATCTGATTCTGAAATTACTCCTTAGGTCAAAACCTGGCCCCACTGAATTATGGCCAAAAATCCCACTGATTGCAGCGAAGTCAGGAAGTCAGTATTCAATTTACTTCTGTGAGGGCCGGGAGCATCTATAGGATCAGGCCCCATTATTTTTTGCTGGTTCAGAAAGGCATTTTTGTAATTCATGCATATCTGGTAGATTACAGTAGAATATCCAGCAAAACCCCAGCATCCAGAAATCTGTATGAATATAAATACCCACTGGTCAAGGAAACGCTTTCAGAAAATGTAACATTTGTTGTCAGAAAATATTTTGCCAAGCTTTTCTTCCCAGTTGATTATGAAAATGAAACCCAGTTCACTGCCATACTACTGAATGTTAATCAATAACATCTTGCTCTTACACAACATTTGCCATCAGCAGATTTCAATACTTTACAAAAGAGATAAATCCCCATTTTACAGATCAAAAAACTGAGCAAAGGAAGTCAAGTGTCTTACCCAATGACACCCAGAAGTTCAGTGGCAGGGGAATAGAAGCTATGGCCGTGTGTAGACAAAACAAGTCCTAAGTCCAGTGCCTCATCCACTAGATTATATGCCTCTATGCACAGGCCAAATTGCCATTTATCTTGACTCCATTTTGCACTCCTGGGGCATGTGTAGACAAAATAGGGGCCCTAAACTGAAGTGGTGTATTTTAAAAAACATTGTTTCAATTGAGGGCCAATTAAACCCCCGTGTCATGCACATACCCCACTGAATTATCTGCCTTTCCGATGGGGAGGGGAGGGTGAGCTGCCAGCAGGCAGAATGGTCCCTGGGCTGCAGGGCGGGCTAGTGCTCCCCTCTGTGGCAGCAGTGCCACCTCCCCCAGGCAGCACCTGGCCACAGGCACCCAACTCAGGTGGTCTTGGAGGGCACGGCAGCTGTGGAGGGAAGCACCAGGCCCCCACACAGCTCAAGCAGGCAGACAGGCTCCGGAGGGGAGGAGAAAAAAAAAAAAAAAAGATCAGGCTCTCCACTTTTCTTAGGCAGACCCTGCTTTCCTGGGGTGCTGCCGAGCTACCTGCAGGACTTCCTACAGAGCCAAGGAGCTGCATGGAGCCTAGTGCTTTGCTCTGTGGCTGTAGGGGCAGCAAACTAAAACTCCTTGGAGGGGGTTTAGTTTGCTGCACCGACAGTCATTTAAGGTGCATTACACCACCAAATTTCCTACAGCAGCTGGAATTAATGCATAATGCACCACCGAGGCGTGCAAACACTGACACCATTAAAGCGGTGCAAAAGCATTTAGCCTGCTTTAAAGTGTCATACACACACGCCCATGTAGATAATGAATCCATGGGACTGAAATCCAGTCTCACTTGCTCTGGTGACTACAAAACGTGACTCCAGTGAAGTCAGTGAATTTCACTGTAGTGTAAATCAAAAGGCCTTGCCAATGGGCCAAAATAGGTCTCTACACCTTCAGCAGCTGCAAGGTGCTTATTCAGGGAATGATTGGCACTATATAAATGCTGCGCAAGAGTGAGCTGGAGGGTCAAGTGTTTCATTTTTAACTGGTCTACCAGTGTAGCTACATATTTACAATGTGCCAGTGTCTGTGTTATCTAGGTGCCTTGTGTTTGAATAATGTTTACTAGAATAATAACATTGTATTTGTACCATTGTCACATAGTTGAAAAAGAAAACCAAGTATTTTCGAGGGCTACAGAGGGGCAGTAAACATTTTTTTTCTTGGAGTCTCCTACAAACCCCCATTTTATCTGCTATGAGAATTAAAGCTGTTAAAATTACAAGAAGGCCTAGAGCCAAACAAATCACAACACGGACCAGGTTTGCTAAAAGCCTCCAAGCAAGTTCAAAGTCAATTTAAGGTTCACCTGTCAGTTGTGCAGAGCCTAATACAACCCTACTGTTTGGTTTAATTTCAATCTGTGGCCAGACATGTTTGCAGTGGCAACTGAAATTCTTTTAGATGCTGGCGACTACATTCAAACTTACAATGAAACAGAGATTTAGACTCTTAGTTCAATAATGGTGCTGGACTCAATGGGGATCATTCATATTGTTCCAGGAAAACCAAAAATATGGCCAGGGTAGTAAAAACATACAGAAGTCAAATCCAAGGTAATTTAAAGTTACTCATGAAACATTTCCTTGACCATCCAAACTGTTCAGTCTGTGTATTACATGTATGTGATTGATTTAAATGTCTTACAATGAGGGTATCTTACATGTAAAACAAGACATTTGTGCTCATTTCACAGGGCAAAACTCTACTCCACAACTTTTAGCTCTATTACCTACCTCCATTTTCTTTTCATACACAGAACTTCCATTCAGCCATTCTGCACATTGAGAATCTGGTTTTCATAGCAATAAGGATTCATGCTTTGCTTTTTAAACATGAGAGAAGCATTTTACTATCCTACACATAACATAAGACCAGCTCAAAAGAACCTGCCTACTTTGGCAGCTATTGTGAAAAACAATTGCAAAATTCTCATGGTCACTCTCCCGCGCTCTGGTTTTCTCTTCAGTCAGCATAGGTGCCAACTACAAAACCAGGGTAAGGAAAACACAGTGTTGCCTTAGGGTCCTAAGCATGTTAGATGATCAAATTGATAGCTGATTTTAGAAGGTTATACATAGGTTAGTACAGTAATAATATGCCTACATAACATACAGGGATATGTTACAAGCTGGCATGACTGGCTAAACTGCAGTGCTGCAGAGAAGGACCAGGGGATGACAGTCATAGGTGGTGCAAGACAGGGGGCTAATAGGGCTTGGCCCCCCCAAACGTGGGCAGTGGTAGAGCTGCAAGTCAGCCTGGCCACAGGCTTCTGATGTCTACAGCACAGGTGGGGAGGGAGTGGGGCTAGGGCAGGCACTACATAGCCAGCAGGTTGTGGGACCGAGTCATGAGTGGTTCATCCAGGGGATGTGGCTCCTGCTGCTACACACCCGAAGAAGACAAGGGGGGGTGCCTCCAGATCTGTGCATGGGGTGGGCTGTGACTGCAGCTGCAGGCTGGGGCTCGGGCTGTGCCAAGCTCTTCCCAGCAGGGTTGGGGCAGGGCCAGGCTGTGCTGGAAGGGGGACTATGGGGGAGGCTTCAGCCACCCCAAAATTCACCGTATCCCCCCAACCCTCCCTCCCAGCACCACCGCCAGCTGCCCCAAGCACAGTTGGGCCCAGCCCCCCACTACCAGGAACAGCCCAGCACAGCCCTGGCCCGCAGCTGCAGCCCACCCCACCCCATGCACAGATATGGGGGCACATGCCCCCTTTGGCCTCCTGAGGAGCTTGCGGTACTGGGAGCTGCCACCCCCTCCCCATGCCAGGTGCCCCCTCAGACAAACCACTCACAGCTCCATCCCATGCCTACCCCTGCCCCAGGGCTGCTCCCTCCCCCCACCCCTTCCTCACAAACTTACCTGCTGGGGGGTACACACACATGCATGCCCTCATACACTCAGCCCCTGCCCCCCAAAATAATATTTTCTCCCTCCACCTATCATAAGATAAATATGAACCAACAATGTACTCATGTTGTGAAAAAAAACCCAGCAGCATACTGGGTGATACTAACAGGAGTTTCACTTGCAAATCAAGGTAAGCGATTCTTCCACACTATTCAGCACTGGTGAGGTCTCACCCAAAGTACTATGTCCAATTTTGGACCTCACACTTCAAGAAGGATGTGGATAGTTTGGACACAGTCCAGCGCAGAGCAACAAAAAAAAAGTTAGGGGCTTGGGAGGGAAGATGCTTGAGGAAAGCCTGAAAGAACTAGGATTATTTAGTCTGAGGAAGAGAAAACTGAGGGGGTGGGGGCAGGGGGCAGCATTAATAACAGTCTTCAAATACCAGAAAGGCGACTAGAGAGATGCCTTCTCTCTGTGTCCGTAAGGGACACGATTAGGAGCAATGGCCTCAAACTTTAGCCAGGGAAATTTTAGGTTAGAGATCAGGAAGAATTTTCTGGTTATAAGGGTGGTCAAGCATTAGAAGAGACTACCTAGGGAAACGGTGGAACCTCCATTCTTGAAAGTTTTCAAGAGCAGGTTGGACAGACACTTGGCTGAGATGGTTTAATCAGAGATGATTCTGCCTTGAGCAAGGAGCTGGACTAGGTGACCTTGTGAGGTCTCTTCCTGTAAGAAATGTTTTTACCTAAGCTTTATAACATACATTAGCCTAACTTGACTCATATAAAAATATTGGCTTATAAAGTAGCACTTTTGAACAAAAGAAAAAAAAAAAAAAAAAAAAAAAAAAATCAAGGCATCTTTTGTTTTACTTCAATAGCTAAAATAACAATCTATTTACTATCTTATAGTTAAAACATAAATCATATTTGGAGTTTTTTTGGCTGCTTATTTTATACTTTTCTGTAATTACTGCAGTTGAATGTTCATATTGATTTCCCTGCTTTTTTCATGATAAACTTAGTGCATTATAAATAATTTATGATGAGTTGTTTTGATGCTTAAAAAACTGACGCACCATGAATACAAATAAAGGATCTTTTCCTTTAAGTATTTCAATCTGCATCCAAAATAAAAAACAATAAAATAATGATGAGAATTTTAACTATTATCAATGGGTCTAATTTTCTCTAGACATAAAGTTATATGAGCTATAAGGTTCATTTGGATGGGGATGGACCCACCTCTGGCAGACTAGATAGCTCTGAAAGTCCCTTGCAGTTCTACTTTTCAGATTCTAAGATAACAGATACGATGGATATGAAACAGGAAGGAAAGTTCATTATTTATTGCTGCCAATAAGTAATATTTACATAGTGCCGTTTGTCCTGTAAGTGCTTTATAAACATCAGTGTCCAGATCCTACGAGGTTTTGAAAACTTTTACTTTCCAACCACAAACAAGTAATCATCAGAATGTCTCTTGAAGTACATATTTTACAGGAGTTCTCAGATATCTGAAAGGGAATTTGCCCAAATATAGAGAGACAGTCAGGGACAAAGCCAAGATTAGTACTCATGAGCTCTGGACTCTCCTTTCTGCACTCCAATTTGACTGGGCCATCAGTTCTTCCTTTGCCCCATATTTTTTCTTATGTTCACAGATTCACAGAAGTTTAGGGCTGGAAGGAACCTCATAAGATCATCGGGTCCAGCCCCCCTGCTCTGAGCAAGAAAGACTGCTGGGGTCAAATAACCCCAGCAAGGTGTGTGTCCAGTCTCCTTTTGAAGACCTCCAGGGTAGGTGCCTGTATCACCCCTGCTTTTGTTCAATATTGGTTCTTATGACAGCCTGTTATTGTGTTTTCCATCTGCAGATGTATCATATTCTTAAGCTTTAGAGAAAGCCTGGTTCCATTGTTGTAGTTGCTACAATTTTTTGTACTTTTGCGGTGCTAGGTAGTGCTTGGTGATATAAAGTCATGGACAACCACCCTATTATTGTAGTCCTGGTGCCGTGGTACAAACACAATTGTTACACTGTACAAACGTATTGTTCCTGAGGAACAGATCTCTTTAGGACAGCAAGGTATGTCTACATTGCTTCAACAGTGTTCCCAACTGCAGCACTGAGAAAGCAGAGTCCCAAATATCCTCCACCATTCTGCATGTTCTAAACCCAACGATGAGGCAGTAAAGCTGCCCCTGGGATTATGCCCTCCCCACCCCATTGTTATTCCTCCTGACCTGTGTTTGAGAGCAACTGCAGAGGGCATCCTCTGGGTGGTTTCCACTGCCTCATTTCAAGGTTGGCACGTGTAAAAGAGGAGATGTTGAGCAGTGGTATGCCTCTCAGTGGTGATCTCCAGGGTTTTGCAGAAGCTGTACAGACAGGCCCCAAGTCCTGAAGGATGCACTGGCTCTCAGGTGTGCTAAGCACAATCACTGAGGAGTCTAACAAATACTTTTCACTTGCCCAGCCTTCTAAAAGGGAGCCAGTCAACACTTGGGTCTCTCTATGACAACACAATCAATTCAAGTGAACCTGGAGGCAGTTTGATGCCAGCAAGTATGTAAATTCTTAAATGCATATCAAAACTGCAGCCACCACACATTCTGTAAGCATATCCAAGCTAGCTCTAAGTTAGCTAGTGCAGGGTCTGCTAGCAATGTAGCTGCCAGAATAAGGGGCTTAGTGAGGGCTAGCCAAGCATGTACCCAAAAAATCACAGGTGAGTTTTGCATCCCACAATAAGTTCTGTGGCTGCAGCTGGACTGCTCAGGTCACCCAAGACGGCTAGCAAAAAACCAGCTTGGGGGTGTATTAATAAAACAGAATGGCTACAGTGTAGACACATGCTAAGACAGTAAGGCTTTTTTGAAGCAGGGACCATCTCTATCCATCAAGAGCATGTACACTGCCTTGGACAAGGATATTCTAGCTTCCAAACAAGGTGTTAGGTGTTATCACAATGCAATTACTACAGGTTATTATGACAGCATTTAAAAACTCTTCCAAACCCATGGTTTCACATGCATCTAATGAGAAACCAGAGGTTAAGCAGTTTCAACTGTATTTCAGTTTAAAAGTCACTGGAACCTTAAACCAAACATCTTCAGGAAATGCAAACCCAGGCAATTCAAACAAAACCCTTTGCAAACCACAACTGCAAGGTCTTGCACAGATCTATATATAGGATCTTCCTTCTCTTGTCACTTGTATTCTAATGTGCTCTTCCATTCTATTTTCCTCCTTGGATTTTGTTCTTGAAATAACTTTCTCTTCCTACAGGTTCACCATTCATCCATCACTCCCTACCTACCCTCTTACAAATGCAATAAAAAGGGATTTAGGTCTAATTTGCTGAAATCACGGGTTCAGCAGCATTTAGCGCAGAGTACAAACAAACAAATTACAAGGTGGAAAAGGCATTTTTTTTTTTTTTTTTTTTTTTACTAATTTTAACTAAATGGACTTATTTATTTTGCTTTTTCTCCTTTAGTTCATACACCACCTCCCTCTCTATCCAATTTTTGGGCCCATGTCAGGACTGCTAAGAAACATAGCTGAGACAAGAGCTAAAAATCATGCCATCCGGCAAAGGGAACTGAAACAAAAAGCCATATCTGCACCTCATGGAAATCTGAATTGGTCCATTTTACACACACACACCCACACACACACACTTCTGTTAGTCTGTAAGGTGCAAATCTACCCTGTCTACTACTTGGTCTATTTAGGACAATTGTCCCACATCATTTTATACCAGCTAAAGAAATGGTCATACTGTATTATTTTTGTCTCCCTTTCCTTCCCCGTGCCTTCCTTTGACATGCAATTTTCAGCTTTGTTTAAGCTGAAACATTTTTAGAGAAGGTTTTACAAAGGTCAAACAGCAAAAAGAAAAAAAAACACTTGTTAAAACAACAAGGAATCAATCTGGGGTGAAACCAGCAGACCAATGTGCAGCAAGAGAGTGCAAGAGTATGTGTGACTAAGAATGTGAGAACATACCAGGAAATGTAATTTGGCCACTAACAAAGATAATATATGCACACTGTATAATGTGGGGGAGAGCTCACTTTGAACTCCCTGTTTTCAGTTGTACCTACTCTCAATTTTCTATTTGAGTTTCTACTCCCTTTTTAAAATTATTTTCATTTTAAGCATTTGTAGTTTCCCCTACCCTGTTCAGTCCAATGCAATGCAAATAAAAAAGTTTGTTTGAAACCAGGAACATGGAGAGTATGGCATTTAAGTGCCTGGTAGAAAACTAGCATCAAACTGCAACTGAGAACAAAATCACAAACGAGTGCCTCCTACTGTTCATGTACATGGTCAAAACTCACACAGACTCCAAAGGGAGAAGACCCAGTCCTGAAGTCATGTTCCCTTATTCTCAGCATCCTCCCTCAGTGTCCCCATTGAACAGTTTCTACTCAATAAGTGCTTAGATTTGTTACAACAGAGTTGGCATTGCACGTCAGGGGTAATTTAAAGATAACCATTTTGTCTAGCTGTTGCAGGTGCTGTTAGTCCTTCATTCCCCTAAATCCGAAACTATGGGGGGCTGATACTGAATACTGACACATGGGCTAAGTACAGACAGTCATAAAGCCTTAGGCTGAATGGATTCAAACTAGGCAGCTTCCTCTAAGTTGTGTAGGCTGAACTGATAATCAACCGCACTGTCATTCAGTTTTTAATTAGGAAAGGCAGGGCGAGGTCTGCACTGACCCAGGCCAGTAGGCAGGGGGTGCTAGACCACATCTGCCAGCCTGCTGGCCATTGCCAGTCCCCACACCACAGGGGGTTGAGGAGCCCACCTTGGGTGCTGGCCCACCTTGGGGCAGTCTCCCCCTCAGGACGTTCATCAAGCTTGGGTTCCCCAGCCCAGGCAATCCTGGGGAGCCCACTCCCCCCTCCCCTTCCCAGCTGCTGACTGCTTCAGCTGCTGCCACAGGAGCAGGGAAAAGAAATCCTCCTGCCCAGGTGCCTGCCCATGTGGCCCAGCATGGGGGCACTGGGGAGCCCCCACCTTGGGGGGCTTCTCCTTACCCCAGCCCAGGGTCCCCCAAGCTCCAGGCATCCGCAGGATCTGAAGGGAATTTTTCCCAGCCCCATCTGCTGGAGTCTCAGGGATAGCCCAGGGAGTAAACGGAAATTCCTGCCTGAGACTCACAGCAACTAAGGAAAAACCAGCTGTGGAAGAGCAGAAAAATTTCTCTCTACTCCCTGAAACTCACAGGGGCTGAGCAAGGTTCTATAGCAAGGTTGGGGAGGGGATTAATTCCCCTTCGCTCTCTGGGCTGCCAGAGGATGGGAGACCCTCAGCCAAGGTCAGCTCCCCAGTGCAGGGGCTCCCTGGTGGCCCCATGCTGGGCTGCAGGGGCAGACACTCAGCTGGGAAGTCTTCTTCTCCATCCCTCCTGTAGCAGCCGTTGAAGCAAATCATCAGCTGGGAAGAGGGAGGGGAGAGGGCTTTCCCTCCCCCCATGTGCTGTGTAGACCCTGGCTAGGGGGGCTGGAGGTCTGTTCCCCTGCCCCACCCCCACCCTGGCTGACAGAAACAGGCAGGAAGCAGGCTAAGGAGTAGAGGGGTGAGGGAGTCCCTGCTCCACTGGAGCAGGTAGCATAGCCCAGGGCTGCAAAGTATCCTGGGATTTTAGAGGATTGTGAGTAAGCTTGAACCAGGAAGGGATCTGGGACAAAAATTCCATAAACTGGTTTGACCTAAACCAGTTAAGTCTGATGCTACACCCAGCCAGGTTTATCTTAAACCAGTTTGGGTCATTTTGAAAGCAGTTTATATGCATTAAACTTCTGTTCTGCTACAGGTTTAAACCAGTTTCTGATCACTTAAACCAGTTTATTTGTAACTTCTGTCCCTAGTCCATGGGAATTCCCCAGGATAAGAGCCATGTAAGCAGCCTTATGACTTCTGACTTTTCCCTTCCTCAGCTTTACCTCCTGTAAAACAAGCAGGAGAGGGGTGCACTTTACAGATTAACTGAATAATAAGGTGCACCTCCACTCTGCCTTCTGCCTGACCACAGACTAAGCACAGATAACTCTTCCTCCTGTAAAACATGCAAAAGTACATGCATACCAACAAACACTCACCTACTCACAGCATATACATATACTTCATAAGCGTATTATAAAACTAAAGTCTTTGAATTCCCCTAACAAAAGGCACTTCAAGTGGAGTGTCTGTTGTTAGGATTCACATTCACAAAATTAAACATCACATTTAAAGAGGGGGAAAAAAAGAGGAAAGTGCATGAAAACTACTAGACAAATCCAACATCTCAGAACAGAACACAGAAGAGTATAACCATGACTCTTCCTCCCTCTCCTCCCACCAACACCAAAGAGGCTCTATTTCTGTTAAAACAAAGTATTATATAATTCAGTCATGAAATGGAAGTGTTGATGGTGGGGATTCAGGTGTCTCTGAACTAGCTTTCAGCATAACCATACCACATCATTAACATCAACAGTCACAGAAGCTGTTGTTTATGGTGGAGCTCCCTTTCACTCTGCTATCAATCAGTTGCTCTGTAGTCTCAAGTGACACAGGCCAAGCAACTGCACAGTATTGCTATTGTACAGGATGCATTGTATGCAGAAGTAGACGCTACTATTTGGTGGGGGGAGAGGAGGGGGAAGACAGGGAGTAGGCAAAAAAGAGATTAGTTGGAGGGAATAGTGGAGAAATAGCACTGCTGAGTATGCTCGTTATTACAGTTCTAGCTCAGATAGAGACCTTTCATGGACCATTTCATCATGCATGTGCAGGAGACAGCATTCTCTTTATTCACTAGGGGTTGGGGCATCCTCATGTCTTATATTATTCAGGGTTACTTTGCCAATTTTATTCTGCACTTTTTCATGCAAGCAGGCAAGTTAAAAAAAAAAGACTTTCAAAACATAACACACCAATGAAAACGGCAAATCTAATGAAAAGTGAGTCCTGTTTAAAAAAAAAGAAAAGAAAAAAACTTGGAAGTGATACAACTGCTACCTTCAGAGAGATGCTATTTTCTGTAGGGGTTCGGAGGAAAAAAAAGCTTAGTTTTGAACAACATGAACAACAAAAACAAGAAAACAATCATTGTGCTCTTCTCCAATTCCTCCTGTTTTATTTTAATAATGTTTCCAAGTCCTGATTTAATGTGAAAGCTGTGAACCCAGCTTTAATAAAGGCTCATTAGGGGATTAAGAGAGATTTGAAATGGAGCCCAGTGTAGTCAGCAGAGGCAAGTTCCAAATGGCTACTCAGCAAATAGAAAGTATACCATACTGGCAGCATTTTGAGGATTCAGCCAATAAAATTAAGTTATGTTTCTAAGCACTGTTTTTTCTAGCAGTAAGTTGAAATTCTATTAGCAAACAATTTATAACTCCTGATTCACAACCCCCTCCCCCACCCATCCCCACCTCTTGTGTAATTTATTCATTTTTGGCTAAGTACAGGCATTCAAAAAGCCCAAGGCAGAATCAGTCAAATCTCCACAAGTTTCTCTAAGGTGTGTAGATTGGATCAGGAAGGAAGGGAACCCACACCCACCCGGGGGAACACACAGATGCCTGCGATGGCCAAAGCCAAAAGGTGTGGGGCAAACCCCACATACCTCCCAGCTTGCCAGAAATTGCCAAGGGCAGCCAAGTCGGGGCCATCCCTGATTGGCTGTCAGGCACATGCCCCCAACCTCCTGCTGTCAGATGCAAGGAGGGGGAATCCAGCACAGAGCTCGGATTCCTGCCCAATCCAATCTCTCCCCAGTCCTGCCTGTGGCCCTGCTATCAGCAGCAGGGGCAGGGGCAGGGAGCAAAGTGGAGGTCCCTGCCTCATGCCCCCCTACCCCCAGCTGCTCTGGCTGGGTTGGAGAGGCCAGGTCCACACAGTGGGGGCTACATGCCCCCCCGAGCTGTGCTGATTCGGGGGGCAAGGTAGTGTCAGGGTTATCTTCCTTCTCCCCCTTCCCTCACTGCTGACAGCTGGTGGAGGGGAGCTGTAAAGAGACACTGCAGGCATCAGGGAAAAGGGGAAGCCCCCATTGTACAGCCACCCCAGTCGTGCTGGCTCAGGGAACAGGGGGACAGCCATGGGGCCCCATTTTCCCCCTCCCCTCCCACTGCTGACAGCTGGTGGGGTGAGGAGGTGGGGATAAAAGCTGCTCTGGCCATGTAGCCCAGGAAGTGAGGAAGACCCCACTGCACAGACCCAACCCCTCCCAGACCCAGCGAGAACAGCTCGGGGGGGGTCTGTGTAGTAGGGGTATCTGCTTTCCCCTCCCCATGCTGATGACAGCCAGTGAGGGCTGGGGCTGTGGAGAGAAGCCACATTGGGTCAGGCATAGAGGAAGGGGGGAAGCCTCCATTCCTGGGGACCCCCCTAGCTGTGTTGGCTAGGGGGGTGCCAGGGTGAGAACCTCAGCACCCCCACCCTTCCCACCCTGCTGCCCAGCCTGACCTGTCCTGGCTGACAGGCCAGACAGAGCTGGGGAGCAGAGGCTTTGCTGTATCAGCTCTGTGACAGCCTGAGGGTGGGACTGGCCCAGCACTTGGCCAGAACAGACAAGCATGGGCTGAGACTAGCCCACCCATCCTGCAAGGGCAGGATTACTGGGGGAGCTGCAAAAGAACATGGGATGCCGGAGAACTGTGACCTAAATTGAGTCAGGAGGGGATCTGGTATAGAAGTTCAATAGATCGGTCTAACCTAAACTGATTAAATCTGATACTACATTCGTTCAGGTCTACCAGCAGTTGGCAGCCATTAACAAGCAGAGTGCTGCAGGGTCAGTTCTGGGGCCAATTTGTTCACTATCTTCATCAGTGACCTGAAAGATGAGATGAAGCACACCATCAGCAAGTTTGCAGATGGCACCAATATGGAGGGAATAGTAGATATGCTGGAGTGTAAGGCTAGCAGTCAGAGAGACCTTGAAAAATTGGAGGATTGGACCAAAAGAAATCTCATGAAGTTCAATAAGAACAAATGCAAAATCCTGCACTTAGGACAGAACAATCCCATGCACTGGTACAGGCTAGGGGCTGACTGGCTAGGCAGCAGCTCTGCAGAAAAGGACCTGGGGGTTACAGTGGACAGTAAGCTAAATATGAGCTAATCGTGTGCCCTTGTTGCAAAGGTGGCTGATGGTATAATGGACTGGATCAATAGGAGCACTGCCATCAGATCAAGGGAAGTGATTATTCCCCTCTATTCCACACTGGTGAGGCCACATCTGGAGTACTATGTCCAGTTTTGGGTCCTCCACTACAGAAAGGATGTGGACAAACTGGAGAGAGTCCAGCAGAGGGCAATGAAAATGGTTCAGGGCCTGGGGCACATGACTTCTGAGGAGAAGCTGAGGGAACCGGGCTTATTTAATTTAGAGAAGAAACGAACAAGAGGGGATTTAATAGCAATATTAAGTTTACCTGAAGAGTGGTTCTAAAGAGGATGGAGCTAGATTGTTCTCAGTGGTGGCAGATGAAAGAACAAGGAGCAAAGGACTCAAGTTACAGCATGGGAAGTTTAAGGTAGATATTAGGAACAATTTTCTCACTAGGAGGGTAGTAAAGCACTGGAACCGAAAATCCAGAGAGGTTGTGGAATCTCCATTCTTGGAGATTTTTAAGACCTGGCTAGACAAATCTTGGCTGAGGTGATGTACTTGAAGATGGTCCTACTTTGAGCAGACGGTTGGACTAGATGACCTTCTAAGGTCCCTTCCAACCCTAATTTTCTGTGATTCTTAGACCAAGTTCCACCATTCTTAAATTGGTCTATGTGCACTGAATTCCTGTTCTGTTACAGATTTAGACCAGTTTCCAACCACTTATACCAGTTTGTATGTAATGTTTGTACCTAGCCTTTGTGAACATTTTTCTAGAGAGCATTGTTTCAATTCCTAGAATTACCATTAAAAGCAATTTAGTACATATGTGCAAGTGACATAAATTGGGATGAATGCACTGTGGAAGCCAAAACATCCTTACTCCTCCAAGAATCTATGATCTCTCTGGGGGGCAAACTATCTTTTCCTGGCAGGTTTTAGATACCAAGGAACAATGGGAGTCCTGCCCTTGATCAGTTGCAGCCTATAGACCCTGTTGCAACACAACAGGGATGCCCTGTCTACTCGGGTTTCATCAGTTCATCTCATGCAATTCCTGTTTCTAGACCAACACAGTCCCCTTCTGAGTCTTAGCTTTAGCTGAGTACATTCTCAGCCCCCATCACAATAATGTACTGGCATCTGTGCTGTGTTCAAGACGCACATAAAAATGAATGCCATAAATAGCGGATAATTACTAAATTCGTCAACTTACACTTTTAAGTTTCTGACCACTTCACAGAATACTCCTTTCTAGAGGTATTTCCAGTCAGTTGTATCCACCTGACAGGCATCTTCAATACTACCAAGGAGGACACTATTACCAGGGACCTGATTATGTTTAATAAATTGTCTGGCACTTCTCCAATATTCTGACAGCAACATGGGAGCTTTGGGACTGAGACCACATCAGTGTCATGAGACTTAACCTCTTCTAAGTCCCATCTCACATGCCAGACTAGACAGTACGCTATGGTAGAATATCTAGTCAAATCAAGGTGTCAGGTGCACTGTATCAGCAATCTCTCCTCCCTCCTAGCAGGAGTTCTTTCTTGGGAACAAGACTCTAAACAAGATTTGAAAGCCATATATTTCCAAAGTAAGCTTGATACACTTTCCAAGCTCATGGCCATCCTGCCATCTCTATGACTTGCGTTCAGGCTTCTTCAGGGGAGCACAGAAGTGGGTGGGAAGCTAAAAGCAACAATTCTCAATACCATTACAGTCTCAGGATTTCCAAACATTTCACATGAAGTCTAATACTTCTGAAAGCAACACCCCTCTCTCTGTCATGCACACAAGCCTTCCCTTAGCTTTCACAGTACTAAGCTAGGAACAAAAACAAATCCTGTGGGAGACTCGTGACCAGAGGAGAGAATAGAAATTCCAAGATCAGTGCAGGTGGCTCCTAGTTTCTCTGTCTCATGCTGTGAGGTCACCACTCTGCTCCAAGAGGAGAATAGCTCCAACGTTGTCAGGTTGAAAGTCCATGGATATCTTAATTTAATTTTGCCCCTCCCATGTTTTTTTCTGACATATTATCAGGCCTTCTCAGGTATTAGCAGGTGAAGACAGATAGTATTTTCTGCAGTGCTTTCCAGTTGTTCTGAATCCTACAGATCTGCTTTGTTTGGTCTTATGGCCCTTTGTTCATAACCAAATAAATAATGTCAAGACCAGATCCTCAGCTCGTGCACGTCAGCACATGGCACAGAAGGAAAGGTGGTATGATAATTTACATCATTGTGGATCTAGCCCAAGGAAGTCTAAGGTGCCAAGACAGCTAGCAGAGAAGAGTTTAGAATGGCCCTGATATGCCTGCGTTTATCCTCCATTTTCACATTTCAGACAGCTGTTGCAAAAATATTACAAGCAGCAGGACACCTTTTCCAAAGCCAAATTTAACTCTCTGAAGCTGCATTAGCCTGAAGACTACAGTATTTGCTGCCTAGAAAACAAATCGATATTGCATAGTGTTTTAAACTCAACTCATAACAGTCAGAAAGAGGGATGTTGCCACCCCACAGGGAAACAAATAATCAAATTGGACAGTTTCCAAGTTGCAGAAATCAAGAAGATCACAGCTAAAGATACTTTATGTTAGCTGCATCTGATGCAGATCATATTCATTCCTTCTATAGCACCTTTGAATTCAGTAGAATTATATCAGAGTTAATTTGGCTCTGAATGTACATGCAGAAGGAAAAAACACATTCTGAGGGTTTAGGGAATTGTGAAACGCCAATGAGGAAATCAAGAATTTCAGTTGTTTAGGAGATTGCTTTCAGTGATCTGAACTCCTTTAACAATGCCCTGTTATTATAGCAACAGGGAACTATGCAAGTTTAGATCAGACTGCTACTAGCAAATAATTGATGTTTGAAAAACCCCCTGTGCTTGAATTTTCTTTTGTCTTTTTTAGCACAGACATTTGTGAATTTCAAAATCACAACGAGTAAATGCCACAGAATGCTGCTATACTGGTGGAGACATGCCAGTTGCACAAAAATTGCAGCTTTTGAGAGTTCCTTTTCAGAGGATTTGGTTTCAAAAAATTTCTTTTCAGATACAGTGAGACCCACTTTGGGATACTATACTGTGAATAGGTCTGGGTAACATTCTCAAATAGACCTATTCATTCCAGTGGGGGTGCTCAATGCATATATGTGGGAATAAACATACTTAAACAGGGCAATATCTGGCACATAATTTTTAATATCTTAATACTAGAATTTGTGATATTCATCTAAGAAACCATCTCTCATGAGAAACTACTGTTGTTATGGCTTCTGAGGGTACCTGAGCTAATGCAGCATTGGTATAGAGAAGTGGTCAGCTATCTACAGGATATGCAACATAAAAGCCTGCACCTCCTTCTGCCCCCTCCATCTATACTCTCTCTGTTGATCCACAGTAGCCTGCTAACCTTCAGGGTTAGCAGACACAGCAAGACTCATCTTTTTTTTCTTTGGCTTATGAGCTATAAAAGTCTGAATTGGGAGGTGAGGATGGGGGGAAAGGAAGGGAGGGCTGGGTTAGGGAGTATGTGTTTTGTATACTTTTGATATAATTGGAATACAATGTTCCAAGAAATGGGGAGCTTCTTCATTTTTGACGTAAATGATGCATTTTCAAACAAGTAAGAATAGTGCTCAGATCTTGTAATTTTTTTCAACAGAAAAACTCATAAGAAGAAACATGACCCTTTCATCATTAAAATACAGAATTTTCTGACCTCACCTGAAGCGATGAATCACATTTTGATTTTTTTTTGAATGGATTAATTCACAAAAAGCTACAGAAGCAAAAGAGCTTTGGTAATTTCTCTTCCTCTCCTGAGAATCATGTCTTGTGTTCTTAATTCTCTCTTTCAAGTGATATCTCTCATTCTTAAATGAATAGAATGCACAGGAAAGGCAGAAAAATGAACTAAGCTTCAGATGATGATTAGCAAACTGATGGAATAACCAACTAAATGACAGTCTGTGAAAAGATGATTATTTTAAAACATTTAGAAGGTAATGCAATTAGCTGACAGGGGCCCAATTCTCAAAACAGGGATGCCTATCTTAGGAGGCTGCAGACATGCACTGAAAATGTACTGAAACAAAACTCCCTCACAGGAATTAACAGCTAAATTCCCTTTTCCTTCCTTTGTCAGTTAACTTCATGTTTTGTGTTGCCTAATTTGTACTGTAAAATCTTCACAACTGTCTTTTCTAATTTAAAAATTAAGGCATGTTTATAAAGTTGAGATTCAATTCTGACAGGACTTCAGAACCAATGATGTGTTTCAAAGCCAGGTCTAGACATAGCAAAGGAAAACAATGAGTTTTTCCCACAAAAATGGGATTTGTGTTTCTCAATCAAAAGTAGTAATGCTGATATTTCTCTTTAAAGAAAGAAAGGAATGAAGATCTTTTTGAAACACTGCCAGTAAATAAATACACTTAACTGTGCCAAATGCTAACTGCCCCTAAGAGACAAATTAAACAGTCCAAGTCTATTGGACTGTACAGGGTGCACACCAGGTCAGAATCTGCCTCTACATATCTCGTAAAGAAAGTGGAGTTCTACCATGCACACTCCTCAACAAAATGCAATCAAAAGGTTTCTAGGCTGCGTGGACTAGAGTGCATTTCGAAAGGTGGGGGTAGGTAACCGGGGTGGACTGGGAAACCAGAGTATTCACTTGACAAAGTTTCAAGGACAAAATGCATATTCAATTCCAAACTAAACATCAAAAAAATCCTGTAATCAAACTAAGCGTAAGAGGTGCCCAAGGACAGCAGATCAAAAGGCTGTTTTGCAAGAAAGTGAGTGAAGAACTGCAAATAATATAATCCCCCTACCAGGGCAAATCTATGCAAGTTAAGAAGTTGAAGCAAGGAAGCTATTTAAGTTAACGCAGGGTAGAAAAAAAATGTAATGCAATTGAGTAACATTTATGTCATAGACTGACCAGCCAGCTGTTCTCCTAAAGGTTCCTCAAGGGGACTTTTTAACAGGAAACCCTTATCCTGTTACTGGGAAAAGGCTGAGGGACACAAGGCCTGCAAGAGCCCTTTAAGAGTAGCGTCTTTGTGGCCTGAAGAAATAGGAATTTAGACAAAAACAATGGGGGGGAGGGGAGGGCAGACGATAAGTTTACTAGGTAAAACCCCTGAGAAGCAACCAGCCAAAGGAAAAGAGCTAGGATATCAGGGCTCACCAACAGCCCTGCTACCAGTGTACTAAAACCAAGCAGGGCAGAAAGGACCAATGAGAGAACATTGGGCTCATGCCATGTGACAGGGCAGACTGGCTGGAAGGGGAGAGACTTACCTGTACAGGAGAATGGCACACAGGCCAGCAGGCTCATTCAAGCCATCTGGGAAAGGATGAGGACCACCCAGGCAGGTTGCTGTGGAGCCTGGAGTAGCAGTAAGGGTTCACCCAGGGTGGGGATGATTTGAGTTCAGTTTGTTCTTTGTTTGCGACTGCCCGGATGGGCTGTCTCTTTGTTTTGTTTTGTTTTGTTTTGTGCTGTGGTAGAGATAAGTAGTACCAGAGGACCACATTGTGGCTGTAGGCATGGTTAGGAAGCTACACAGTGGTGGCAGAGAGGCACTCCAGGTATGGCCCAGCCAGGTGCAGGGGGGTTATGCAGGGGGGTTATAAAGAGAGAGAGGAAAGGAGGGCAATCAAGGCAGGCTGCAACCAAGGGGCCAGAGCCTGATCCTCAAGAAAAAGAGAAGCTGAAACCAAGAAGCTGGGCCAAACCAAGTGAGCTCAGGCTAGAGGACTACAGCCAGAGTTACCTGTGGGCCAAGGCTAAGAGGGCTGAAGCTTGTATAGGAAAGTGAAGGACAACTAAGAGACATCCATGAGGTGTGGGTGTTGGTGCAGGCTGGAGGCCATGAATAGAGCCCTTAAGACGTCATTAGGGCCATTAGGGTTACGAGATGTGACTACCAAGTTCAAGTCGTGCCAGCAGGGCACATGTAGTTCTGCATGGGTACATAAGCTGTCTGCAGAAAACAGGCCAGGTTCTGTTAGCAGACAGAGGGCCCAGAAACTGATCATGTCTGCTAGGTACCAAGGAAATCACTCCCGGACTCAAGGGCAGCCTCCTAATCAACCAAGAAGGAACATCAATGCGTGACAGGTAAGATAAAACAAATAAAAACCCAAAAGGTCTTATACAGATAACCTGGAGTAGGGGCAGGATCAGGGTGGCCTACAGGGGGCATCACAGCAGCCCTCAGGGCCCATCCTGCCACAGGCTTCAATGAAAAACCAGCTCATTCTACTTGCAAACATACATGTACAGGCACAACCAGTTACCAAATGCATACATACATATGTAAGTAATTGTGCTAATTTAAATAGCTTCCTATTTCAGTTTCACACACACACACACGTGCACTGTGAGTGTCTTCCAGGTATATATCATTGGAAAGTCCTCAGGTACTTCCCAAGCATTCTTAGCAGCTCTCTTTTTATTTATGCATTTAGCTCTAGTATTTGGTAAGTTGGTCCCATTTTGTATTCCAGGCACTCTAGCCCAGGATCAACTACGTCCACTGCTGGTGAACAAGTACATCTGCTGTTGCACCTCTCTGTGTGCCCGCAATGTGTTTGCAGCAAATAAATTCATTTTGTAGTCTAGCGTAAAATAACACTTTTAATTATGCTAGTGCATTTTTTTTTCTTTTAGACATTTTAAATCTTCCTTTTTTGCTTGGTGTGTGGAAGGAAGATAGAAGGAAAATGGGAAAGGAGAGTCAGCTGAGTAGACCACAGAAGGAGAAGGAGACATGGAGCTTAGGGTGAAGAGAGGAGTTAGGCATTGTGAAGAGATGGGGGAAAACAGATGGGTTAGGTAGAAGGGTCTATGACCCCTAGAACACACTCTTGCAGAGTTTGTAATGGAAAGAAGATTTTCAAATCATATCTGGAATCACATAGCTGTTAAGCCTATTGTCAAAGTGTGTACCTCATCCCTTATGATTTGTTCTGAGCCTACGGTTGTTATCAGTTACTTTATATTCACAGTGCAAATTTCTTCCCCTTCAGCTAATGAAGGTTTCAAACTCCATTGACAAACAACTAAAGAAGAATTCAGGACACTGAGAAATAATCAATAATGCCAAGCTACTTCATGCATGTACCAAAATCCTTTTCCATAAGCATAGAAGTAGCCAAATATGCACGGAGTTTCTTTGTTCATGGGGCCAAGCATCTTTCAGTCCATAATTACCACCACCACTGTCCACCCCCAAGTTCACAATCTCTAAGCTGTTACTCAGGGTCCCATTGCTTGTCCAGGCAGTGCCTGGCTTTCTTCCCTGTCTCTGTCTTCATGCATCTCCTCTACCTCACTAACCAAACAATACACAGCAAAGCCCTTGCCCACATAGTTTAAGTTTCAAATGGCCTTGAATTACCATTATTTTGCTTTGGAGACCAGTATCATAAAAGCTTATAAAAGCTTACCTATTAGTACTGTCTTAAATGAAGGACTACAGTTAAACCCATTCACTTCAACATGGCTTAATGCATACTATATGAAGTGCTATATTATGTGAAGCATTCTGAGTAATTAGTCACAAGGCATCTAAAATTGGGTATCCAAAATTAGTGAATATTTTTACCTTAATATCTGTGCCTTACTTCCACTTCGTAAAATGGGTATAATTTCATTTCACAGGGGCACTGTAAAAATAACTTAATTCATGTTTGTAAAGCACTCAGATAGGATCAGCACCATAGAGAAGGACAAGAAAAAAAGTGATCACCACTTTACTTGAAGGATAGTAAGAAAAATGTCTAGTAAATCAGCACTGAACATATATATAATATACCCACACTGAACGGTAAGGATTAACCAAATATATTGCATAACTGCTCATTCAGGGAACACTGTCGACCTCCGCACTAAATGAGGCATGAGTTCTGCTAGAGGAAAAAAATCATATCATTCAATTATAATATACATGTATATTATAATATACATACACAGGGAACTGCCTGTAATTATAATATACATACACAGGGAACTGCCACTTTTGCATTTCTGAATGCTTGATCCTTCACATTTAATTCTCTTAATGTAAAGCGTGTGTGCCTGCGTATGTAATTATACAGGCATGCATAACATGGAAAATATATGTTGTCATTCAGCACCAAGATGACGTGAAAATACTGATGGGATGTGGTGAATTTCACTTCTACTTCACCAGTTAAAAGCTCAATACCTGGTGACTCTCTGTAGCCAGCCTACAATATGTGGAGCAGTCTTCCTTCAGTTTGTGATCACAAATCCATATGATTAGCTTTCCCTGCCACCTTCCACTCCTCATTGTCCTGTCCCCAGCTGACAGCCTTAGGAGAAATACTCAACAGGTAAGTTGGCAGTTGGAAGGTAAAGGTAGCTCAAAACTTGTCAGAAAAATATTTGATAGAAACAAGAGTGTTTGAAAGTTTTCCCTCATTTCCATTTCCTTCCACCCCATTTCCAGCCAGGTCTCATCAGAATGGCACCTGAGAAACCCTGTCAGCTCCCTTCAGATCAGAGAACAGACACAATAACAGGAAAGCATAAAGGAGCTGGTACTGTTGCTGGCTATGTTACATCTGTTCTAATATATGATTTCACTTCACCTCTAGGGATGTCTAGCCAGAATTAGTCACAAACTTTTTCTAGGATTGCATTCACCTCTACTATTATTTAAACCACCTATTTGTTGTCTTACCTGAAAGAGAATGAACAACTATTTCAGTCAATTTACACAACTGCTACAAATACTAATATTAAAAAAACAGTATACCTATACTTTTATTTCACTGAAGATATCCAAATGCTTTGCAGGTGTCAGATGAAAGTGGGCAACAGATACGATGAGGGTATAGACTATTCGTTCTGAAACAACAATTCAGTAGCAACAACATAGAAACAAGCCCTATCTTTCTTTGCTTCCATTACTGTCCTGTAACCACTACAGATGCAGAATTGCAGCATGGAAATATAAATTTGGGACTGAGTTAGGAAAAGCCTGAGAGAGCCTATATACTTGATCAAGGCTGCCTGCCTCGCTGTTTGAGAATCTTACAATGTGCTATTTTGTGCCTCGGGTTAGTAACCAAGCTGCATGTAACGCAAAAAAAAAAAAAAAAATGAAGAACTCTTTTTGTGGCAAAACAAGTGGAATATTCATTGCTTCCTTGGAATTAAATAATATTAATACAAACATTAATGTTTATGAATGAATGTTGAAACAGTAATGAAAGGCACTGTAAGATACACTGTAAGACACCTGTCTTCTTTACATTCTTTATGCAAAGTACTATACAATGTTGTTTGTATACACAAAGTTTACAAAATAAGAGCAACAGTTATACTTCATGTTGGACCCATCTCCGCAAACTTGGTATGGTAATTACAGCACCACTGGGCACATCTACACGTGCCTCTTTTAAGCGGGCTTAGTCTAAAATTGCCATTTTTAAGGTGTGTCTACACATGCACACCCTTAATGCGACTTAAAAATGGTATTTTAAAGGCTATGCGAGTCTAAATTTGATACCTGCATAAAGCAGGTATAAAATTTAGGCATGAATAGCTAAGTCACATTAGCCTATGTGCAGACACATTAATGCACATTAACACAGTGTGTGTTAATTAAATAGACACCACGTTAATGCACACTAGTGCATGTGAGCTAATGTGACTTAGCAATTCACACCTAAGTTTAATATGCCTTAATGCGCATTAGCGTGTCCACATGTAGGCAAGCACCTAAGTCACTTTAATGTACGTTAAGGTTAGGCGCACGTAAATACATGTGTAGACATGCCCACTGAAGGACAATGACTGCATGGAAGATAGGGACAAAGCACACTGTGGAAAGAGGGGACATTTTAGCTAACCTCACCATTTCAAAAGTGACACAGAACCCTTAGGGCACAGACAGAAGTTATATTTCTTATACGATCGCCCCCCTGAAAGCACTCTACAGCTGTGCCATGATATATAGACATGACTGCAAAGCACTTTAAAAGTGGCCAATAGCATGGCAACCCTCCTTTGATGAGGGATCACATGAAGGTGCTCCACTTTGGAGTGCCTTGGGGAACTTCTATTCCCTAGGGTCAATCTGTGGCATGATCAGGTGCTGTCTGCAGGTAGGGAGGGGGGAGAGGGGTCATGCTGCAGGCTCAGGTTTGCCTAGATTCAGCTGTGGGGGGGAGGGGGCAGATGGATTGGACCCTCCTGCAGTCCCTGCCTGCCCCCACCCCAACTCCAACTCAGAATTGGGTGAACCCCTCCCCTCTCACCTCTCCCTTCCTGCACATAGCACCAGAGCTGGTGGGGAGGCTACATCAGCTCAGCCCTGATGAGGTAACAGGCAGACAGGCTCAATTCCCACCTCCCCCCAAAACCAACAGGCAAACATCTGTTAAGTCAGGGTGGGGGTGTTGCTCTAACTCATGGTGCTTTATGTGAAGCACCGTGAGTTACAGCAGGGACCTGCATATCTGTCAGCATTCTTAGTTTCCATCCATACAAAGAAGAAAAGCTCTAGGTAAGGTATCAATCTCATTCCTAATTTTTTTGGACAGAACTGAGAAACCAAGTTATGATGCCCTGTGAGAAGAATCCCTAATGCAAAGAAAATAGTCATTTTGAAGGTGTAGTAGTTACTATGTTAAAAAGGCAGTTAAATCAACTCCTCCCCACATGGACCCAGAGACTCACAAAGCTTCTACCTGGTACTATTAAAGTGAAGGGATCAAAATACTCAAGACTTTTATACGCTTAATTTGAACAAGTTTCCCAAGAAGCACTGAAGGTGCGTCTCTGAATGGGGTTAGTAAATAAGTTATGATAAACACTTGATGACACCAAGCTTTTCCACAGCAGAATTTCCTGGCTTCAAGTAGATCAACAAAATAATAAAAACTAGCTTTTCTGTTAATTTGGTATTTCTTCTTTTACCCAAAAATTTAGAGACCATGGAAACTGCTGCATTTTTTTAAATATAAACTAGAACATGTGCATAACCAAAATCTTTAAACTAGAAAAGAGATTTCTGTTCAAGAATTGGAGAGAAGTTGCAAATCAGTTCCAAGTTCCAACTGTAGCCAAGCTGGTAGGTTCGTCTCAGGCAACAACTCCGTTTTATGGTAGCTCAAGATTTTGCATCTTATTTTCTGAACCAACCTATATTTTTATGGCATTTTTCAGACAGACACACTAATGATACAACTCAGAATCATCTGTTAGCATATGCATCCTAAGAGTAAAGAGCACATCAATAAAGCACAATGAATTTCAAGAGCAAGAACTATGGTAACTTATCCTTAAAAACAAACCAAGTATAGAATCATAGAAAAAAGTAGGGTGGGTAGGGACCTCAGGAAGTCATCTAGCCCAATCCCTGCTCAAGGCAGCAGCATCTGTAGGCCAGGAATGGGAAAAATACAGCCCACAGGCAGAATCTGGTCCGCCAAGAGATTCTATCTGGCCTGCAAGGGGGTAGCCTGGGCCATGGCGCATACGGACAGTCCTGCTGCCCCAGGACAGGCAGTGGGGTGAGGGTGGCCCAGTGACTGGACATGGCTTCCTGGCATTCCCCACAGCAGCAGTCCACTCTGCCCAGTTGCCACTCCCAGTCTGCCCCACACCCACCACTGGGAGGTACCAGATGAAGTTGGAAGGTAAGGTCTCCAGGGAGACTGGCCCAGGACCCCTGCAGGCAAGGTGTGCTTGACTGGGCAGATAGGATGGGGACACATTTCCAAGAGCAGGATGGACAGGCAGGAGCCAGGGCCAAGGCCAGGGCTAAGATCACAGTGACAGCACAGGGCTAGAGGCCAAAGGCCAAGGCAGAGATGTGATCTGCTTCCTGCACATCCCTGCACATAGAACCAGCATCTGCCACAAGTGTGTGCAGGGAGTAAATCGTGGCTTTGCCCATGGCCCAACCATCACTGACCCATGATCCTGGCCCTGCCCACTCATCCATTTCCCAGATGCTGCTCCCCACCCACCTATGGTTCTATATCATTCACCCAGTCAAGTGTACCCTGCCTGTGGGGATCTCAGGCCAGTCTCCATGGAGATCCTGCCTGCCTGCCCCCTCTGTCTAGCACTGACAGCAGTGGGTGCAGGGTAGATGGGCCTCAGGTGGTATAGGATCAATTCTCCCCCCCTCCCCCTGCCACACCAGGCCAGGTCAGCACACCCGCCCCACCCACCCCCCACCATCAACTGCTCACCCAAATTCCTTACGTGACCCTCCAAATAATTGCCCACCCCTGGTCTAAGCCTAAATAATTGTTTCTCTAACCTGCTCTTAAAAACTTCCAAGGATGGAGATTCCATAACCTACCTATGCTTTGCCACCCTCATCGTGGAAATGTTCTTCCTAATATCCAGTTTTAATTTCCCTTGCTGAATTTAAGATCATTGCTACAAATGTGTGTGTGTTGTAGGCAGTCAAAATTATTTCAGTTTATTTAGATATTTCTAAGAAACCCCATTGCCTAATCCAGCTTTTCTACCTATAAATAGAAACTTCAAGTAGCAGATATAGCATATAAACCAACACCAGGGATTTTACTATAAAACTGAAGATGGAGAGGAAGGCGAATGGAAAGCCATAAATTGGTCATTCTATTCCTCATGCTGATAGGCTGGTCCAATAGCCCATTCCTCTCTCATGCAGATTGCACTTGGTTCATAAGCAAAAAAGGGGATTCACTCACAGATGAAACTTTGTTGTAAGTGCAAAGAATGTTAAAATCACAAGGAAAAAAACTTGACCTATAATTTTACATTAGCATCTTGCTTGCTGGTTAATTGCAAAGAAGATCTCAATGGGATGTTAATTAAATGCTTCAGAGCCAAAAATTCCAAACCGCCAAAAGGAAACTAAAACACAGACAGCCTTGAAATCTGCCCTGACCAAGTACTGTGTTCCCTATCATTAAATGAAGTAAATAAAGGAAGTGTTTTAATATGATTCAAAATATTACTATGTGATCCAACTGTATCAGTGACACATCGTGGAGCATGTTCAAGACTTTCCAAAGCAATTAAAATTATCTGCTTCTAATTTTACTTATTTTCTCAGTGCAAGTTTCTGACAAAGTTTCAATAAGGCAAAAAGAACAAAGTTTAGCCCAAATATATTAAAAATGAGTACAGCTTTTTCTCTTGCAACAACATTTACTCCATGCAAGATGGAAAACATTCTCAACAGGGTGCGGATTGCAGCTACCTCATTTGAAAGCCACTCTGATGTCAGAGTAGCCTGAAGACTACCCTACCTTGTGAAAGCTGACTCGGGTTTCCAAGGAACTGTTTGAAGTTGTGGATTGCCATCCCACACATATTGTACCTTACCAAATGAATTCACTGGCCCCCCAAATGTTACAAGAAACCAGAAGTCTGAGCTAGTGCCTTATGGGAAAAGTATTCTATGCTATCAGGCAGTCACCATTTACCAAAAGATTGTCAGTCAGGACCTGATTCAGTAAGGCATCAGAGTGCTTATTGCTACCCTTTCAAGTAATTCCCTGTCTCCTATAACACTGAGTTTTTACTTCCTAGAGGATTCTATTTAGAAGAAATTACTGCCATTATGAAGATTAAAGTTTATTGTTTTGTTTGGGGGAGGGTAAGGAAAAGATGTTTTTTGACATCTTTTATTAAACCAGCTGTACAGTTGAGAGAGTTTCTGGACAAGATTTCAGGCATTAAGTGTCCTTCCTCAGGCCAAATATTTAATATCACCAATCTCAGGTGTTCAGAAGTCATTACAGTCCTACCCTGCTCCACCCCTTCCTGCCCAAACCTTGAGAGTTGTTTAATAATCATGAGATTTCTAAAAATATAAAAAACATTGGTTTTTGGTTTTTTAGCCTGCAGGCTAAAATGGTATTTCTTTGAATGAAAGCTGAGAGTCTCAAGTAATCAACTGATTCCAGGATTGAGGCTTTATGGGGGGAAAAAAAAACAAAAAAAACAACACAAAGGTATTTAAGCATCTAACTCCTATGGAAATTCATGGCAGTTTGTGCATAAATCCTTTCTGATCCTGGCCCCAAAGGCTGCAAGACCAACAGTAACATTTCAAGGGTTGGTAATACTGAACATTTTAAGTATTTTTCTTTTTCGTTTTGGAGTCTCAGCACAATACACTGAGATGCTGGCAAGGACTCTCCATTGTTTGAAGTTTTTCAGAGCATGAGGGGCAAACATCTTTCAGAATGGTTTAGGCATAGTTCTTATGGTGCATGAGAATGGACAAGATGGTCTCTTTAGGTCCCTTCCAGCCACACATTTATATGATTCTACAGGTAGGAAGCTTCTAACACATTTTCCTAAATCCTCCCTGGAACACGCCTAGATTACAATAAAACACAACTATACACACACGTATAGCACGTGCGCTTGTGGCATCCAGTTCCCAGTAATAGACTTTATCTGCCTTTACTTTCTTTCCACATTCCTTATTTAGTCAATTATGGTTGAGTTAATTAATAGTCAATTAGTTGTGGCCTCCTGCTTATAAACAATTCATACTGTTCCAATGCTGTTATTCACAGAATGAGTGCTCATATTAATTCTAAAAATCCAGGACATAGGCACAATCCTATGCTCAATGAAATTAGCATAGGTTTTGATATTAACTCCAACAGAAGTGGGATTAGGTCCTTGTCTCTTTTATGCTAGAAGTATTGTCAGTACATACCTGTGACTGAGTTAAAAGGTAACGAGCTCCATTTCTCCATGAAAAGTGCAAGTGATTTCATGATGTAATTCAAAATGAAAGCCCAAGAGTAGGCATTATGTAAGAAAATGCTTAAAATTAAGAAAGAAAAATGCTTTCCAATCAGCTGAAAGAATGCCTCTTACCAGAGGGACAGAACAGCCTGTTAGTAGCAGAGTGACGTGAAGAGAAAAGTCTGTTTGGGATTTAGCAAAATTTATTTTTTATTTCAATTCTCAGGGACCTGCTGCAAATAAACTTCCCTTTGAGTTTCAAATTCACATTAAACCAAAGATGTCAAGTAAAACCCAGAAGAAAAAGACAACTTCCCTCTGATTTTGGCAGGTCCAATCAAGAAGCTGCTAAACTTTACATGGACCAGCATCACTTTCTTGACGTTATTGACAGCAAGAATTGCCCAGACATGCCTGATCCCCAAGAAAGGCCATATGGGGAAGATGACTCATGCTGAATTACTTTTTTCCTTCAAGCCACAAACACTAGTTTCTCAGTTCTACCTTTGCTACCTTCTTGAGACAGAGGGCCCTCTATACCATCCTCTCCAGAGTTATTTTATCCCCTCCTCTTTCTCGGATAAGACTGGTCAAGTCGGGTCCACTCTCCAGAACCAAGTCCCTGGGAAGTACTCAGTGAGTGGGCATAACTTCTTAGCTCCCCTGTTCAATAAGGCAATAGAGCAGAAGAAGATATATCACTACCCATTTAAAATGCCTAGAAAGAAGAGCTGCCCCTCCCCTTTTCCCCCTATCCCCACCATCTCCTCCCTCTGAAGCTACAAATTAAGGTGACTGCAGAATACATTCCATAGCCACTTCAGAGCACATTGGGTGATTGACAATGAGGACTGGTTTCCACACACATAGTAGAAATACTATAGTAGCCAAACTATAAAAGAGAAAAATGAAATGTTTTCAACTGCCAAGTTTCTAAAAGAACCCATCAGGATCTGAATTTTAAGGGTGCCTCTACACAAGCAGGAGGCTTCTCCAACATGGTGCAATTCCAGCTGGCACATGGCAATTAGTATGCTCCAGCAGCCTGCCTCATCTCATGTATCAGCTTCAAAATGGCAGCGGGGACGCATTATGTAAAGCTCATTTGATGAGCTTTAGATAAAGCACCCCTGCTGCCATTTTGAAGCATGGGGACACTGATACACGAGGCGCTCCTGGAGCTTTAATTAAAGTGGCTCTCAGAGTCAATCTAATTAAAGCACCCCTTCCCTTCCCTTCCCCCCCTCCCCACCACACACACTCCCAGAGCATGTGTATAAATGCCTTAATTGCCTAACAGTCAAGACACACATGGGGATTTTAGGACCCATTAAAAGGGCCTGTTTTCATACACTTTCCCTTCAACCTCTGGTACCAGAATTTCTCACAGTTCATCATTTAAGATTCCAAATTGCTTAAATTTAACTGTAGCATTGTGTTTATGCCCATACTAGCCAATACTAAACAAAAGCAAAGTCACTTAAAAGCTTCTTGAATGAGGAAAGAAAGACAACAGTTCCTTGATTTAACTTTGCTGCATCACCGAGAGAATCTCAATAGTCATAAACAGCACTGTGACTTCAAAACTGACCAAGTTATTACTTTCTATTACAGAACTTAAAAGCAGGTCATAAACAGTACAGATTTACTCTTTTCATGGGGTATTTATGGTCTGTATTGTACAGGATGATTATTGCTATCCACTAATCTAATGTCCTTACCAACCTGAGCTCTTACATATACACCATAAGAGAACCTATACACATTTGAATTTAAAATATTTACTTTTTCTCCATTTCAGTGTTCACTGTTTTATCAATTACTTCCCTTGTAAATTGAAAATCCTTTTTGAAATAATAGTGTTATTGACTAAAAATTAAATGGCAAAATTCTGGATTATACCATCAAGTCATATATGTCAAAGTACCTAAAGGAAAATGAGGTATCAGGAACAGCCAACACACCCAGCACAATAGGCAGCCACCTGCAGGTGGCCAACTGGGTGAAGGAAGGGCAGCCCCTGCTCCCAGCACTGCCGTGCCTGCATCTCCCCCCCAAGTCCTGTGCCCTCCTACCCTGGCTAGGCAGCTTGTCCCAGCCCCAATCCTTCCCAGGCTGTGGGGGCATTGATTTACCCCACACACACACACACCTTCCCTCCCCCCTCTGCCCACCACAACAGACTTAACAGCTGGAGGCAGCTCTGTCCAGCATGGTGAGGACTGCTGCCTGTTTAGTCTATGGCCAAATCTCTGGATCTGATTCAGGTAAATTGAATCAGGACAGTGATTTGAATCTCCAAACCAAATCACTGTCCCTCTGAATTGGCCAAATCTGAATCCAAAGTGAATACCTGCCACGTCGCACAAGCCTACAATCTGATACGTGCTGCTTATGGTATGTGTCAAGTCAAGACCCAGTGCTGGATTTTTTATCTCTGTCTAAATCTCTAGCCTAAACAATTGCAATAATATATGTGTGTCAGCGGGTCCACGAAGAGTACCCCCACCTCAATCCTCAGGATTCTTGCCTGCCATGACTTGGATCTTAATAGAAATAGGGAGGAAGGGGGTGTTAATCGAGGGAGTACCCATGGGAAGTACCATGCTGAATCAGATTTAATGCAGGTACTTTTATTCAGCTTGTTTCTATTATTTACAGGAAACTCCCTTTTCAGGAGGTAGCAGTCTGACAGACCAACCTTGGGGATCCCCCAGGCCTCCTGGCCAGTCCCCGTCCACTAATACAACAGATAAATGCCGTCTCATCAGCAGCTAATTATTCCAATCAGCAGCTTGTTAGCAGCGCCTTTAACGTTCTCCTGCCACGTCTTTCGCTGGAGTGGGGCTCGCCGCATGCTAGGGGTCTCCCGTCCCAACCCCCTTCTCTTCAGGTGAGAGCTGCCAGGTCCCTGTCTCCTCAGGGCCGGGTCGAGCGTTCCCCGCTCCCCTTTTCTCCCAAGTACCTTCACCACGTCCCAGCCTGGAGCCGCAGCTCCTCCTGTGGTGCGGCTCCGCTTCTCTCCGACTCACCGTCGCCTGCATGGACTCCAGGTACATGGTAAGGGGGTAGCTAGTCCCAAGACTCCATTATGCTCGTAGGGACTCTCATGTTTAGGATCCACCCCCCGGATCCTTCGTAGCCACGTCCTCCACAGCATCTCCGTAGGTTGCAGTGCCCGAAGGCGATTTCCCCTTCACCTTCTCTCCCTCTTATCTTTCGAGTCCAGGCCTCATCGGTTCTCTGTGGGCGGGGCCCACCCCCACATTGTAATTGTCTGCAGCTGTTCCTTTAGTAACAGGGTCTCAGTCAGCGCCCTGTTACAATGTGCATGGAGTTTTTGCCTAAAAAAGTTTAAGTAATTTTTCCACTTAAAAAAATCTATTGTTTGTTGAAAAATTGTGGCCCAATGTATGTGGATAATATCAGTGCATAAATTGACAACACAACCATGGGGGAGGGGAAGGGTATGAGAAATCAAAGAGTTGCCTTTTCTTTCCCATTTCAACTCTTCTTCTTTAAGAGTAGCAGTTCCCATAATGGGGTTTGTAAGCTACCAATGACGCACAACACATTTGCAACTGATCCACAAAGCTGGGTGGTCACACACTTCATGTCCATCTCCTAAACTGCATTAAAGGCAGCTAAAAGTCCATAAGCCTTAAGTTAGGCAGGAATTTTGCCACAAAAAAACCCCTCCATGATCCCCAAGAAAAAAATTAATTTCTGCCAATTCAAAACTTTCTTTAGAAAAAAGTCAACATTTTCTTAAAATGTATTGACCTTCCATCAAAGAATCCAAACAAACCATACAAATTTCCAGTTGCTTTCAGAAGTAGTTGGCATCCCCCTTCCCCTACTGCAATGCCTCGTGAGAGTTGCGATTTAGTCCTAACTTTATTATTCTGACTTTGTCCCAATTCAGGATGAACATAGAAGTGTCAAAGAATGAAATTTGCCTCTCAGGAAAGAAATTCTGGAGTTTTGAGGAATCATAGCCATATTATTACTATTTTTAAAATGGTAATTGCTGTATTTGCTACTGGAATTCTACCAATCCACACCCATCCCCTTACACAGTTACTACTGGACAGCATTCAAGTTATCTATCCCATCTACTATATTACTTAACCAACTTGCTAATGACTCCAGGGGTGGGTCCAAACAAGCGTGCATGTGCGGTATGTAGCAATGAAAGCCACATGCACCCCACATGCAGGTGTTCACCGTGCTGCTAATTTGCAGTGTGGCAGGTTTTTTCAACACTGGGAGATCCCAGGGGTGAAAAAGCCTGCACCTGAATAAAACCAGGGCAGTGCAAGTGGCAGCATTGTGCATCATGCGAAACTGGAGCCTGGTTAGCCAGAGCCATGCTTCAGCTGCTAGCCAGGCTCCACATGCCAGATCACAACCTCTGGAGCCCTGGGAGGCCCCCAGGACCCCAGGTAATGTTGCTGGGACCAGCCCAGGTGCTGGCCGCAGCCTCCCCTACCCCACCCAGGGCAACTTGCTGCACATCAAAGCACATGTTTGAGTGCATTCCCTGGGGACAAGTAGCAGCAGTAGAACTATGTGCCACTGCTATTTGTCTCCAGGGAAATGCACTTGTATGCTCATCTGGATGTACCCCAGCTGATCATTTAATACAAAGGTTTTCATTATCGAATACCTATTAATACCATTATGTGTATACGTATATTTAACCCACTTTGTTGTGGAAACAAGACTCTTGTAAGCTTTAAAAATGTTTGGGGGGATTTTCCCCATATCTGGTGCAGTAATGTGTATTGTTCTGTATCTGGTCAGAATTTCTCTCTCCTTTTGAGCCTGAAAGAACTTTGTAAACTTATTGTGCACACTCAATCGATGCTGTTGATCACTGTTACAGGTTGCTAATTATATTAGAAGTTCAGGAAGTTTGGATGCATCTTAATGGAATAAAAAAAATTAAACATTAAATAACAGATACATTTGCAAGGTGCATATATGTATATTGTATATAAGAGCGTATTATCCTTTTTAACTATAAGGAGCATGACATTTGGAGAGGAAATATTTCCTTTTTAATAGTGGGCATCATTTGAAAGGAATATAGTAAAAAAAATTACAACAGTGAAGGTCCTTCCTATGGGAGGTGGAGAAAATACAGGAGAATAGTATTGGTGCCAAAATTAGCTTAACTTGTTTGACAAGAAAGGTTTTAAGACCAGTGTACTATACAGTAAGACCAGTGTGGCTGCTTGTTCAGCATAAGAGATGATAGACTCAGTCACGTATCCATTATGACCAATAAGAAGGTGGTAAATCAGATTTAATACAAACAGCCAGCTCAGCTCTTCTGAATTACTCCAATGCAGAATAAAAGTTTGACCATTTTTATTAAATCTGTTTAAAATAACCATTCAAGGATTATTAAGGCAGCTATTGAATGTTCAATGAAAAGCAACTGATTGTGAAAAAAAGACAATTTGTTGCAAGAGAATAAACCTGTGGACCTTTACACAATGTAGATAATAGCCAAACCGTAAAGAATGGTAAGTCTCACAATTCAGCCCCTGCTTTTTATTTTCAAAGCCTTGAACTGAGTGTTAGCTACCTGCTGCCACAGAAGTCCATGGAATCCACAGGTCTAAAACCCCATGGGTCTCCTAAAATATGCTCCTGCATGCCTAAACTTGCCTCAAAACTTAATGAGCACCTACAGAATACAGAAAAATTGCATGGTAATGTTGGCATTTCTGCACAATACATAGGGTTGCTCCTATTACTGACATTAGGAATTGTGCACATGTGACAGCAGTTACTGTATATCAAACTACAATTTATACTGGAAAGAGGAAAATAAACAGATTATAGAGAAGCTAGGATATACTATGGGAATTCTGACAAAAAGAAGTCCAGAGCCAAATTCTATAGTCCAACTGAACTGCTTTCAGCACAACAACCCAAGGAAAAAGCCAGAGGTGACTGTGAGCCTCCAATTTCTGCTGCTACAGGGCCTCTAAGCATATGTTTCCTCATTCCCAAAGAATCCTTTCCTCATCATGCTTATTATGCTGTGCAGGTGGAGAAGGAGATGGTAGAGGGTTGGCTGTTGTTTCTTCTCTGGGCCTGGAGCTGAGAAAAAGAAGTCCTGCCCACTCACTCCTGCTGGACCATTCCAGAGACCAAGTTCGGCAGAATAGATGACTTAGAAGTGGCTTCAAGTAGCTCAGAGCTTTCCTGAGGATCCCATTACAGGGCACCACTGGCAGGTAACTCTGCCCACCACTTGCCCTGAACTCCCCCTCTTTTACTAGCTTGCCATGCCTTGTGGTTAAATGACTTAGAGATGTTGCCTCATCTCATGGGGGTGGCTGTGGAGTTCAGACCAGTTGTTACTATCTCTGCCCATGTTTTTCTTATTTAAGTCTCTGTTATCAAATGGTTAAATCCAGGCCCCACTTCCAGGTCCTCAGCCTCACTGACCACAAGGTCTCTCCTTGCCCCTGGCCAGCAGTCCTGTTTCAGTGCTGTTAGGGTAGTTTGTCATATTTTACGCTTTAAAGTTGTACCTGTTTATAGAGTGGTGAATTATAGTATTGTTTAAAGTTTTATTTACATTCAGCCAAAAGTTCTGTATAGTCTCATTGTTATCTGAACTTTTCATGTTGCTGGTGTTTGCAATATCAGCTGGCCTTGTTTCTTATAAGCAGCTTATGGCCTTGCGTTTGCTCTCATGATGTTTCTTTCCTTTTTCTATCACTGTGAGAAGTTTTTCTAACACAACATATTAATAGTTTTGTTACTAACTCAAATTAACTGAACTTGGCACTAACCAGCTGAATCGGAGGGATGAAATGATGGATAGATTAATGAAAGGTGATAAAGGAAACCAATGGATAGTGCTTAAAGAAAGACACTGGAAAAAGGCCAAATTAAGAGGCATGCTCGTAATGGGGGTGTTGAACAAAGGAATATGCTAACAGGATAAAATATGAACAATATGCTTACTGCAGAAAGACCAATCCAAAAGCAAGGAGTCATCAGGAGTCAAGTTAAAGAAAAGCATAAAAGGGGAAAGCAAGGAAGTTAAGTGTTGTCGTTGTCATCATCGTCATTTACATCATGAATCCAGCTTTCAACACCTGTCTGGATCGTCCCAGCCAACAACTGAGCGGCCATCTTTTCTGTAAGGCAAAGTAACATCTGGGATTGGGTGAGATCATTGTACTCAGTGTTTTTTCTCTCTCTGAATATAGAAACTACTGAGATAATACTTGTTGTATTAATAAAGTTAGACTTTGATTTTAGGACACCGAGTTGTCGGTGTTTGTATTTCACGTTCCATTTAAGAGTTAATTGTGCTTTAAGGATCCCTAAGCACTATCTGCTGATCAGTGGTGCGAACAGTTGGTGGAGAATGTGGCAAAAACCAGGATTAACACTTTCATGAACGTAGAGCTGTTGGAAATACGAATGGTATTCAGTCTCATGAGGAGACAGGTTTCTTAATATTTTCTGTTGAAAGGGTCGCAACCTTTACAGATTAAGGCACTGAGAAACTAGAAACTATTGTTGTTGTTTGTCCTGTGCATAGTGAAAGCACAGGAGCATGTTTCTGAAAAAGAAAGAGAAAGTTTCATTGGGAAATGACAAAGGACAATTACCTTTTGTACAATAACAACACCAAATGTATGGCTGGATGAGGAGGAGCAGGAAAGTTTGTTGTTTCAGTGGGTGAAAAGGAAGGGTTTGGTCCATGGAAGCCTAGGCCTTTTCATGGAGTAGATGGATTGAAAGATGTATGTAAGGCATACATCTTGTATGTTACTAATGGTAAGCACCAACCAAAAAAACATAAAAGAAAAGCAGATGCTAGGTGGGCTCTCTGGATAGCTGCAGAGGGAGCTCCAGAAATGGTTATTCAGCCCCAAGACGAGGTACAGGCATTGAGAGACCAGGTTAGAGATCTGAAGAACAGGTTAAGCAGCTGAAAATTCATCACTGTCAAATGATTGCAGAAACTTTGCAGGCAGCTGTTGTACAGAAGGCAATAGCAGAGGAGAAAGATGCATTAAAAAGTGAATGTAAGAAATTGGAAAGTGAACTTCAGCAGTGTAAAGAAAATCTTGCTGAAGCACAGGCAGGAATGTGAGCAGTTATAAGGGATGCTAAAGAGCAGAATGGGTCAGAGGTAGACCACCAGCATTGTCAAGAGGTGATTTATAGCCTTCAGGCTCAGTTGCAGGAGAAGCAAGGAGTTGTGGCAGCTGTCACAGCTGGTTACAGCAGCCTTGTAACTAGGATGAAAACATTTAGTTGGATCCATATTCCCTGGACCCAAGTGGAGGTAGGGATCTACCTGAAGATGCAAAAGTTTTGAGTCCTTGTATTCCTTTGAGGCAGGAGTTGCATGATACGAAGTAAAAAGTGGAATAGTGTCCTATGGCTCCAGTAGTGACACAGCAGATGATAAAATGGAACAAGCTCCAGCTACAAGGGGAGTAGGGGATGGTAATGTACCGAATCAGCAGTAGCACAGGATAGAACAGACTGTCATTGTTACTGCTCCATTAGCATCAGAACAGGTGAGAGCAGCAGCTATGAATTTAGGTCCATTGAACAAGGATACAGCAACTCAGTGGGTTGCAGAGTGTTTGGATCAAACAGGATGGACTGCTTCCAATTGTCAAGCTGTAGCTAGAGCTAGTTGTAATTCAGAGGACTGGTCAGTGATCAAGGCATCCTTGGATGATGGACAGCCAGTTGAAGCTAACTTATACAGATGGACTAGAATAATTCTGACTGCATTTTTAGCTTCTCAGATAGTCCCAGTTGTACTTTATAGAAGTGCAGAAACCTGGAGAAAGCCTTGAAGCTTCTATCTGGAGGAAGCAG
>NW_017728992.1:24624282-24625105 GCF_001723915.1 Gavialis gangeticus | reverse complement strand
TATTTTCTTGAAGTCACATAATTGTTACCACTCTACAGCTGAGAGAAAAGTGAGAAGCAGTTGTTAGAGTGTGCATCAGGTTTAAATCCTCATCAGGGAAATGAAGGTTATAACTTTGATGATTTTGGATTTAAGACCACCCTAATAGAGGGGTTGGATGCACTGGTGAAAGTTATATTAGAACCTGTTGATGATGCTATACAGCAGCCTGAGTTGAGGACTTGAATTCAAAAGGCAGGATTAATATACAGGGAAAGCAGTCCTAAAAAGGAGGTACAGAATAAGGGTGACAAAGGAGAACCAATACAGGCTGTTACATTTAGTAACAAACTTTTTTGGAAGTTTGGCACTCCTCAGCACAAGATGGGATTCAGGGAAAGAGGTGCAAGTAGGGGTTGAGGACCCAGAGGTAGGATGGAATATGGAATCTGCAGAGAGGGTCAGAATGAGGAAGGTTGTGATTCCTTCTGGGTAGAGGTCTGGAAGAAACTGATGTATATGGGGGAAAGACAGAAACAAGTGGAACGAGGCTCCCACTAATGCACTGATGAAGAGATTGGTAGCGCTCATTCAGACAGAAGAGCTAGTGGAAGAAGCAGAGCCAGATCTACATTGGTTGGTTCAGCCTTCAGCACCTCCTGACCCACAATAGAGATGCCCCACTCCCAAGGCACCCAGGGGACTGGTAGGATGAATCTGCTTTGACTACTGGGGGCACCCAACCATTAAAGTTTTAGTGGGAGACAAGGGGAATGTGAAAAACTCCCAAATGGTGATTGATACTGGAGGCTCACCTGGGCCTAGAGTGAGTGAGGATTTAGTT
>NW_017728992.1:24594235-24618920 GCF_001723915.1 Gavialis gangeticus | reverse complement strand
GGTCTGGAGGCATTCCCCTTGAGTCCATCTGGCATCACAGAATGTTCCAGACCATGAAATAAGGGAAAGCAATTCATATGGGAATTTCAGGCTAAAAATACTATGCCTTTGGCAACATGGTATTTACAGAATGGCATTGTGTGCACTCTTTACAGATCCAATGCAATTTTTTACCCTGGTGGGAAAAACATTGCTAGTATATAAAGACTACGTTTCATACTGATATCTCAAAATGTGTCTGGAAAACATCTCAAGCTAGTTGCACTGGTTCTAAGAATGCCTCAGACATTACATCATGGGTTGAAATTAATCCTGTCCAGATTTCCTTTCCTAGATGTCATCATCTAAAGGATACATGTACTAAGAAACAACAGATCAACTGGTGTGAAGGGTATACAGCCAGATGGACAGTGAAAATAGAAGAAATATGGTACCAGGCTAAAACAGATAAACACTTCTGTGCAGTACAGGTGGGAGGAAGAAATAATGTTACAGGAATTTATGAACAGAAGTATAATGGCATTGCAATGAATGTATGGGTCTCCTCAACCCATGTAGAAGCCTATCAGTGGGATACAGGAGTATGTAATTCTGCCAGTTCAGAATGTGGCCTCCAGGTACAATGAGTAAACAAGATTATATTTTAATGCTATGGGAGCAGTGCACTTTTACCTGAATTACCAGCAATAACTATTAATGATGAAGAGGAGCCTGAGGATTACGATGACCAGAACCTAGAAATCATTCCACCATGTGGTGTTATGCCCACGTAGGAGGGTTTGCATGGTCATCACATAACCCTGTTGAGGTCATAGTTGGGAAAATGTTTTTGGGTGTTAGCAGAGTAAGCTGGTTAAAACAACACAAAGAACACATAGACTTCCATACACCAGGGAAACAGAAGGCATTTTCATTATCCGAAATACATTGTTCACAAGGAAGCTGGTAGCTATTATGTGACAAGTTTCACATGGAAGGGCCACCACAGTGGAATATGTTAGTTAGAAACCATGAATGTCCTTGTAATTATTCAATACTCAGTTTTAATTTTTTTGTTGGGGAATATTTCAACATGTTCCAATTATGGAAGGGGGTTATACAGTCATTTCATCATGGGACTGTATTAATTTTCCATTGTTGATAATTATGACAAAAATACCTTAAAGTGGTTAAAGGATACAGAACAACATAATTGGACCCCATGTGATCGAACTAAACCATAATCAGCAAGTTCTTTTAGGCCCTCAGCTATGCATCAAAGAAATTCAAATAGACTTAAGGGGTTTGAACTTATCTGCTGGTGTTCCAAAGTTTGCTCCTTTCTTATTGGCAATCCATCAAGGTTGGAGGCATTGGCTGGATTTATGGTATATTAAAACTACACAGATGTAAACCTACAGGCAAAGAAGAGATATTGTGACAACTGGCCCGAGTGAAGCTGGATTAGAAGCAGTGGTTTTGAATAGTGTTAACCTGAAGTTTTAGCTAATACACTAGGCTATGCTACAGCTGAAATGCAAAGAATTGGAAAACCCTTAATGAATTCATTATCACGTCTTGGAATTGGGGAACAGCTAGTGGAAGACATCCTGCCAGTATTCTAATAAATTGAAGACGACGACCATCAAATTATAGTTGCAGCAATTGATAAATTAATTCAGTACAATGTTTCTCTAGCCTTGGCCTGTACACAGGCTCAAGCATTAAGCCAAACCACAGTCACTCAAATCATCCGCTCTAGCCTTCAGGGCCATTTTCCAATAGAGCTTAAAAAAATTGTTTGAAACAATGCCACTCAAGGAGAAAAATACCTTTCCAGGTGGTGGAAGTTAGTTTCTTTTACCTACAGTGAGTCAAACCAGCAAATTGTGGCTTATGTGGTTACTGTAAGTGCCACTTCTCATGTCACCATATATCCACTGGTATCTGTGGGTCTTGAAGTAAGTAAAGGTGTTGTGATGTACTCCCATGACCATCATCAGTGGGCATTTAAGCAGCAAAGAAAATGGAAGATCACTAATATCAAGGGATGTCTAATTCATGAAAATATGGGGTATGTGTGCGAGGACCAGAATCTTCAGGCATGAGATGAATGCCTGTATGAACAACACAAAGTCCAGCACTGCACCTTTGATTTAGTTAGTGAAAACGACTCTGTTGTAGTATATGCTGGAAAGGGATGTGTTTGTGTACGTATTCATTGTCCATATATTTTGATTAACCAAGAAATTTTGTATTTGATGATTTTTTCTGTCAATTGATGCTTTTGTAATGTTTCATCAGTTAGTGGTTATGATTTTATGTATTGTGTGCCCCAGTGGACTGTTTAGTCTATCCAAGCTAAATCATGGCTATATCAGAATATAAACCCAGTGCAGATGGGACTGAATTTGCCACTTTTGCAGCAAGTTGTGTCTCAATCTGATCTACACACTATACGCCAATCTATTAAGAAATACAATCAAGAAACTGTGGTTCAAATCAAACATAACAAAAAAGAAGTACTAAAAGTACTAGAAAAGGTCCAGAATGCTGGACAGCATTCTTGGTGGGAAACTTTAATTGGATAGAATCCAACTGTTTCAGGATTCTGTAATCTAATATTACACACTACTGTTATTTTGCTTTTTGTGCAAATGATATTACTTGTGTTCATGATTTTATTGCATTGGAAAATAAAGCGGCTATATTTTAGACTAGAATGCTATCAAATTCAATGGCTGCAAAAATTATATTATGATAAGCTCCTTCAATAAGCAGGATGTCAGGTAAATCTGAGGTAAAATGATCACTCGCTGCATGAAGAGCTCAGCTGATGGCTGCAGCCCATACAGGCCTTGAGCAGCAGGGGCAGAGTTTTATTACCAGACTGACTTCCATGCAGTGATGGCATAAGTGAACCTAGCCATCAAGCACGGGACTGTTAGGGTAGCTTGTCATATTTTATACTTTAAAGTTGCACCTGTTTATAGAGTGGTGAATTATAGTATTGTTTAAAGTTTTCTTTACATTCAGCCTAAAGTTCTGCATAGTCTCATTGTTATCTGAACTTTTCATGTTGCTGGTGTTTGCAATATCAGCTGGCCTTGTTTCTTATAAGCAGCTTATGGCCTTGCGTTTGCTCTCATGATGTTTCTTTCCTTTTTCTATCACTGTGAGAAGTTTTTCTAACACAACATATTAATAGTTTTGTTACTAGCTCAAATTAACTGAACGGTACTAACCAGTCATCAGGAGTCAAGTTAAAGAAAAGCATAACAGGGGAAAGCAAGGAAGTTAAGGTAGTTCAGTGGTTGTTATCGCAGAAGTTTAACACATAGGCACAGACTCTGTGGGTGCTCCAGGGCTCAACCAGCCTCTGAAAAGAGTTAGCAAGTGCTCATCACTTATGAGCCACACTGAGCAAGCTGGGTTGAAATAACATGCTACCTCTTCTGGACATGGACAGGGCTCAGAGCGGGAGTGTGGGGGAAAAAAAAGGTCCCATCAACAAAAAAACAAAGTTGGTGCCTATACCTTAACAGAACTGTCTTTCCACTTTGGGTCCCAAACAGAGTCCAGAACACAAAACTTTGCCCCATCTAGGCCCAAAATGTTAAAAAAAAAAACAACCAAAAAACCCAAAAAAGTTAACCATAGCTGAAATCCCTGCATCTTCCTGTCCACTCCCCAAGACTAGGGAAAGACATTCAAAAAACCTGAGCCTGAATTGATTTAATCTTTGCAGGTTCGTCTAACCTGGATAGGCTAAACCAGTTTGTAACTACACCGACATCCTCTCTGGACTGAAGAAATGCAGGCACAGGCCTGCAGTAGCTCAGGTTAGAAGCCAGAGGCACTAGAGCAGCCCTCCATTCTTTTTTACAGTGCTGAGCTGAGGAGGGGGCATGGCCAGGCACTGACAGAACCTCTGATTAGGGAGGGGTTCTTCCACCCCCCCATTGCTCTTGACCAGGGGCGGAGCCAACAGGGGGTTGCACAACATTTACTTACACGGCAAGGGGTTACACAGGGACTAAGTAACAGTGTTTATTATCCCATTAAGAAAACAAAAGCCTCTCTCATTAGTTCAAGCTCTTCTTTTAGCTCCAAAAAGCCCTAAGTGGTCACAGACACCTCAGCATTAGCTAGCATACCACATGCTGGCTACAGTCCATGATGTGGGAGAGGGGAGGGGGAATCCCTGCTTGAGCAGCCACTGGTGAGTATGGGGAGGAGGAGGAAGCCAGGCAGACACTGCCGGAGCTCCAGCCACGGAGCAGAGGGGCAAGGCCAGCCCAGCTCTCTGAAGCAGACAGCCCCACCCAGGGCTGCAAAGCATCTGAGAAGATGGGGGACTGTGGTTTAAGTTAAACCAGGAAGGGGTCTGGGCCAGACATTGCATAAACTGGTTTGACCCAAATCAATTAAGTCTGATATTACATTCAACCAGGTTTATCCAAAACTGGTTTCCAGCCATTTTCATACTGGTTTATGCGCACTGAACGCCTGTTCTGTTACAGGTATAAACCAGTTTCTGATCATTTAAACTGGCTTATGTGTAACATCTGTCCCTAACCCATGTGTTCAGGGACCCTGTTTTTCTGCTGCTGGGATGCCTTGCCTTTTCATCACAAGGGAAGTCCATCCTGGTTCTCTAGCCAGACTTCTCTTCCCTGCTCAATGTCTGGGATCAGCTTTTATGCTTCCTGGCCTTCTCCCTTTGTTGGTCACCTGACCATGCCTGGTCAGGCTAGCACAGGAGGCTGTTGAGGCTTGCAGTCTCTAGTAGGGATAAATCTGCACCTTGACAACACTTGAGCGTCTTTACTCTCTTATGCTGGTTTCTCACTCTTGGCTCAGAAGGTCCTAATCTGAAAGGGGCCTAGCCCTTCAGTTCTGTCTAGCAGTCTCGTCACAGTACCATATGCAGATTCTCTGGAGCTTGAGCGTGGCCCAAGGGCATGCACTCAAGTATAGTTGAAGCCATCTACTTCGCATAATTGCTGGTCTCTAATTCTCCCCATAGGAGCGAGTGAGTGGATCTCATTTTGTCAGCAGTGGACCCAGAGTCAAGAGAGAAATCAAATAGATATGCCTTTCAGCTATATTTAAAGCTACTTTGCTTACCATGAGTGTTCCTAGGCAGACATTGCTTTGGTTAGTCCTGGACTCCCAATTTACAAGAGAAAGCATGTTAGTTTTTTTGAAATATATGAGGGTTAAATGCAACAAGGTTAAAATAGAGAATGCTACAGTAGCAAAGGCAAAATACTGGGGGCATACAAAATTGACAACTGAAATCAGCAAATGGTGGAAGTCACAGAGAGATGAAATATATCACAGAAAAAAATGAAGAAAAAGAAAACAAAATCCTAGAATGGGGAAGTGGGAGGAAAGGTTAGCAGAATGCTTTAGTTAAGAAAATAAAAATATTTTCTTCTCTTCTCCTATCCTTCACCTTGGGTACTAAAACAAAGTTCCCATGGTCCCTGCATATAAACAGAAAAAGCCCAGATGAAGTTAAGGGAAGGATAAATATATATGGTATGGACATAGACCTTGAAAGGTTGTCTTGAGCATGCTGGGATGAACAGAGTAACAAAAATGAAATTATCTTTTATGTAACAAAAAGGCTGGAAATCCATAGTGACTCAATCCTTATGTCGTCAGATAACAAATAATAAATGGCCAGCTTCTACCATAAGGACTCATGCCAAAGAGTGGCTTGCTCACAGAGTCCTGCAGAGAATGGTGCTAGCCAGTATAAAGATGACAAAGTCTAGCCTAGGAAAACAATGTCATAGATCTTGCTTTATACCTCAAAATTAGAAGGAGCAATGTTACAAGAAACAAAAATAAAGGTGCTGATAGCAGAGGGAACAGGCTTGTACTAACAGGAGACTTTGGCTATCTAGGACAGTTCATATCTGCAAGGAATACATTTAGATATACATCTGTACACATACCGCAGGAAAGCTTCCTTGCACAAAACCCACAAGAAGAACAGAAACAGGAAGCAAGACATAAGAGAGTTTTGAGTAACACCCAAAATACAGTTGCTGGTGTGAAAAGGTAGGGTGGCAGAGAGGAAGTAGGGTCTAAATATATGATTCAAATATTAATCCCTGAAATCACATAAAACAACATGAGAAAAAAAGGGAGAGAGAGGGCCTAGTACTCCAGAGGGTACTTGTATTCCCAAAGGGTAACCTTGCCATCTGACAAAACATAACCCAAACTAATAATGGGAACTAATGGGGATAAAGAGCAAAACTGCAAAAAAGAAAGAAACATGATAGAATTTAAGGAATAATGGTTGTAGAGAGACTTGCAGAGATGGTATGAGAGTCCTGTTGCTTTATAATGAGGTACTCCAGCCATGATGAATTGGTGGCATTTAACTATGTCTTCATGACAGAAATGGGATACCAGAAAAATGATATCATGTCCATCCCCCACATTAGAATAAAGGTTCAATTCCACTAAATAGACTTTGAAGGAGGCATCAGTGTCCCTCTTCCATATCTGAGGCATTTAGGGCCACAGTGAATCAGAGATACTTTAGGACTTGGCAAACTTTAAACCCGTGAGGATTTTCCCAATATCAACAATCTAAATCAGTAATGAACTTCAACTTAGGCACATGTTTCAGAACTTTGTTGAACCAAGTATTTTTGGGTTAGAGGGGGAAAAGGACAAATGCACAGGAATTCTATTCCTAAGAAAAGGAGATCTTTGCTGCAAAACCTGTTTTTCCAACCAGCTGCACTGCCGTTGTCCCTAGTGTTGAAATGAGTGCATGGTGGAATCGTATAGACCCTACATGTTTTACCTTCAAATACACTCTACAGACTGCTGAAAATTAATTATTTCTGTACCTTACAGATGACAGTGGGCAACATTGTCAGAACAAAAAAAAAAAAATGCTTGTTACAAAGACACCAAAGACAGTAATGAAGAACTGGGAGAGCCAAAACCAGCAATTAGAGTAAATAGAAAAAATATTTTTAAAGGGATTTAAGGTACTATTTGAAGAGGAAAAATAAGTGCAATACTTCACTGCTGATTCAGAGAGCATAGCAGTAGACAGGATTCCATGTTTCTCATCCATTGCTATGGATTTTTTCCTCTCCTTAAGTATGCGGTGGCATTTAAAAGCTCTTCCACTTAACTGTTCCCATCCTACAGGCCTTGTCTAGAGACTTCAAAGTGAGATCTGCACATAACTTTACCAGGGCACGAGGCAAGTCATCATTTGTTACCATGATTACAGTAACGCAACTTATCGCAGGTACACAAGTGATACAGTGAATAGGCAGCAAACATTGATCAGCCAACTCTACTGGATATAGCATCTCATTCAATGTCACCCCAGAATGCAAACCTTGCTATAGAGGTACGCTAAGTGAAGTGCGGGGCGGACTTTCCTGCATGTGAGACAGGGGATGAGAGTAGGTAGGCATGTGGGAGACAAGGGAAAAAACATTTTGGTTTTCTTTTATGGAGTAAGTGAACGTGGGTTGGGAACAGGGGGGGTGAGAGGATGTTCTCTTTGATCAGGTTCAGAGGAATGGGAGGGGATGAGGTAAGGTGGATTCCTTTTGAATTTTGGGTTTGGTTTTTTTTGGAGGGGAGGGGAAGTTTGATGTTGTATCTCATTTTAATGTTATTCTGCTTCTGTAGTTTTTGTCTTGCATATAATCCTAATAAATAAATAAAATTACATATGGGAGCCTAGCACTGATATATCACCTGGCTGAAAGAACCTATCTATGAGATTTCTGTGCAACTTGCATAAAACCTGAGCTGCAGGAGATAACTTTTCCTCTACTGGTTTCTGTGTGGCCATGACACCCTATGATGGCCATGCAACCCCTGCCCTGCTCTCTCTAGGACACCAACCCCTTCTTACTTGCTTGACACACCTGTTTACTTGAAAGGGAGGTTGCCCAAGGGCCCTTGACTAAGCCCCAGTTCTTCTAGCCACCAGCAGGTCCCTCCCAATCCCTGCTCTAGTCTCAGTTCTGCCTCTCAGGCTAAGTGGGTCCCCATGACCTGCCCATGCCACCTCAGGGCATCTGTAGCCTTAAGAGCTGTTATGTGGCTCCAACCAGCCCCTACACTGCACCCATACCTCGCAGGTGTTATCAATCAAGCTTCAGTGAGAACTTGGCCCCAATCTGATACCAGACACCTCATGCCTTTACACATTTTCAGGGCCTCAGCCTTCCCAGCCTTAGCCTCTTTTCTCTTGCTGGCTTCCTTAGCCTAAGCCCACTATGCTGGACCTGACTTCTGGTTCTCAGCCCGAGTCTCACCATCTCAGGTTGCACACTGCTTGGGCTCTAAGCCACTGGTCCTGATCTCACCCATCTAGTGCTGTCTCCACCCTGCCTCAGGCACTGAGTCTGCTCTGGCTTCAAGCGAGACCATGGCACTGGTGTCCTTTGTTCTGGGCCCTTGGCCCCCTCTCTCTGTCCCTCTCATGCACAGGACCCTCTGGCCCTACCTCTGCCCTCCCCAGGTGCTGGGCCCCTTGGGCCTTCTCAAATTCCTGTCTTAGATACATTTCCACCTCTCTCTCTCTTTCTCAGCTTAGATCAGAGAGAGGAGATCCAAGCCTGAAATCAAAGCCCTTAGCAGGGCTCTAAACACTAGTATGCCCCTGGCTTTTTACTGTGGGTTAAAATCCAGGCGCACCTCAGTCACCTTGCTGTGGCCTCTGCTCACTTCTGTTTCATCCACTCCCAAACCATTGGTTTAAACTGCAACAAAGGAATAATCGCACCAGCTATAAAATAGCCAGTGTGATTATTCTTTAATCACACTGGCTATAACTAAACCCATACTGAGTCCAAACATCAACAGTAGTTTACTGTCAGATCAGCCATATCCACCCCCTTTGCCCTGAGTTATATCCCCCTGATAGCAAGGCTCCCTATTGCATCTTCCCAAGCTGTACCTCCTTCCCTCATGGGGAAGCCATGGCTGTCCCCAAACCCCCCCTTACCCTGCTAGGAAACACATTAATGAAAATCTAAACAATAATAAAAAGCAATACAACCCTTTCCCCATCCCCACCTCTGTTTCTACTAAAGGACAATGCCAAAAGTCACCCTTGAGAAAATGTACTCTCTCATTTAGAACACTTGCCAGTAAAAGTGGGCAAAAGCTGACAATGGAGACAGGTTGACTGAGATGAAAAAAAGGATACAGTAACTTAGAAAAATGGGAATAAAATACTTCATGCTATATGAAACTACTCAGCTATTCAGTGTAGTACTCAGATTCCATCACTGACTAAAAGGCAAGTTATAGAGGGCTGAACGTAGTGAAAAATGCTTCTAGATTATTCACTGTTGACTTGACGTGCATGTCAAACTATCTGCATTTCTAGTTTAATTTGAGTACTTCCAAAGGCCCACAAAGGTTTAAGTCTTAACTTTGTGAAGCACTGCCACAGGATTTCAGTGACAAAACACTCACTAACTAATTTGAGATCACATGGATAAATCCTATAAATCCTTTGCTCATTCCCCAACAAATGTAAGGATAAGATTTACAAGAACCACAAGTCTAATGAACTATAAAATAAAGTTTTGGGGTACTCAAAAAAAAATCAAAAGGCAACAAGAGAGGTTGTTCTCTCAAATTACCACCCAAGGGACTATGAACAAGGTAACAGGTATTCTCCCACACACCCTAAAACAATACAGATAGCTTGTGCAAGTTTTCAGATTTTTGTGCTTTGATCCCATTCCTCCCTCCTCCATTTCAGCAAGTGAGGCTCCATGTTCTCATCTATCAGATCTGTCTTTCTCCAAAGCAGAGGAAAAATAAGATACAATAAAAATGACCAGAGGAAAGCTGAAATGCTGGTCTCTGCAAAAGCTTCAACATTTGATGGCTTATACAGATCTCCTTGGCCAAGAAGCCTAATTAAATCTCCCTGTGGGTTGCGTTTACAGGGCTTTAAGCACTTCCATTTTCTGAAAAACTCTATAAACACTAAAAAGACCTTCTTGGGGAAAGATCCTAAACCCACTCAAGCTCTAGATCTAGCTCAATTTGAAGCAAAAGTCAAAGGACGTAATCTCAATCTGTTAAAGTCAAAAGGGACTTTGTTGTTAACCACCAATTGGATGAGTTATTAGAACAAGCTCCAAGTTTAATTATAGCTTCACTGAACTACACATGGTAGAGAGAAAAATCAAGCCCTGTTCTCCAATTCATTGTACATGATGCCCTCATTTACACCAGGAGAAAATGCTACCATTGTGGTTTGGTGGCATTGTACACGGGTTCGTTGTATACAAAGTTTCAGGACAACTGTAGAAGATAGGAAGGGGAAATCAGGTTTCTGAATTTAGAGAGAAGAATCCTTAAATCTTCTAATAGGATATTGAGTGTCAGCATAGAGTCAACAGAAGACTACTTAGTAGTATCATATGATAAGAACACATCCTCTTTGATCACAACCTGAGAGCTGGACAGACACTGGGAAAGTTCTTGCAGTCTCTGAAAACTGAATTTTAGACTTTGATTGTAAAATAACCCTTTTATAGAAGACGTATACAATACACTTTTTCCTCAGAATTTCTGTTTCTTGTTGCTAGCTTTAAGAAGGAAGTTAAGAGAAAGCAAAAAGGAAACATAAGTTTTACCAATTCTGTTTTAAACCTGCTATGAAATTTATTCATGTGGACTTGATTCCAATATATAGTAAAAGCTCAAGATAAAGTTAGTCATCTGACTTCCCTCAGATAATAATTATAGTATCTTTGAAATCTGAATAGTAGCTGACGGTTGAAAGAAGATTAATGGCCTTCCCCAAGACCTACATATTTAACTAAAAAATATATTAACAATTACTTGTCTCACACTGATCACTACATGGCATTATACAGAACTGTCAGGTAGCTGCTAGCTGTCTGTGTTTTTTTATGGTTATAAGTATCCATGGGAAAAGTCAGATTCCTATGGGAAAATAATGAGCAATCATGGAATTTGCCCCTTTTTTTCATCTAGGGCTGACATGCTCCAAGTTATATGGCTTTATAAATTTTTATTTATTTCCATCAACATGTCCCTTTGATGTCTTAAGTCTCAGCTGGAGTCACATTTGGAAAGGCAACAATTCCTTTCAAAATATTTATAACCTTTAAAACAAGGTTCAAAAGTAGTAACAGGGCAAAATTCTAAACTTTTTGCAAGTGGTCTGAAGCAAAAAAACCTTCGTTATCACTGAAACATAATAGTGTGCGTGTGCGCGTGCACGCGCACTTGTTATTTAACACCATACATCTTGTATGGTTATATGCCTCTGTGCTAAGCAGATTTAAAAAACCTCTACCAAATCAGAGTGGCAGGGTCCCAATTTTCACCTCAGCAATAGCCTAAATGAGGAGCCTAAGGGAATGTCACCAATATAAAAAGTTGCAGAAAGCAGAGCAGAACGGCACCCTAAAGACAAACCGATACAGAGTCATAAGTGACAGACTACTTCATGGGTTGGCAACCGCCGGAAGGCATGCAGAGCATGGCACGCAAGACCTTTTCCCTCGGCACATAATGCGGCAGGGAGGCTGCAGCCAGCCCTAGCTCTGGGTAGCTGCTGCCAGCCAGGAGCCTGCGCTGCTCCCAGCAGGTGGCTGGGAGGCCGCAAGCCCTGCTGCAAGCAGCCTGGGCACCGTGGCTGGCAGCTGCTACCCCAGAGCCTGGGCTGACTGCAGTCAGGAGGCTGCAAACAGCTGCTGCCTCCCCACTCCAGCCCCAATGGGTGCAGTGCGCTGCCACTCTGGAGGGCCCAGGGGAGGGCAGCAGGGCCAGGAGCACAGCATGTGTGACCCAGAGTGGCAGCACACAGAGCGGCTGCACAGGGAAGCTGCCTGCTACTGCAAGCTCTGCACTGCCCAGGTCACATTTCCCCTGTGTGCACGGGAGCAGCATGGGCAGCACGCAGTGGTTGTGCCCCTTGCTGCTGCCCGTGGCTGCAGGGGAAGTGTGACCAGAGCAGCAGGGAGATCAGGGCAGCAGGCAGCTTTCTCCACCCCCCCACTGTGCCCTGCCATGCTGGGTTTCACACACTGCTCTGCAGAAGCGGCGGGGAGGGCAGCACAGTGAGGAGCATTGCTGGCACCTGCTGCCTCCCCAGAGCCTGGGGCCAGGGCTGGAAGACAGCAGCTGTTTGCAGCCTCCCAGCTGCAGCCAGTCCAGGTTCTGGGTAGCTGCTGATAGGCAGAGCCCGGGCTGCTCCCAGCAGCCAGATGGGAGGATGGAAGCCTCACTGCAAGCATCCCAGGCACCATGGCTGGCAGCAGCTACCTGACAACCTAGGCCAGCTGCAGCTGGGAGGCTGCAAACACCTGCTGCCTCCCTGCCTCAGCCCTAGCCATCTCCCTGCCCCAGGCTCTGGGGCTGGGAGGCAGCTGGGGCCTGGGCTGGGAGACAGCTGCTGTTGGCAGCCTCCCAGCTGCAGCTGTCCCAGGCTCTGGGTAGCTGCCGATAGCCACAGAGCCTGGGCTGGGGGGCAGGGGCAGGGGCATGAGCATGGCTGGGGGGCTGTTGTGGGGGGACCTGCAGAAAACAAATACACAAGATCAAAGGGAGTATCAGTTCTTTTATTTATTGTCTCCAGGTTTACAATTTTTAGAAAATCTGGTATTTACCATTTAAAAAAGGCAACATTTATAATGATTAACTATGCTAATATGCAGCATAATACGTATTCCCTTGTTTTGTTTATCTGGTATGCCGGCACTCTGGCACCTTCCAAGGTAGACATTGTGGGGGTTTTCAGCACTCAGGCCAAAAAACATTCCCTACCCCTGGCCTTTCATCAATGCAATGTAAGAGCATAATCAGGCCCTCACTGATTTGAAAAAATATAAATGACAAAGCACAGAGCAAGGTAAGGAAGAATCAGATCTTGTGTGTACCACACGTATGAGTATATACTGCTATGAAAAATCCCTGTGGAATGTAATAGGGATAAAACCAGTAGTGTTTGTTACAAAATATCTAAAATAAGGGCATTTTTGCCATTGAATTATTCTTATCCAAATTATGAAATTCAGTAGTAGGGATCAAATACAACATGAAATGTTACAGTGCTTTTAGATATGGTAGGTCTATTATGTGTGCCAGAACAGGGATTGTTTCATAGTTCTTTTCAGAATAATGGGCCAAGTGTTCTGCTGGTACAAACCTCACAGTTCCATGAACTTGAGTGGAGTTCAACGGAGTTGTGACAAACTATCAAGGGCTTGGGACAGACATTCAAAAAGCCTGTGCCTGAATTGATTCAATCTTTGCAGGTTAGTCTAACCCCTCACCTTGCCCAGCTGGGCTCTGTGGTCCTGCTACCCCTCTGGAGGGAGGAAGAAGAGTCCCTAGCCAGAGTCTCACAGACTCCCCAATTCCCACCCTGAGAAGAGGGGGAAGACCCCCCTCACCCCCGTTCCCAAGGCATGGAACAGAGCCCCTCCTCCCCACCCTGCAAAACAGCCAACCCAGCATGGCCCTGTTCAGGTGAAGGGGGCAGGGAGAAGGGTTAATTCCTCCCTCCATCCTTTCCCTGCAGCTGAGGTCAGGAAGTCCCAGGGTCCACCACTGCAGCCCCCTCCCCTCTGCTCCCCTGCTGCAGTGGGGGAAGAGAGGAAGGAGGGAAGAATTAACCCCCTCCTTGCCCACTTTCCCTTAACAGGGCCATGCCCGCCAGTGTCTCCGCTAGAGCCAATCCCTGCTCTGGCTAGAGAGCAGTGGTGAGGGGCCAGCTTTGCTGTGCAGCAGAGGCCTGCCCAGCCCAGAGAGCATGCCATGATGCTGGGGGGTCTGATTTATCTTAAACCAGGAAAGGGTCTGGGACAGACATTGCATAAACTGGTTTGAGCCGTATCAGTTAAGTCTGATGCTACATTCAACCAGGTTTATCTCAAACCCCTTTGGCCATTTTGAAACTGGTTCATGTCACGAGTTTTGTTTGTCCACAGCTTGAGGGGCAGTTCCCCCACAAACCGATCTTCTTGAAACATTGCTTTGGATGCTTCTTGAAACTTGGCGGGCTTTGTGAACTCAGCAAGAGCTACCAGTCCTGCAGTTTTGACCCCCCTGTGTTGTAACACATAGATGTGACAGGAGTTTTGCTTTCAAGAATTTGGGGTGCAGTTCCCCCAAAATCCCTGCACCAGTCTTCTTGAAACTTGGCAGACTTCATGCTCTCTGTAGAGTCTACCACCTCTGAATCCAAATCAGACAAAAAACAACAAAGTTACAAATATTTTATTGTTTCCCCATTATACCCTATGGCCAGATCTCAGAGGCAGCTCCAAAGCACTGCAGAAACTCTGAACCACTTTGGGAAGCCTAACGAGGCCAGCGCTTCAACCCTGGTTCTGCTATTTTATCTTTGTGGCTGGACTCACTGGTGGTAACAGGACTCTGCTCATACACAAGTTCACACATTCACAACTTGAATCTTGGAGAGTATTTAATTTATTACTCCTGGTTTCACTTCTACCCTTCTCTGTTGCTATACTGTAAGTGCAATATCAGAATAAGTAATAGACTGGTGCCTATGCATTTTATAAAGATATTCCAGCAAGAGGGGTTACACAAGGAGATATAGACTAAATAGCAGAGGAGCCAATCTAGAAACAGCCCCATTCAGATTGCTATCCTTATAGCATGGCCCTCAAAACTCTGCTGTCCTATATCAGATTGTGATTTCTGACTGGATTCCAAGTGGTAGGGAGAGGAACAAAGCTGTGTCACTAGCTGGCTACCATCCCAATGAAGGGGTTTGTTTTGGCTTCTTGGAATTATTTATTTTGTATGGATTTTTACATAGGTTTATTTTTGCATCCTTGTTATCTTTATTATTTTAAGAAGAGACAAACCATTTCCACAGCAAAATAAACACCCTTCTGTTCTTCTGTGAACTTCTGTAAATAAGCAATCCTCTTTTGGGATGTAATAGTACCTTCTGGACAAGGCCCATTTGACCTCTACCATGCCCAGTTAGTTGTCAGACTGCTCATCATGAGAAATGACTATGCATAAACACACTGCAACAACTCAGCTGACTTATCGCTGGCTGACTGTTCCCTACTGTAGAAATAACTGGGCCACTGGGCATTCTGGGAATGGCAAGGAGCCAGAGAAATTTTTATTACATGATCTTGCACATGTTTCTAGATAAGACTCGACTCCTGTGGGTAAACTCAGTGAGTGATATTGCCATGGGCGACTGGTACCTCCCAAGTCTGGGTACCAGATCGCCGACAGGGGGGGATCCCCCAGCCACTGATCACCAACTGGAGAGGGGGGGGCAGTCCCCCTGAGGCCAATCACCAACCGGGGGGGAGGGATCCCCCGAACAGCCGATTGCTGAGCCGGCAGCAAAACCAGAAGTACACTCCTGGTTTCGCGGCTGGTGCTTTCAGGGAGTGTACAGCTGATTTCAGGGGGTGCACATCCACCCACATGCACCCCTTATCCATTGCCAATGGATATTACCCCAGCTAAATGCATCAGTCAGGTAAAAGCTCAAGTAAAAAGCTCATCAAGCAGGATCTGTCCTTTGCTCAGCAGAGTGCTCCCTAATGTTTAAAGACACAATAAATTACACACAGACTTCCACAAGAGCTGAACTCTCTTGAAAATCTGGACTCAACTGTAGAAGCTCAGCGCTTCTGAAAACTTGACCCCAATTTTATAAGTGGACAATATCCCTGTCATCAAGACCTGCCTCATTACACCAGTCAGCTTTCCAAAAAAAATATTTTGCCTTAATTTTCATAAACTCCAGAAAGACCTAACCTCCCATAACTTTGCATGCATAACTCCTTAAACCACTTCTCCCTACACAGAGCAACAGTGCCAGGGAAATAGAGCAGCTTGCCTTTTTTCCAATTAAAAAAGTTCTTGACAATCCTGGGAAGTCTGTGAGGCTCTTGGTGAATTTGTCCATGTGTGTATTGGTTCAACACATTTCTATAGTAACGTTTTGAAATCTCATTTCATTTTAATGAGAAAAAAAAAGAACTTACAATCTTATTCTTGTTTTCATTTTCTACTCCTCCTGACACTTCTTTTATCTTGAAAACTGCAAAAAAGGATTTTCCCCCCCCAGCACCAAAATTTTATACTTTTATATGAAAATATATCCAATGATTCATGCATTATTATTAAGGAACTTGTTCCTTTCCACTTTTAATGTATCTGCTTACTGTGTATGACCAACTGAATGGGTGTGAAAGGAAATGGATAAGAATTGCTGAAAAGGAGTCATTTGCTCTCCCCCTTCCCCTAGCTGTCTAAATAATTGTGTGCAAGTTTCCATGAACCATTCTTTGTGCTCATCACAAATGCTTGCCCCAGTTTTTTCCTTTTAAAAACCAGCCTGTCCTGTGTTTAATGAACAGGAAAGAGAGAAATATTTGGGCAGCACTGGAAGAGACAGGAGAGAGCCAGATGGCCGTGTGTGAGATACAGACAGCAGCCTGGTAGCTAACTGTGTAGGAAAGGCAAAGGAGGAGGCAGCCTGTGAAGAACAAGAAGGGTAAGAAAGAAACTGAGAACCAAGCTTTTGTTGACATCAGGAGCCAAGTAGCTGCTTGGATGTACAAGGATAAGTGAGATGTGTGAGACAAGTGGTAATTTGAGACAACAAGGAAGTAATTCAGGGAACCCACAGATCTTTGCAGCAAGACCTACTGGCCAGTACTTAGCTGCTGTCTAACATAACCATTGATCAGAGGTGGCATCCCAGGTACTAAACCCCAGGAGCCTTGGTGACCAAGGACCAAGCCTTGGTTGTCTTAGGACTCCCTACTGGACTGTCTTCTTCTGCCGGTTTAGAAACTCTCCTGTTCTCATATTGACAGCTAAAACTTGTACCTACTTGTACTTGCACACACTCGTTCCTGCCACTCTGATTAAAGATACCAGCTATACTTACTAACAGCATGAGAGCGGTTCTTGGGAACTTGCCAAGGGCTACAGCCTGGTATTTAGATTGTCTCAGGTACTTGCCTGCGACACCAAGACACCAAGTCCAATTTGAAATATCTAACAAGGTTTAGAGGGCCCCACAACAAAGTGACACTTTCCAGCCAGAGATCCTATTTTGCACCACTCTTAACTGAACTAAGGGAAAAATGCAAAGAATGCTTGTATCTGCATTCTATTATTAGCTATTTTGAAATAAGAACCACGTTACTTTATTAATAAAGATGTCAGATTCCTGTCGTGAACTGAAGCCCCCTCTAGCTACAATTTCTCAAATACTGGACTGTGAAGTCTGAAAGCATTTAAAGACATTAAACCTATACCTATATTCAACCCCTTTAATGTTTCAATGAACATCCAAAAGTTTTATAGAAAAAATAAATGCAAACCAAGCGAGCTATATAAAAAGTGAATGCATTGTTTAAATGGCTGCTGGCTACGCTCCATTGTTAGGTATGGATAATCAAATCCAGTGAGCCAATTATAAATTGCAAGAGAAAAGTAAATGGCCAGCATACAATAAAAACTAAAGAAAAACGAAGAGCCAAAGTCATTCATGGTGTACTTCTAGGGGAGTAAAAATGAGACTAGGAATGTGACCCTCCTTTGTCCCTGTCAGTTGATCTCTTAAGCCAGCCAAGCACAGACTTGAATGAGACTTCACACATGTTCAAGTGTACTCCTGACTTACGATGCAAATGAGAAGAAAAATATATTAGTCTAAACTGAGTCAGCTTGATTAAAAAAAAGTTCAGAGAAGACGAGCTGAGAAACCTAAGGAAGCTATTTCCATGCTTTGCTCGTCTGACAGGGCTGCTTCTCATCATCCTACCATGTACACACAGAGTTTTGTAAACAAACATAGGGCCAAACACAAAAAAGGGTCTGGCCTGTCACATACTTCATTCTGAAAGTATTTTTCCCATGAACAGTATTCTGATGCAATAAACATTCTTCTCTCATAGGGCCTTTGTTGCCTTGCTTCTGTCAATTAAATTTGCATGAGAGTTGGATGGGGCCACAACAAAACCTAAGGCCATTTATCTAGAAACCTACCTTTAGCCAGCTTGGTTTCAAATCTGGAACAAAGTTCATACTTGTCATTAAATATATGCATTTTCAAGGGTCCATGTACATTAAAAGTTTACATCAATCCTGATGAAGAGCACATATCAACTGCTGAAACTTCCTTAGCCTGACGAAGGGTTCTTGAACCCAAAAGCTTGCTTAAAAATTGTTCTCCAACTATTTAAGTTGGTCTAATAAAAGGTATCAGATTCACTCAAAGAACCTTGTCTGTCTATGTCCTTAGACCACCATGGCTACAACCTACACCCGTTACATCAATCCAATGCGTTTTTAAATGGCCAAGATGTTTTGGCCTACTCAAACTGCCTTCCATCTGACCAACCTCAATGTCAAAGGATACAAGGTAAGCTATCATTACTGTGTATGCTTTTAAAGCACATATTAGTGAAGAAGCTGGACACTCAATATGAAACCAAACTGGAGAGGAGTTATTTTCTTTGGAATAACTGAATATTTCAACGGATAACAGAAAGAATGTTTCTGAAGCAGTGCCTGAAGGAGGCACTGCATTATCATACATTAAATCTGGTCCAACCTTGTCTCAGAGAAAAGACAAAACACCCTCTCAGACTTGGGGAGTGGGGACTGGATATAATATAAAGATTATGAAGATATGCAACAAACCTTTCCCTGCAGTAGGAGGGAGTTAGGGGTAGGAGAGGCAGGTTTGCTCAGCAAATGAATTGGGAATTCAGCGGTATTAGAAACAAGTTGTGAAGGCAAATGGAATTTGAGGTGTTTGGGTGACATTGAAAAAACTGACAAAAGAATGGTTAAACATTGTGCTGGTCAATCTTAAAAGCATAGATTGCAAATTGAAATGACTGAGCATGCTGTAGTTTAATTTAAACATTTTTTTTCCATTTTTCTTCCAAATTGCACTATCATTTGCTATTAATAAGTCTCCAGTTTTTGGCCTTTGGCAAACTGGGATTTAAATGCAATGTCATAACCAGAACTCTATACACTGAGGATAGCAGTGTTCTGCTCCTCTGTAAGATAGTGATCTTGTCTGCAGTAAATTTTATTTGAAATGCTGTTAAGTTTCAAAATAGTGTTTTTGGATAGTGCAAGTTTCCATTAATTCATTTTATAGCCAGTTGATTAAGAAGAGCCATGGTCTCTGCTGCAGAGACTTCCTGTGCCTGAAGAAGGGTGATTGCACCCAAAAGCTTGCAAAGAACTTTTCCCCAACTACTCAGTTGGTCTAATAAAAGATATCACATCTACCCAAAGAACCTTGCCTACAACAGAGAAAATGTTTTTAACAGTGTGAATTCCTATTTGAAATCTCTGGGTTTATCATGTGAATCATATTTGCACACCTAATAGTGCCACAACACCCTGGTTGAGAATCACCGCCTTCAAGACTCACTGGTTCAAAGAGTCATTAGCTTTTGTAAACAACAACCTACTTTGTCAGATGCTATAAATCAGTGGCTCTCAACCTTTTTTTGCTGCGACCCTAACTCTGCCCCCTCTGCTGGGCCAGGATTACAGGGGGAAGGAGTGGCAAGAGTTGCATGGACCATATGCCATGACAGCCCTGCAGGTGGGAGGGGCAGAATGAGGGGCGGACCCTCCACAACCCTCATTTGCATCGCACCCTGAATTTGGGAGCCAGTGCTATAAATGGTCTTACAGATTTATACCATCTATTGAAGAAGGCAGTTGCTTACAAAAGCTTATACCTCTGAACCAAATAGTTTTTAAAACGTCACCCTGACTTACCTCCTGCTTGACCTCAGACTAACACAGCTAACTACTTCTCAATTCTCTCAGATCAACTAAAAACTCTCCTGCTAAGGGCTACAGGGGCAAAGCTTTACTGTAAAAGTTGTGCTGCCAAGTTCCTTTGGGCCACAGTCATAGCAGAAACTGGAACAAGGAAGGACTGCACTGTAATACCACATTGCTGATAACCAGGCAGCATGGAGAAGGAAACTGCCTGAGTCAAATGCAAAGGGAATAAGAGCTGCAGCTGTGGGGTTGAAAGTAAGTAGATTAGGACAGAGCTGGGGTAAGGAAGAGATGAGAGGTTTAACAGGGCAAGTAAATAAGGAAGAAAATGGAGGGGACAAAGGAGACAGAGCTGATTAAACATGGGGCTGGGGTACCAGAACTGGTGTCGGCTAGGCAAGGAAATTGGGACAGGAGTACTGACAGAGGCAGGAGTACTAAGACTGGCTTAGAAACTGGGAGAGAGGAAATAGGAAACCATTGGGGATGAGAAGCATGGACTAGGGTGATTAAAGTCCAGAAAGGGGGGTGGGGGGGACTGAGACTAAGAAGGAGATTCAGAAAGGATGAGAGTAGGTCTTGCTTGGCATTACAGTAAAGAGCTTCCCAATGCAGAGTGTTACAGTAAAATATAGAAGACTTACTTATGGGTAATATGAATTATCTAAGGGTACTGTACTGGCATGAAATGCTTGACAGTATAAATGGAGAAAGGAGTGAAATCTGAAAGTGACATTATCTTAGTTCTCACTTCTCATTTCTATACACTGGCCATGGGGTCAAGAACAAGCTGGCTTCTGCAGGCACATGAAACCAAAAAGTTAAAGGGGGAAGAACTTTTAATGCTAGGATCATATCACATTCCTGTCCTTAAGCAAAGGCATGTGAGAGGTGGTACGTTTAGCAATTGGTCATCTTTTGTAACACAATGGGAAAGGTATGAAATTGCACTATAGCTGAATAAGAAAGAAAACAGGAGTTGCCGCAACATTAGCTACATTAATCAAAGGCCTCTACATGCTCCACCTTCATCTGGTTATGTCAGCAGCAGACCAAGAGAAGCCTATGTAAAATCCTAGAAGCTCTCCCAAAGTATTTTAAATCTACAAAGAATGCAACTTGTAAGATTTATGTCAGTAACCAGGAATCTGGCAAACAATGGACTATTGCCCAACTATGCAAGATAGCCAACTCAAACCATGAAATCTTAAAAGGTAGGCTAGTTTCTGAGATTAACAATAGGGATAAAAGATTAAGAAATACAAGAGCACCCATTTACTCTACAGAGTACCCTGGAGAAGGGCAAAGCTAGTTAAGCAGCTCACACCCAAATGCATAATGCATGGGGAGCAGGAACAGACAATTCACTAAGTCACACAGGGAAAGAGTGAAAACTCAGCTACACTCCTATAAAAACAAACATACAAATACAGAATAGAAGAGATAAAGCACAAGAAGAAACCTGTGCGTATTGGGGGAAATTGACATTTTAGGGTCATATGCAATAATTTGGAAAAAGATAAAACTATGCCAAAAGTTAGCAGACAAAGGAGAAAATGTAGCACGTCAAAAAAGTAAAAGTAAAAATGAGCTTTTGCTTCTATATGATAGCGCAAACAAAAAAAATGTTGTATATAGCTCGGACTACTATCAGATGCAACCACGAGGCAGGAGCAGACAACAACAAATGGAAGGCAAATTAACAGTGAGGACGTCACAGAATGCACTTTGCTACACAGGCTTCCTCAGCATTAAACAAGACAAGAAAGCAAAATAACAAATCAAGCAAAGCCATTATATACCACTAATTTAAACTGTAAGAAAAAAACATGGAAATGTGCACAGACTAAAATCTTGGGTAGGTGAGATGATGCAGAAGCCACTACACTTTCAACAAAAACAAAGGAAGTGATTAAACGTAGACTAAACCTGGGACAATTGATCAATATAACAATGCATGAGGAAACCCATAAACCTTATCCAGAGTAACCACTGCATGGTGGCTTCCCTCTAGGAAAAAAAATAGTAAAATATTATGGTGCAAGAGGCAAGGATTTGTGGGGTAGCTTTTACTGGACCAACTGCATATTTGGGATAGTTTTAGGCAAGCTTTTAAATGCAGGACATCATGTTTTTTGAAAGAGAGGGATGTGTTCTAGACCTGGTATATGTGGAAATAAAGTGAAAGAATGTAAGTAAGTAGTACCTCGCCTGCCTCAGGGTACCCAGTGCATAGAAAGAAATAGTGGGAGCAATAAAGCAAATGAAAAGCTAAGGTACCATTGCCAAAGTCACAGTACGCCCAAGTGGGCTAAAGCAGTATGATATCTATTGAAAAGCCAGGTACAAAGATGCAAAGAGCTAAAAATGCACAGTGCAGTGCTTACCTCATTTCAGAGGGACTAGGCAGCAGGGATGAGGGATTGGCCAGGCCTTTGCAAGAAAGCAAGCTTAAGCCTATGTTTATTATCTAATTATGTCCTCATGCCTCACAGCACTCTTCAAAGGATCTGGTGGCATGCTCATTGAGAATCACTGCTCTAAGTTGAGGCTGTCCAAAATAAATACACATGGTGGTGCAATACCAAGACATTTTAAACAGTCCTGCCAGTGGGAAATGTAAAAAAATGGTTAAATATTTAAGCCAGTTCTGATATTCATGTTTCAAGTAAGAGGTAACTGGAAAAAGGCATGTGAGAGTAGAACACTTCCTGATACTGGATGGTATAACACAATAGTATGTTTTGTTGTATAGTATAATATCTAGGAATTTAGAACTCTTCTTTCATGAAATATCTGATGACCAAGGACAAATGAATGCTGCACCATAATGGCTATTTTCTTGTGTTTGAACACTGGGCAAAGACTGGGACTGAGATAAAAAGTCTATAGGACAGAGACTGGAATTGGGGCAATGAGGTAGGACTGAGAAAGAGACTGGATTAGAAGAAGGACAAGTAGGAGATGGCAGAGTACTAGGGGTCAAGCTTGGAAGATGGGGAGAGGAATAACCAGAAGAGTCAGCGCTTAATAGAGCAGAGCACGCTGCTTTAGAGAACACAGAATACAACCCCAAATTCCCTTGGTATCATCAAGTACTTGTGAAACCCATTACAAAGATGCCCTCCTTCCCCACAGTGCTGGCATACATACTGGATAACAGCTTACTATTGTTATCATTTACTACATTTGCTCAAGCTGTGAATTTGTATGGAATAGATCCATAGCTGCTGAACCACATAAATGGTAAACAGGATAGCAGACAGCAGGATTTCTTTTTATTTGGTTTAGAAATAAACTTAGGAACTTATGCAAAAAAAATGCTAAAAACATTAAGGCTGCAAAGTCAAATGCTTAGTAGTTAAATTCCAGAAAATAGGACTCTTGTAAATGCCAATTCAGTTCCTCCTGTGTATGCATTATGATAATCTTCATCAGATAGTCATATGCTATTTTTTTTGCACAAGAGCTTTTTCTTGTTCATTGGATAGGCTGGACCTGCTTTCATTAGGCCTCTGCTTCCTTTTTAGAAGAATTTACAAGCATCCGAGTGTTTCCAACGATCTTATTTTAATTTCACTTTCTCTGTATTCTTATCTGACTTTCCCTGTGGTTATTTTCATGTGCATGCTAAAGATGTTTCTTTTTTTAGCGAACAATTGCTTACCATTTTCTGTAAAGTTAGCAGGATTTCAGAAGATGTGTGAACTTAGACCTTGATTCTGAAGTTGTCCACAAAAAAACCCATTTCAGTACTATAATCAGTTCTATAGAGTCACTGGTGGCAACCCCACTTACGCCTTTTCTATCTTACTGGAAAAAAGTCAGAGGCCTACTATCCCCTAAGATATTTGATCTTAAGACATGATCCTGTGCCTAGCAAGACTCCAAGGGCAAGTGGAGCTGACCGTACCTAAACAAGTTGACTGGTCCCAGTGGAAAGGAAGATCATCTTCCGGTATAGCTTTTAAGATTGAAAACAATGTTTTCTGCATTTGGCATTTGTCTTTCTGTTTGGGACTTGAAAAAATAATCTTTGCAATAAGCCATTTATACACACCTGGCTACATTGTGGCCTCAGTCCACTAGTACTGAGTACTACTAGTATAAATTAATGAGAAAAGTGGAGTCACTCCAGATTTATATTGGGAGAATCAGAATCATCTTTAGTTAATACAAAAAAACTGAGATAAAAATTTTGAGCTGGAGCATGAAATTCTCCATTACTAGATTCCATTACTGTTTTAGTCTAAAGAGCAGTAAATTCATTACCTTCACTCGAGCAATAACTACAGAGCCTTTTATATATTCACCAATAATCTAATTATAAGAAATGCTGATGTGCCCTTTATTTTTGCTCATTTCAGCTTTTGCTCAACTGACAGACACTGTGGTACTTTAAAATATTACAAAGAGTGTAGCAATGGAGGAGCAACAGTTTCAAACTGACACATTGGAAAAGGAACTCACATGGCTAAATCCAACGCCACAATAAGGACACCGTGTTTCCTGACATCAGGTCTAGATACACACATTTGGGGGCATTAGGAAAAGATTAAATCAAATCAAAATGGCTGCCCAATATTAAGTAAGTCAGGATGGGTGAGCTAGCAGGGCATTTTGGGGTCCAGCAGGCTGGAGTGGATCAGGGGTCCGCCAGGTGATGTGGGCAAGGTGCAACCCATGAGGGGTGGGAAGCAGTTGTGACCCATGGGTAGGGTGAGCAAGCATGGCATGACCTGCAAGTAGGGTGTGGGGTGGGGGCAGGCACGAACCATGGATGGGGTGGGGGGAGCAGTCCGCCAGGTCTAGCCACTCACAAAGGTTCCTGATGTGCGTACAGGACCTACACCTCGTGCAGGAG
>NW_017728992.1:24588129-24589235 GCF_001723915.1 Gavialis gangeticus | reverse complement strand
TCTATCCCTCCTGCCCCTCCCCAACCAGAACTTACTTGCTGGGCCCCAGCAGCTGCTAACACTGGTAAAAAGTGGCTGAGGAGGGCTAAAGGCTGCAGGGGTAGATTCAAAGCAAGTGCAGTGGTACAGACACACCCCCAGATTTCAGTCAACAGTGCCATGGGAGCACTAGCCAGGAGTAAGAATTTCCCAGCTCCCTTCCCTTTTGTGGTCAGTAGCACCTCCTTTCCTCTCCACCCCTTGACAACTGCTGCTGTCTCCAAGCTGCCCTGGGGACCCTCCAGACCAACTCCTGCCCAGTCCCCCTACATGTTGCCTGACAGCCCAGGAGCAAGAGTGGGGGAAAGTAATCTGGTTCCACATATAGCCTGGGTGGAGTAGAGCAGGAGCAACTCTGAAGCATCCTCCTGTCCCAAGTTGGGGACAGCAGCAGGGGTAGGCAGAGGACATGGAGAATGGCAGGGGAAAGGAGGGGATGCTGTGAACAGAGAGGAAGGAAAGTGAGAGGGAAGATTGTGTAACCTATGACTCATACCTACCTCTCCTTGGTAACTTGGTTCCTGAATGAATGGGGATGAATGAGGGTGCTTCAGAGACAATGGCAGTAGGTCTAAAAATAGCTCTCTCTGAATGACTGAACCATCAACACCAATACCTGGACCAATGACCCAGCCCTTGGAACCACCCTCAGCATTCAAGAAACAAAAGATGAGGCAACCAACCATTGTACCAAGGCTGCACATGCTCAGTAAGAATACCTGGAACCCTCTGGAACAGGACTGACATTGGCTGGACAGGCCCTCCCCATAGTAGACCATAGGTAGTCTGCCCCATAAAAAGGGGCAGTGAAGACTGACTCCTTGGGACACCCTCTTCATCTGGACCAGCACCATGCCACACCACCTATCCACCCAGAGACCCTGCCGGAGACCCCCCTCTGGACAACACCTGCTGGACAAGGACCTCTTTCCAGCCTGGATAGGTAGCTGTCACCTGCACTCCCTCTTCAACCAAAGACTTGGACTCTGCTTCTCTTCCCTACCTAGACTCCAACCATTCCACTGAGTCTTTCTCCTATTGTGAGTGCTTGTGTGAGCATGAACCAA
>NW_017728992.1:24577261-24583129 GCF_001723915.1 Gavialis gangeticus | reverse complement strand
CAGGTGCAACCTACAGGTGGGGCGGACAGGCTGCAAGACCCATGGGTAGGGTGGGGGTCTGGCTCAACCCATGTGTGGGGTAAAGGAGCCAGCGTGACCCATGGTTAGGGTGGTGGGGGCCAGCATGACTTACAGGTGGGGTGGGGTCCCCCCAGTGAACCTACATCTCTATCCCTCCTGCCCCTCCCCAACCAGAACTTACTTGCTGGGCCCCAGCAGCTGCTAACACTGGTAAAAAGTGGCTGAGGAGGGCTAAAGGCTGCAGGGGTAGATTCAAAGCAAGTGCAGTGGTACAGACACACCCCCAGATTTCAGTCAACAGTGCCATGGGAGCACTAGCCAGGAGTAAGAATTTCCCAGCTCCCTTCCCTTTTGTGGTCAGTAGCACCTCCTTTCCTCTCCACCCCTTGACAACTGCTGCTGTCTCCAAGCTGCCCTGGGGACCCTCCAGACCAACTCCTGCCCAGTCCCCCTACATGTTGCCTGACAGCCCAGGAGCAAGAGTGGGGGAAAGTAATCTGGTTCCACATATAGCCTGGGTGGAGTAGAGCAGGAGCAACTCTGAAGCATCCTCCTGTCCCAAGTTGGGGACAGCAGCAGGGGTAGGCAGAGGACATGGAGAATGGCAGGGGAAAGGAGGGGATGCTGTGAACAGAGAGGAAGGAAAGTGAGAGGGAAGATTGTGTAACCTATGACTCATACCTACCTCTCCTTGGTAACTTGGTTCCTGAATGAATGGGGATGAATGAGGGTGCTTCAGAGACAATGGCAGTAGGTCTAAAAATAGCTCTCTCTGAATGACTGAACCATCAACACCAATACCTGGACCAATGACCCAGCCCTTGGAACCACCCTCAGCATTCAAGAAACAAAAGATGAGGCAACCAACCATTGTACCAAGGCTGCACATGCTCAGTAAGAATACCTGGAACCCTCTGGAACAGGACTGACATTGGCTGGACAGGCCCTCCCCATAGTAGACCATAGGTAGTCTGCCCCATAAAAAGGGGCAGTGAAGACTGACTCCTTGGGACACCCTCTTCATCTGGACCAGCACCATGCCACACCACCTATCCACCCAGAGACCCTGCCGGAGACCCCCCTCTGGACAACACCTGCTGGACAAGGACCTCTTTCCAGCCTGGATAGGTAGCTGTCACCTGCACTCCCTCTTCAACCAAAGACTTGGACTCTGCTTCTCTTCCCTACCTAGACTCCAACCATTCCACTGAGTCTTTCTCCTATTGTGAGTGCTTGTGTGAGCATGAACCAATAACTTCATGGACCTGTGTAGTGTGTTGTCTGTTTAATAAAACTGTTATCTGGACCCCTAAGTTGGGTTTGCTTTACTACAGTTCCAGTCCTGCTCCAATTTCTGCTCCTCTAACTTCTGTCTCATCCCCACTGCCTTTTTCCCTGATCTCTGCCACTGTTTTTGTCTCATCCATACTGCCTTTGCCCCGGATCTCTGCCACTTCTTTTGCCTTGTCCCCACTGCCTTTTGCCTCTGTCTCCTGGCTGTTTCCTCCTTGCCACCAGGCTTTTTTCCCTTGCAGCAGTGACCTTGAGTAACCACGAGGCCACTTCATCTTAAGTAAACCCAAGCCTCAGTTCCTCAGCCAGCTTCTCTCTAGTCCACCAGTTCTGGCAACTTTCACTCCTTACACTTTAACTCTCTCTCTCTCACCTTAACTTTCCCCCAAGTATCCCAGGTAAACCAAGCACACACACATATACCGTACCATCCAAGTTAGGAACTTACTTGTGTGTATGTGTAGGTGGGTTGTATGTGTGTGAACTGGTGAGTGTGTATATAATGTCATTCTGTGCATGATATATGAATTAGTGATCTGTGTATGTGTACTGAGTGTGTGGGTATGGACCGTTGATTTTTGTCTAACTTTTGGGGTGTGTAGTGTATGTGCTTGAATTGGCAATAGGTATGCATGTGCCTAGGCTGGTTCGGATGTGTATGTGCCTGAGTTGGTAGAGTGTGTGTGTATGCACCCAGTTGATTTGTGTGTATGTATATGTGCAATTGTGTCACACCCTCCTGTCTAATAGCACAATATTGAGATCCTGAGAGTTGGCCTGACCCCACACGGCAACACTATAAGCAGTTTGTCAGGACAGCTGCATCCACAACAAGAGTCATGCCAGCTTTTAGCTGTACTAACTAGGGGATGTGATCTTTTCCCACCCCAAACAATAAACCTGTGCCAGCAAAATTCAGTAGTGTAAACTAGGCTTAAGACATTTAACCACACAAATTCCATCACAAATTACCTTATTTTATTCTTTGTCTGAAACAGCAAATTTCCAAACTTTGGCATGAATTTTCTACGTTTTTTCCAGGGTTACCAAACACACCAGAGTGTCCATAACTACAAGCCCATTCAATGTTGTGTAGTGATGGCATATAAACATCTTTGACTCTTTTCAGGCTCAACATTAGGAAAAAATTCTTCACATTTAGAGTGTCCAGACTGGAATAAGCTCCCTCCAGAGGTGCTGCAATCGCCTACCCTGGGAATTTTCAAGAGGAGACTGGACAGTCACCTTGCTGGTGTCACCTGGCCCTACCTGTCTTTCCTGCCTGGTGCAGGGGGCTGGATCCGATGAGCTTCTGAGGTCCCTTCCAGCCTCACAGTCTATGAATCCATGACCTTTGGGACCCATTTAATTTAACACAACACATCTCTCCTTCACTATGGGTTAGGTAATATTTGTCTGCACATACAAGTCAAAGAAAGGACTCTGCCTCAGAAAAAGTTTCTTTTCTATATGACCTCATTTTGTGTCCCGACCATGAGGAATGAGAATTTAGTTGGTTTCTGAATCTGAACACAGCTGTATGAAATCACTAAACCATTCATTGACAAAATAAGAAAAACCTACAAGGAAAACAAACAATGGCTTTCAATGTAGAAAAATTAGATTTTTTTTTTTTAAAGAACCGATGAGAGAATGTATGTGGTGATGTTCCAAGGGTAACATTCCTTTGTCTCAGAGAAACACCTCTCAAAGAGACTTAGGTCTCAACATTGTAAAGACCAAGGCACATAGTACCCAATGTACTATAATTCCTATCAATGGTACAGTGCATGAATGTGAGCAACTGCAAATCTTTGAGGGGGACCAGGGTTAGAAGTCTTGGATGAGAAGCTATTTTGCATCTCTGGTTATGCTTCTTCTAGGGTTTTGAACATATAATTACTGGAAAAAAAATCCTCCCTTTCAATTTTTGTTTTAAATAGACAAATTCTTACGTTTTAGGGAAATCAGAATAAAAAAGGGCTATAATAACCATGGTACCCAAACAAAATAGACCCCACCTAAGCTTAAGAGATTTCAAAAAGCACACTTTGTTTTAAAATAAAGCAGGTTTGCTCATTACCTTGACAGAGCTTTTGGAAGTTTGCTGGCCAAGACCTCTACAAGCTTCTAATATTTAGTTTTCCCATAACATATGTTCAGTGAAATTCATGCTTCTTAAACTTTACTGCCTCCTCCTTAGTACTAATTTGCTTGACTTCAGTTGGTTTAGTGATAAAGCATCAGATAGTCCCTTGAGAATACCTCATCTTAAAACTGAAAAACAAATTAAACAAAAACAGTTTAATAAGATATAGAGGCACACCGTTTGAAGTTCACAGAATACAGGAGGTTCAAAATAGCTACATAGTTTAAGATTTGTTGTTGCAAGGTTTGCAAGACAGGATTTTACCTGAGACCAAAAATGTTTAAAGAACCATTTGTATGTAATGGTAACTTAATTTGCTACAAATCCCCCATATCAATATCTTCTACTTTTTTCCAAGTCACCCCAAACATACAAAAAACTTTTACCCTTCCCCTATTCCTGTCTTGCCATTTTGTTTCCCTTGACTTGGTTCTCATTTTTTCCTAACATGAATAGGAATTTGCCTTTTGCCTGCTTATCCTTCTACCAATATATGTTCCCAAAGTTAGGGTACTGAAGCAGAGAGCCTTCCAGCTTTCAGACTTAGTATCTCCCTTAGCATCCACCCATTGCCACTGTGAGAAAGAAGGGTGCGGGGGTGGGGGGGAGTTTGGGCAGGGATTGTTTGTTTTAAGGAAAAGTTTTCATATCCCAAGCCACATCAGCCAAATCAATTCCAAATCCATGAGTCATTCAAGAACCATATGTGGCCCTACTACCAGCAAAATCCTCCACCCCCAACCTGGGCTTCAGATGCTTCCAAGTCCTTTGGTGGGCATCCTACATGCAAGCCCAAGCCTGAAGGCTTGGGGTCAGATGCCGCCGAGTTTCACTTGCCCTGAGCCATATGGCCACAAAAGCAAGCTAGGGAGGAGTCTGCCATTTCCATAAAGTTGGCGTAAAGCCAAGAGCTTCCCACTGGAAGTGAAAGTGGAAGGCTAGTTATGCCTTACCTTGGTCAAGGTACTACCCCCTGCCAAAAAAGTGGTCTTCCCCTGCAACAAGGAAAACAACCTTAGTTGTCATGGTATTTCCCCTGCCAGGTCAATATGGATAAGTTAGTGCAGCTTGTTCATCTGATCATTGAGGATGGTCAGCTGTAGATAAAGGGATGTACCAAGTTCTCTTGTTAGTACAGGCAGCATTGGTGTCCAACTCCACAAGTTCAGCTCTCAGGTAGCTCAGGACAAACATCATATAGTCTGGGGCTCCAGACTCAGCATAATTTCCCTTGCACAGCAGCCGGCACATGTAGTCCACAGGGAACTGCAGCCCAGTGCTAGAAAGAGGAGATAGCCATACCTTGAGATTTGACTCTCTGTTTGCTGCATCCAGACATCGCAATGTTGTTCAATAATACACAGTATTTACCAGAAAAACAGTGATGCAGGGCTGAAGAGATCTATGGTCTATCTTACTACTACTTTACATATGTTCTTAAGACTTCCACCATCCAAATCCCCACACACTCCCCTGAGACAACTGTCTGTCCAGATTTTCCTTAAAGCCACACTTGCAGAAACACTAGATTTTAAGTTTACTTGAGGTGGGTGGTTGCTACTGCCAGGTTTGGGTTTTCTTTTGGTCCAGAGACAGTTTGTACAGTTTTACTCAGTCAGATTTTCAGGAGCTGAGCACCCACAGTCCCCAACCAGTTCCAAGTACAGGCTGTTATGCAAAAGAGTGCATTTCCTCATTTGCTTACAATAAACTTTGGAAGATCCTTACTATGCACATGTACCCACTGTATCAGATGACATGAAAATGGGCAGGGGGGAAATGATCATACTCTGCAAGGGCTTCACCTCCAAAAAATAAAATAAATTAGCATTGCTACAAAGGGAACAGAGAAGCTCCCAGCTTGGGATGCAACACAGGTAGCATGAGAAGTAAAAAATGCTACTGATATAAATCATATCCCTTCCCAGCAGCTACTCTGATAGTCATTTCCCTGTGCGCTTGTCCTAGGGAACATTGAAATGAAGTCAATCCCCTTTTTATGTCCTTGTGACAAGGTATTTAGCAGATTTCACAGGTTTGTTTGGAATCTGACAGGGCTGCGCCATAAGTGCTCCTGTTCATAGATCCATAGTAGGGCTGTGCAAAATGGCTACATTTTGTTTTGGTTTCAGATTTGGCCATTTCAGAGGACAGTGATTTGTTTTGGTGTTTTGGATCGCTGTTCCATTTCAATTCAGCCAAATCTGTTTCAGAGATTTCAGGCACAGCCGGGTGGCTACAGGTTCTCCTGCGACTCCTCCAGCTGTGCCTGCCTCTGCCCCGGTGGGGGGAGCCACGGGAGAAGCCCCCATGGCTGCCCTGCCCAGCCCTATCCCCCCCCCGGCCCCAGCCTGGTCCCAGCACTTAAAAAAAAAAAAAAAAAATTAAAAAAAAAAAGCCCTGCC
>NW_017728992.1:24574431-24577116 GCF_001723915.1 Gavialis gangeticus | reverse complement strand
CCCCCCAGCATTTAAAAAAAAAAAAAAAGCCTGACACTCACCGGCTGCAGTAGTGATGATCAGGGTCTCTGAGGGCTCATGGCAAAGCCACTCCCCGCCCCCCCCTGCAGCTTGAGGCAGTGGGGGGCAGCAGGGATCACCCCCCCCAACCTGGCACTCGCATGGGGGCGGGGTGCCATGAACTGTCTGGGAGCTGGGGCAACCTCAGCAGTTACCTGGCACCACTCAGCCCCAGAGGTGCCAGCTCCCAGACAGCACGCAGTGCCCTACCAAGCCACGCTGCACCCACACCATGGGACAGCTGCCACATGGGTGCCAGGTGGAGGGGGATGATCCCTGCTGCCCTCCACTGTCCTGTGCCACACAGGGGGGTTCTTCCATGAGCCCTGATCACCACTGCTGCAGCTGGTGAGTGCAGGGCTTTTATTATGTGCCGGGAACCTGGGGCCAGGCAGGGGCTGGGGCTGGGTAGGGGAGCCATGGGGGCTTCTCCCACAGCTCCTCCAGGTGTGCCTGCCTCTACTCCAGCAGGGGGAGCATCAGGAGAAGCCCCCCATGTCTTCCCTGCCCAGCCCCACCTCCCGCCCAGCCCCAGCCTTCCAGCACTTTAAAAGAAGAGCGAAGCATAGGGAGTGCATGTGGGTGCAAGTACACCCCTTATATTGGCAGTGTACCACCTGAAACAAGCACCACCAATGCTGCCAACAGCACCTACAGGTGATTGCCACTTGTCACCCCCCACCCCTAGAGGTGGTATTGGAGAATCAGCAATTCAACCATAGACACAGCTTTAAATGTTTTTTCTATGTACCTCAAAGTACCAGGCATGGCTTGTGAATGCTGCAGTGCTGGGGCAGATAGAGTGTCCCACAGGAGCACAGAGGGGCCACCCACATGCTCAGTGGTAAACCCAGAAGTGGACCAGAAGTACTTCCTGTCCACTTCTGGATCTTCTGGGGAGCATTCAGGGCCCCTGGTTCACTTCCAGTTCTGTCTGCTGCTGAGCTCGCTGGGGACCCCCTGCGCTCCTGTGGGATGCTCCATCTGCCCCAGCATCACAGCATTCACAAGCCGCCTGGTACCTTGGGGTATGAAGAAAAAACGTTTAAAGCTGTTTCTATGTGCAAATTGCCAAATCTTTCCAAATATCTCAAATTTGATTTGAAGGGTTCCGATTCAATTCACAGAGATTAAAGGGTCTCCTGATTCAATTTGGATTCAGAGATTCAGCCACCAAATTAGGCTGAATCAAATGAGCAACCAAAGCTTCACTCATAAGACATAAATACACAAAATATGAAGTGCTAACTTACAAAATATGAGGCGCAAGAACATCAGATATAAGCTTGAACCTTGAAAGACAGAAAGAACAACCTGGGCTGACTCTGGAGCAGTGGCAGCACTCCAGAGGAGGAGAGATCCCCAGTGCCTCCAGGTCCTTGACCACCCAACTGGGATAGTCCATGAGGGAAACCGAAACCCAGGGGTCTCTCCCCTTCAGGCTTTTCCACCTGAGGTTAGGTTCACTGATGGGCAATTCCCCCCTCCCCTCTGGGAAATTCCCTTTCCAAGCACTCATGACTCCAAAGCCTGATGAGGCTGTCCCTATCTCCCCAATCATGGTGCCTTCTGGCTCGGCAGAGGCCCACAGCTACCCTGGGCTCCTCCCACTGTTGGCCCACTCGGATCCCTGTGAACCATTCCTTGTATCGGTGGCTCTCCCTTATGCCAGGAATTGGAGACCCAAGCTGCCTTGTGCAGTGCCGGGGTCTCAGTCCACTCCCAGACGCTCCGTGAGCTGCCTGCACACCAGCCTCCTGGCCTTGTGCCAGGGGTTGGGGAACCTAAGCCATCTCAAACAGCTCCCAAGGCCCTGCCCTTCTCAGACCTGGCATGCAACATTTGTGCACTGAATTCCTGGCCTCGTGCCAGGGGTTAGTGACCTGAACCGCTTCGAGCAGCTCCCAGGGTCTTGGTCCGCTCCTGGACCCAGTGTGCACCATTTGTGCACTGCTCACCACGTTCCCTTGTGGCAGGGCTGCGGAACATGGCTGCCTGCTGCTTCCTGTCCAGAGAAGGAGGTTCTTCAGGCTCTTCAGGGCAAAAGTTCTGCCCTGCTGTCCACCTCTACCAGCTCTTGTTCACCCACCCTCTTCACTGTCCCTCAGCGCAGCCACCCATATGCCAGGCACACTGCTCTTTTATCCCCTCCAGAGGCTCCACCCCCAGATTGCAAGTGGACCAGTCCGGGCGAGGAGGGTGTAGTCCTAACCCTGCCCCTGCCACTGCCCCTACCTGGGGCATGCTCTTCACTTCACCCCAGGTAGGGGCAGGGCAAGCCTCTCCCCAGCTATTACCCAACTGGTGGGAATGCCCCACCAATCATCCAGAGCCCCTTTCGAGCCAGCCAGCCAGGCTGCTACTCGCAAGCCCACCACACTTGGAAGTAAGGAGTTGTGATTTGTATGTTTAAAGACACATCCAATTCTCTAAAATATACATAAAGCCAGATATTGATCTTCCGCCCATAGTGCTCCCCTAACCCAAGTCAATGTCCATGGGAGTCTTGTCTTCTTTTCTCCTCCTACTTTCAGTCCCTGACCCTTCCTTTCTTTTGGTCAACAACAAGCTTTTGTGTTGCTTCATCTGCCACCACTGGGAACAGTCCAAATCCATCCTCTTTGA
>NW_017728992.1:24567999-24569431 GCF_001723915.1 Gavialis gangeticus | reverse complement strand
GTATGTTTAAAGACACATCCAATTCTCTAAAATATACATAAAGCCAGATATTGATCTTCCGCCCATAGTGCTCCCCTAACCCAAGTCAATGTCCATGGGAGTCTTGTCTTCTTTTCTCCTCCTACTTTCAGTCCCTGACCCTTCCTTTCTTTTGGTCAACAACAAGCTTTTGTGTTGCTTCATCTCTAGATGCAACTGAAACTTGCCGAAAAAAGAATTTTCTCCCATCTCCAAGCAAAGAAGTTTGAGAAACCTTTTATTATTATTTTTTTTAATATTGAAGAAAAGTGCAAGTTCTAGGTGCTAACCGATAAGGACAAATCTGGAATACATTTGAAATCTAAAAACAGAGGCAAGTAGGAGATAGTGACCTTTGTATCATTCAGCATCCTGGGGAGAAAGGGAGGGGGTGACTTATTCAGCCACAGAAGGATCACCTGGTATCAGGACTGTACCTTTTGCCAACTCAGACATGGCTAACTTATAAGTCTAGTCTCTAAATATTTAAGTTTCCACATGCTCAGTAGCAAATCTTATTTGGTAGCTAGTCTCAGAAAATACCACTTGCTCTGCCCACCATCCCCACAGAATGACTCGGGTAGGGCAGGTATGTCCCATAATTGCATCTGCTAAGGATCACTGCAGTTCCAGGCAAGATAAAAGAGGACTTGGAGAAGCCCATCTCTCCTATACACTTAGTGGAGAGGAAGGTAGGAGCATCAGCAGATTGGCAAAGGAGTGAGAAGCAAGGTCCATTTGATGGCAAAACTGAAATAAGGACACAAAAAGGAGGTAGAGATTAAGAGGCACTAGTATCAAGAGGCAAAAAGATAGAGGGACCATGATTTAAACCAGAATGCATAGAGGTGGGCTGAGACTGAACTGAGCCTGAAAATTAGTGTAATTGATCCAGGGTAAAGTATTGAAAAGTGCTTGAAGGTTCTAAAGGCCTGAAGGTGCCTGAGTCCCATTTGCTTCAATTTCACTGGAAGTTTTACATTTTTAAGTACCCTTAAAAATCTGGTCCTCTATGCCTTAGCTCCCCATCCATAAATGGGTACAATAAAATCCCCATATCTTTGCAACTAAGCTGTGCAATAAGTTAATTAATGTCTGTAGAGCACCCAGCCACTGTAATGATAAATAAACACCACAGAATATAACTCTTCCTGTAGTATGCATAAGCTTCATAGCTGCCCCTCTTTAAAGCTTCATAGCTGTTCACAGAGCTTTTTCAGTGCCATATATGAAAGCTGGAAAAATATGTTGCATATTGATGGATCAATGAAAAGAGAAGACATCCTATTTGGAGTGGTAATACCAAAATCATTTCTTCTATTTTGAAGGTGATATTTATTTGAAAGATATTTCAAATTTCGTAATATGGACAATACCTTTGAAACTAGCAATATTTCTGAAAAGAAAAGATATG
>NW_017728992.1:24561237-24562999 GCF_001723915.1 Gavialis gangeticus | reverse complement strand
ATTGTATAAATCTGTATTCAGAGCACAAATATGCTGTGGGTATGCTTAATTTGGCCCAGATTTTTACACCAGCTTTGATGGGGACAGCCTGAAACATATCTGCTAATCCAGCCATCCTACCTACCTCTTAAGTTATTGCCTGCTATTAGCAAGTGTTCAACCACAACCAGAAGAGAAGTGGGGAGTATTTGAGCATACAGGATTTTCACAATCTGTAGCATCATTTTTTAATGCAATGCATAAGCAACAATGCTGGAACTCCTTGGCTTTATCTTAATGTTGGAATGTGTTGTTTTGCTTTTCCACAACTTGAAGGGTACCATTTCAAATGTTTTCCTTTGAGAAATATGTGCTGTAACAGCATTACCACTTTATCAGTTATTACAGTTTTCCATTTTATGACATTTAAAATCTAGCCTTATGTCAAAAGCATGCCTTCATTATAACATGGGGGGGGCAGAGAGGAGGAAACCTCTTTCTGATCTGACACATTGGGGAATCAAAATCTCTATAACTTTTTTTAATATAATAATGATTTGATCCTGCACGACTGAAGTCAAAAGGCAGCTTAAAGATAGCTCAGGTATCCCTACACTGCACTATAGTCACTTCTGTGACTGCCAGGTAGACTTATCAGAAATTAAATAAACTTCACAAAAACATGTGCCTAAGCCTCTCTCTACAACTCATTACATTTTTCTGACTAATTCCAAAGAGTCTGTATCACCTATTCCTGGAAAATAGCTCAGGTATTTGCATGGTGTCATTTGCAGAAGACCCATGAAATCAAGGTCCCATGAATTTCAAACTCTTGCTTTTCAGATAAATACCTTCAAGTCTCTTTAATCTAGTTTGACAGTTCTATATTTATCCATTTCATACTGCACCAAAGTAATAACTCTGAAGGGATTTCTTATCTTTTATAAAAGTTTTGGTGTTTTTCCAGAGCCTCAGAGATTTTTTCCCCCTTCCTTTGAAGTACAATTATTTTTTGGCCTGTGCCCTCTCCCACTTGCTGCTGCTTCTTGTTGGCTTTGTATTCCCAGGTGGGAGTCAGAAAGTGCCTCCCTTAAAGGTTAATAGGAGAATTCTAGCCTCACCAAATCTATAGGGCACCTATAAATTCAGGCAATATTTTGGAACTAATCTCAGGTTTGTAAAAGATATCACAGTAAAGCCATAATTAAGGTAGCTGGTTTTAAAGAGGAAAGATAGCCTTGTAGTTGAAGAACAAAATGCAGATGTCTGTATAGAGATGTAGATGATATAAAGCTCCCACAGAGAATTCTTGTGCCAATGTAGGCATATCAATTAAGGTCTCAATCTCCATTTTACCACCTTTAATGGCTCTAATATTTCTACTGTGTGGGTGCAACTGGTTGAATTTTTTTCTGCCCTCAACTTTCTTCTTTTTCAGTAGAAAGCTGGGTGTTGACTAAATTAAATTGTTCCCACAAAAAGAGCACAAGAACTTGAGTCAGTAGGTTTCCTTAAGGAGACGATCCTCCAAGCCCAGGGGAAGGTAATCCCCAGGAGGGTCAAAGGGGGCTGGAGAGCATATAAGCCTCCATGGCTCACTAAAAACATCCGGGAATGTCTCCTTGCCAAAAAGGAGGCTTACTCCCAATGGAAAGGAGGGGTCATCACTAAGGAGGACTATTCAGCAGTTGCTCGGGGATGTAGGGGGATGGTTAGGAAGGCCAAGGCAGAGATGGAACAGGGGCTGGCTTCCCGGATTAAGGACAACAAGAAGTCCTTTTTT
>NW_017728992.1:24555319-24560889 GCF_001723915.1 Gavialis gangeticus | reverse complement strand
CTGGGGGTTTTTAAGAGGAGGTTGGATGACCACCTTATTGGGGTCATTTGACCCCAGTGCTCTTCCTGCCATGGCAGGGGGTCGGACTAGATGATCTGCTCAGGTCCCTTCCGACCCTAGAAACTATGAAACATCTAATACTAATGCTGAGAGGACTGGACTCTCTACAAAACAGTTTGAGCCACCACTTCCTTTTCAAACACAGGCAGAGGAGGAGGAAATAGCATACATACATAATATTCTAGGGTGTTTGTCTCTGCAGCCTAGCAATCAGGGCATTCACTTGGAAGCAGATAATTTGGGGGTCCAGTACTTCCTGCAAGGATTTTTGGGCATCATCATATTTTTTTCACATATCACATGCCACTAAATAAGACTCCAGACTTCCAGATTCATGGTTGACTAAGTGACAGAGTAAGTCCTCCTGGGAACAGTTGTTCAGGAAGTGTGGCATCCCAGGAGACAGTCTGGGTAAGGCAACAGGAAATCTTAGTGTGGAGGACAGCAATAAGGCTAGGCCCCAGATCCTTGCAAGAGCTACAGAAAGACTGGTACTGCTTTACTGTAAATAGTTCTATATATTACATCTATATAAATAATAGGAGTATTCTTTCTGCACTACAAGCCTCATCAAGATATTACAGACTATATGAAGCAGCCCATTCACCCTCAGGCAGCTCAGTGACTCTTCATCCAGAAGCTACCGTTTCATCAGTGAGACGGTTAACACTGCACCCCACCCCTTCTCTTTGCATCCCCAGAAGCAGCCATGAGTCACAGGGTGCTAACAGATGTGTCCCTTCTTATTCTGAAGACAGCTCATCTAACAGAGTTTGGCTGCATCAGCTGAGCCCCACTCCTGGCCACACTAACAGGTGTTAATGAAGACACTCCTTTGGAGTGCCTCCACCTAAACCTTCAAATGAGGGTTCAGATTGCCATCTGATCAAACATGTTTAAAGCATTCTGCAGCTGTGCACTTCTGTCAGTACATGGCTGTAGAATGATTTCAGTAGCCAATCACATGACAGACTGTCACATCTGTCAGTGCCACTCACATCTGTCAGCACCCACAGGGTCTGCTCACTCCATTCCATCCTGCCTCTGTTCCAGAAAAGAAAAAAGATGTATCCCATCTCCCCCACTTAAGACCTGCACCCCAATTTTTTTTGGGGGGAGGGGTAGAATAAATATGATCTAAATTAACATTCAATAAAATACATAGCCAGTCTTTAAAGCAGGGGCCCCAAACTGAGCACCATTCCCTACCAAGTGGAACCTCTAAAAACTGGGCTACAGAGTCACACTCCTTCTTGTGCTCTTTTGTTCTCTGACCTATAAATTCTTTCCCATACAGTGGCACAGCTGAAACAGGAAAGATGGAAGGTGTTACAACCTAGCCTAGTTGAGGCATTCTTTTAAGAGACAGAAGATGTAGGTTTGAATCTTCTCAGGATGTGTAATCAGTCTGCCCTCTTGGCCCAAGTCAAAATGGGTAAACACCGCAGCCATCCTTGTACCAGAAATTTTCAGACAGTCCAGCACCTCCATGTCAGATCGAAGGAAACAAATCAGTTTTGTAGACATACCCTTCAATTTCTACTTTTTCTTGGAACTAAAGGAAACCCATATCGACAAGTAATTTAGCTTTATACAAACTAAGCCGTAGTGACAGGGGCCTCCAACCAAGTCTAAATCCCACCTAGCTTTGTGGAGATGAACACTGAGTAACAGGATTCAAACCAAACTGTATTTCTTTGCTGTGGGCTCATATCCAAAAACAATGTCACATAACTTTCAATCTGCTTATGTTCTGGCCAAAATAATGAAGAGCTTACTTGAGGTCTCACAAGAAAAGAATAGAAGATTTCAGCATTGCCTAGCCTACCTTCAAATCCTAGCCCTCACTCATGACCTAGGCATAAGCTTAATACGGGTCTGACTATTGCTTCCTTTAAAATACACTTCATATAAGACTGAGCTACTTAAAACTTAGATTCTATGTTCAAACTTCTTACTTGTAAAAAAGGCTGCCCTTACTAGAAGGGAAATATGACTCTGCTTCACATCTCAGAGGGGAGAAATCAATAAAGAAGCCTCTTCAGCACCAAAAAATGTCAATTAGGGCCTTCTGCCTCTTCCTCAAGGCTGTGTCAGTGGGGGGTTTTTTAAGAAGAGCAGGATAAACGTTTTCGATAATTATTTCCAGAACTGCAGCATTTCAGAGATTTTATAATGTTCCTGCTTGACATTTCTGTGCGTTGCAACAATGCTGTGTACTGACTTTGTCTTAAATACAGAAGTCACCAATCCTGCTACAACAGCTACCTCCTTCTCTGCCTTTCACAGCCCTTTGCTCATTTTACTCATTATAGAAAGCAGTAATGAATGCAGTGCTCAGAAATTGTGCAGACATGACAGTCCTTGAGACAGAAATCCTCTTTCAATATATAACATCAGTGTAGCAAAGGCAGAAGCACTGCAGACCTCCCACTACTTTGCTACAATGCCTCAAACATGTTCTGCAGAGCTGACATCTAAATGAGAGAGGTGTCCATGTCCATTCATACCTTGATCTGCTGTCTTTCCTGACATGGCTAAGAAGACTCAATCTAGATTATAAGGACAATAAAGAGGCCTTTCTAATACTGCCATTTTGTGAATATTATCCCAAAATTGCAAATATGTAAGTGATTTTTCCCCAGTACAAAGATCCACACATCAATAGTTCTTAACCTGTGGTAGAATTTCTGTTGACAACATTTATATTTTCTAGATTTATTCAGTCAAGGAAAGAAGGGCTGTAAGTATGATAATTTGTTAAACCAATATATACACAGAAGCCATTAAGCCAGTTAGCCTTACTAAAGCAAATTTAAACATTGTGATGTGCTCCTTGCCAAGTTTTTATATAATGGTTATGAGCCTGAAACAGCATCAATGCTCTGATTTACAATCCTGTGAGTAAACAGTTGGATCAAGAGATAAACTTTTCCACTGATGGAAGAATGTACAGATTTAAAAAAACAAAAAAACAAAAAAACCCACTTAGCTATAGCTAATATAAGCAGGAGTTAGCTACCTGTACAGGAAATTTGAACCTGGGACATCTAGGTGGTCTTTAGAAATGGAGTGAAATAAGTAAACAATTTTCTGCAGAGAAAAGGAAAGGCTTATAACTTATTTGCGTTGCTGATAGTTGCTTGCTGTCTGTCACTGTGGTATTCTGCATGAGCATTATGCTCACCAAGGGCTCTAATATAAAACTCTGAACAATGCAGTCATAAATTCGTTGAATAGCACAATGAGCATAAGCCACACTTGGGAGCTGCAGCAAATGCTGGAAAACTGATGTAGCTACAAAAATTGTATCCCGTGACTGGACTGGATTGCCTTTAAATGAGTTGCCTGACCTCAAAATACAAGCCTGCCAAGGGTGGATTTATTATTATTATGGGTTTATTGTTTCTCAGGTTTTACATTGTTGAACTACCATTCTAGAAAATGACAATGCAACCAATGGCAACATCTTCCAGGAGGATTGCCAATGGCTCATTCTGGGTGTTGTGACAACATTGCAAAAAACACTTCTGTAACTCATAAGTAGGCCACTAAAATGACGACTGCTCACAGAGCTTTGCAACATGGAATTAGAAGAACCCACTATATATTTGCTTCAATGCTTAATCTGTAAAATCACTGATTTTGTCATACACTAAAATAAGCTTGTGCCAGAACAAGTGAGCCTATACCGCTTAAATCAATTATGACAATAAAAATCCCATTGCTACCAGGAATTAACAGGTATTAGCAAGAACGGGGCACTTTGCAGTAATTATGCATTGTGATAAGAAGGCAGCAAGAGTTTTCAAAAGCTGCTTGATTTACTGTCAGACTACCAAGAACTGAGATTTGTTTACCAGGACATGTTGCACCCTGGTCAACCTACTGGCCTACCTAATTTAGGAGCATCAAGAAAAACATGAGCCAGAAAAAAAGTCCTTTGAATGTGTAAAGAAATGGTGAAAACAAGAACAGAATATATTAAGTAAGGAAAACCCTACAAATGAGGGCTTATACTTTGCTCATCCATCAGATCTCCTTCCTCCATATACTTGTATTATTAATACTTCTACTAGATATTCATTTTGGCTGTAGGATTGAAACAAATGAAGATAATGGCATAATTCTCAGACAAAGGGATCACAAAATAGAAGTGCAATTTGCATCCATTTTTAAGTCTTTTATTCATACAGCATTGCAAAATGGTTCCAGCTTTATCAGGAGCTGAAGCAAACAATCCGAATACAAACTCAAGCTTTTCCAGAATACGCTATGTTCTGATTTAGCCCATTCTGCAGATAGGTCTGACCTGGATCAAGGATTTTGATTTGATCTCACTTCCCCTTTTAGATTCATCTCTTTTATAATGAAACCATAAATCAAACATATTCCTTTGAATATTTTGATAGATTTTAGCCCTATGAATTACTTGTTTAAGGTGTCTGTACAATCAAAATCTTACTTAAGCACTCTTACTCCTATAATTTTGCAAAATCTACAATCTGCTAGCTATTTATACTTTTGCTTGCATGAAAAAGGCCTTTAATTCCTGCTACACCATAAATTTGGCTTCTTATTGGAAACTTAGAATTTCCTAATTTCCTGCTCATATTTTATATTCTGTGTCACCTCACCACAACAGTGTTGTTTCCTAAAATGTCAACTATTGCTATGCAGGGTAAGATGACTTTAGAGTTTGTATGACAAAAATATAATGGTGGGCTTCTCTTCTCCTTTCCTCCTCATTGCTTTCCCTGCTATTCCCTTCTATTCCCAGGTTAATTAAACCACTAACATTTCACTTACACCAGTGGAGTTCACACCATCATTTAGATACAATTCCTGAACAAACTCCAGTGTTTTCTCTTTTACAAATGCTGGCATATACTGCAAAGATAGCATTTTCTAAGTGGTGCATTCCAGCACCACTACTTAGGTTTTTCAGCTCACTGTATATTAAGACAACTAAAGATTTTTATACCGTTACAATCAATTTTTTTCTTACCACTGTACTGTAGCAACTAACCATTAGATAGACCTTCATTAAGACCCTGACTTAGCAAACCATCCCCATTTAGAAAAGCATTAAACATATTTAACTTGAAACATGGTTCTGTCTAATTAAACACATGCTCAAAGATAGGCATCATGGTTATTGTTGAACGGAGTTCTTCAAGGTCTGATCCAGAACCCACTGAAGACCTCTCCCACGAACTTTAGTCAGTTTGGAGATGGTGAATATATGCAATAGTCAACGGGTTCATTGAGACGAGTGCTCACATGCCTCTTGCAGCATCTCAAAGCCCTTTGAAATGCTGCAATAGGCACACGTGGAAATGAAAAAATGTTCCCTGAACTGCAAATCTGCAGTGCAGGGCAAAATTAGACCCCTGGGGTCAAAATAACCTGCAGATCCTGGACCGTGCCCTGAGGCAACCAGAGGCTAGATCCTCCACAGAGATGGTCTGGTAAGCCCTCGACCCGGTGCTGAAGCATGCTGCCTGCTC
>NW_017728992.1:24554162-24554824 GCF_001723915.1 Gavialis gangeticus | reverse complement strand
TGAGTAGTTGGAAAAAAGTTCTTGGCAAGCTTTTGGGTGCAATCACCCTTCTTCAGGCATAGGGAGTGAGAGAAGCTAAATCTGTGGCAGGATGTCAGTGAGAATGTAAATAGGTAGAAATTAGAAAGACAAAAGGTAAAGCAAAGCGGTAAAGCAGAAAGGGGAGGTCAGGCCAGCAATCTGAGGGGCTGGGGGAGCATGTGGGGCTGGGGAATGTGGGCCCTGTGGGGTGGGTAGCTCCTGCAGAGACCATATGGCCCCTACTGGGGGAGCTGTAACCCCTGATGGGGGGCAATATGAGAGCTGTGCTGGTGGACTGCACCCTGCAGGGGGCTGGGGACCCACCCTTCCCTCAGCAGCCCCCCCATCCACCACACACTCCAATGGCCCCCACATCCCTCCACAGCCACTCACATACCACCACCCCCTTTCTGCAAACCCCACATCCCTCCAGCACACACCCTGAGTGCCCATGAGACCTGCTGGCAGGAGCTGTGGCTACAGGGGCAACTGTCCCCATATCCTGGTTACTGAAGGGGTCACATGGAGCTCTAACTGCAGTATGGTAAGAAAATTAAAGGCAAACAGCAAAACATATAGGAATTCATTCTATTATGATGATGGAGACACTGGTAGGCTTCCAAATCACTTTAACACTGTAG
>NW_017728992.1:24552977-24553202 GCF_001723915.1 Gavialis gangeticus | reverse complement strand
GTCGTACCCAGAGAGTGGTAGTGGATGGGTCAGTATTGACCTAGAAGGGAGTGGGTAGTGGGGTCCCACAGGGCTCAGTCCTTGGACCAATACTCTTCTATGTCTTCATCAGTGACTTGGACGTGGGAGTGAAGCATACTCTGTCCAAGTTTGCGGATGATACAAAACTGTGGGGAGAAGTGGACACACCAGAGGGCAGGGAACAACTACAGACAGACCTGGACA